>NW_015971224.1:0-559249 GCF_000769745.1 Penicillium expansum
GAAATATATATATCTCTATCAAAAATTTATTAAATTCCTATAAAGACTATATAATAGCTAGACATCATATAAAATGCATTAGCCTATAAGGAAAGGTTCATATACACAACCGTTGTTGCGATATCATGTTGTAATTTATCGCTTTTACTACGTGTTTTGGGCTGCGCAGCTGGCTTGCGCGCGCAGCTCGCTTACCGAATACGTTAACGTATTTCACTACCGAGCGGCCACTACCCCCGAGTGGCCACCCCAACCAAAACGCGTTAATTAATTTAATCCCTACTTCTTCAACCACCCACCATGCCACCAATACGCTCTCAATCCTCTAAAAATTCAATAGAGCAAGAGGGTAGGATCTTATTAGCTATCCAGGCTTTTAAAAATAGAGATATCGGCTCTATTGCTCTTGCTGCAAGCACTTTTAATGTCCTGCGTACAACTCTCCGCCGCCGAATTCATAGAATACAAAACCGCGCGACTTCACGCGCTAATTGCTCTAAATTAACTGAAACTGAAGAGCAATCTCTTAAAAAATGGATTCTCTCTATGGATCTACGTGGAGTAGCCCCCCGGCCCTCTATGGTACGAGAAATGGCGGATCTTCTTCTTTAAAAGCGTGGAACTACCCTAGTTCTTTCGGTCGGCCAAAATTGGGTTATAAAATTTGTGAAACGACGTCCTCTCCTCTCCTCCCGATTCTCGAAACGGTATAACTACGAGAGTGCGAAATGTAAGGATCCTAAAATCATTACGGAGTGGTTTAATCTTGTTTAAAAAACTATCCTTTAATTTGGAATTGACCTGGACGACGTTTATAACTTTGACGAGACCGGTTTTACAATAGGGTTAACAGCGACTGCGAAGGTTATTATAAGGAGTGAATACTACGGTCGGAGGCCGGTTTTATAACCTAGAAATTATGAATGGGTGACGGTGGTTGAGTGTACGAATGCTTCTAGATAGGCTCTTCCTCTATATATGATTTTTAAAGGCAAAGTCTTTATTAAATCATGGTTTAACAGCCTCCTAGTAGATTGGCGCTTTAAAGTTAGTCCTAACGGCTAGACTTCTGATAAAATCAGCCTTTATTAGCTTAAGAAGCTCTTTATTCCTACTACTTCTTCGCGTATAAAGGGGGTATACCGGCTTTTAATACTTAACAGCTACAGAAGTTATTTAACCCCGAGGTTCGATGAAATCTATAAAGAAAATAAAATTATACTAATATATATACCTCCGCACTCCTCTTACCTTTTATAACCTCTTAATATCGGCTGTTTTACGGTATTAAAACGTACATACGGCCGGCTAGTTAAATTAAAAATGCGGGTTAGGATAAATCATATTAACAAACTTGATTTCCTCGAAGCGTACCCTCTCGTATAAATTGAAGCTTTTAAATTAGAGACAATTAAAAATAGCTTCGGAGCAGCCAGTTTAGTCCCTTTTTTACCAGAGAGAGTGATTTCAAAGCTTAATATTTAGCTTCGAACCCCTACCCCCCTAGCTAGCCGGGGTAGTGAATTGAGCCGGAATTTCACACTAAAAACCCCCTTTACAAAGAAAGAACTACGTCGACAGGCTTCATCAATCAAAGCTTTACTTCGTATAAGATCTCGAAGTCTACCTAGCCCGTCAGATCGTACATTAAACCAGCTTGTGAAAGGCTTCCGTCTTACAATACAAGGTGCTATCCTACTCGCTAAAGAAAATAAGGAATTACGCGCCGCCAATAAGAAGCAGAAGCAAAAGCGTACTAGATCCCGGAAGCAGATACCCGCTGAAGAAGGCCTCTCAGTTCAAGAAGCTTCTCAATTGATTACTGAGCTAGTGGAGGCAGATGAAGCACCTCCCCCCCCTCCACGAAGAAGCCCTTCGCCGGGTTTACAACCACATACGCGGGCCCCGCCAAAGTGTAGTGGTTGTGGAGAAATAGGGCATAAAATTAATAGATGCCTAGCTAGATAGATGATTTTAGTATATTTAATTTAATGGCGTTTTGGTTAAGATAAATGTAATTGAATGTGATAGGTTTTGGTTGGGGTGGCCACTCGGGGGTAGTGGCCGCTCGGTAGTGAAATACGTTAGTTGAATGCACTTTCTTATGTAATCACTCAGGTGTCCCGAGGTCCGTCCACGGGTACTACCCAGGTGATGTGATATGATTACTAAGCATGTACCTGTCCATGTGAGGTCCAAAAGTGTCGTCTGCAGCCAAAACAGGAAGGAAGTAAATATCCAAACCATCCATTGATGATACTCAGAAAAATGAAAAATGGCATCTCCACCTACTATAGCTAGCTTTCTATAGGGTAAGCACAGCCTGATTTCCTGACTCCCGGAGATAAGGCTGGAACGCATGCAGGAATAAGGCAAAGGAGGAAGCCCCGGGACTCCTCGGCCCACTTCAACCTTGAAGATTCCAATCTTGGAAGGTTCCACCTATTATTAAGCCGGTCGATTGGGAGTACATATTCCAACATTCGCTTTCTTTTTCTCTTCCTTCACTCCACTTCCAATATACAACAAACACCACCTCTCCCTTGTTCGACCAAACCCCCCTTCCGCCAAAATGACGTACAGTGCCATTGTTATGTATCCCAACGAGGCCGACATCAAGTTTGACGAGTCCTACTACATCAAAACTCACATGCCACTCGTTCAAAGCACCTGGGGGAGCTACGGCCTGATCAGCTGGCGCGTCAACAAGTTTCCTACCGCACTTGATGGCTCCCCGTCTCAGTATCTGATCATGGCCACCCTTGAGTGGGAGAGTCAGGAGGCCCTGCAGGCTGCTCTGCAGAGCTCTGGCAGTGCGGGGGTGTTTGCCGATATCCCCAACTTCACCAACGTGAAGCCTGTCACTCTGTCTGGCCCCCAGCTGTGATCGGTGGTCGAGAGTGTATGTTCAATTTCATGTTTTATGAGTGACTGGGTCGCTGAAATTGTTATAGTGACTATTCAATGCATGTTACCAATGAATCAATGAGATCGGATTATAACGCCCGAATATTGAGGCGTCTTGGCATTTCTAATGAGAAACTTGTGTACACATCATCTATCAGCTGATAGCACAGTTCGCATTCAAATTGCATTCCTTTTTCCAAAATACGTAACATCAAAAGACCAGAGTTATCAGAGATAAAGAAATTGTAACATCGCGCATCATTCGGTAGAGAGGGGCATCCCCACTTCACAGCTCTTATCTGTGTACGGAGTACGGAGTACATATTCTCCCCTCACTTGGGTAACCCCTGTCTCTATCTCGACTATTCCTCTCTTCTTACTTTTCCCAAAATTCTATCTTGCATATCCCAAATATGTCTCGTCCATTAGTAGTCGACGTCCACACCCATGTATACCCTCCATCGTACATGGCGATGCTCCGCGCTCGCAAAACAGTCCCCTACATCCACGACCCAGCGAGCGGAGAACCGCGCCTGATAATCCTCTCATCAGATGATGACCCATCCATTCCAATCGACGAGCGCGGCCGTCCAGTCGACACATCCTACTCCGACATTAATGTCAAACTAACATTCATGCAACAACACGGCATTGACTGCAGCGTGATCTCTCTCGCAAATCCCTGGCTGGACTTCCTCGAACCCGCCGAAGCCCAGCAATGGGCTGAGCGCATCAACAACGATCTAGAGGAGACCTGTGCCAAAAATAATAAGTCCACAGACCCGGACAGCGCCCTCCCTCTGCAGGGGAGGTCGACTTTGTTTGCATTTGCGACTTTACCGCTGAGCGCTCCCAGCGTGGATATCATCGTTAATGAAATCAAAAGACTTAAAACCCTGCCTCATATCCGTGGCGTGATTATGGGGACCTCCGGGCTGGGAAATGGTCTCGATGATGAACAGCTCGGTCCGGTTTGGGCTGCTCTGGAGGAAACACAGTTCCTTCTTTTCTTGCATCCTCATTACGGTCTCCCTGATGAGGCGTTTGGCGGTGCTGAGGTGACAAAACGCTACGGTCATGTCCTCCCCTTGGCTCTTGGATTCCCGCTCGAGACCACCATTGCGGTTACTCGCATGCTGCTGTCCCGTGTGTTTGATAAGTTCCCGCGGCTGCAGATATTGCTGGCGCACTCGGGCGGCACTTTGCCGTTCTTGGCTGGGCGCATTGAGAGCTGTATTATGCATGAACGGAAGTTCGTGGAGAATGGCGGTGATGTTCCTGGCCCACAGAGGAGTATTTGGGAGATTTTGAAGACAAACATTTTCCTTGACGCTGTCGTTTATGGGACTGCTGGGCTTAAGGCAGCTGTTGCTGCTGGGGGAGGTACTGATCGTCTGATGTTTGGTATGTTATATAGTTCCATTGTTGGTATGATTGGGACATGCTAATACATTTCACAGGTACCGACCATCCATTCTTCCCGCCTCTGAATGAGGGTGAGAAGGAATGGATCAGTGTGACGACCAACTATAAGGCTATTGATGCCACTTTCGAGGGGGAACAAGATGCTGTGGCTGCTGTTCTGGGTGGCAATGCTGCTCGCATTTTGAAACTTGAATAAGCACATATACTATCTAGCAAAAATATCCTTATACTGGTCTGCGGATATAATCATCTCAATAACAACTAGGGTATAAGGCAATAATGGGGGACAAATGTAAAAGATAGTTAGTACCAGGAGCACAAATTCCATGACCCAGGGCGTCAGGTCGGAGCAAGCGCAGTTCTCAACACATCCCAACCAACGATCCGCCACAGCTCCTGTGTAATCCAATCCGGGAACTTCTCCTGATCCATATGCTGACCATCAACTATCTGAGGAGGCGGAGTACGCGGACGCCGCAGACCCTCCCGAAACAAGTGATCATCAGGTCCGAATACAGCCCGGAGGAGAGTCTTCTGTAGACGATCTCTCGCATTCGCGACAAAATGACGAGTAGCCGATCCCTCGAGGGGCGATTGACGGGATTCAGCATTAAGCATTTTATCCAGAAGTCGAATGAGATACTTGGCTTCGAGTTGGGCCTCGTTTGGCATCAGACCCTCGTCAGTCATTGCTTCCAGTCCATCCGGGAATGTCATTCCAGGGCAGATTCCCATTGGCAATCGCAAGTCATGGAACACGTGGAGAGCTAGCATTTTGCCCATGCGATCAAGGACAAGATAGAGATACCCTTCCATTACTTCTTGGTCTTCAATACGAGTTAGATTGAGGGAGAGTGCCATCGTGCAGAGCAAGTCTGCGAGGCGAGAGATTATCTCATTCTTAGTAGGTGAGCTCTTCTCTTTTGTATTTTTGTTTTGTTCGTCAGATTGCGTGGCGGACTTTGGGTCTCTACCGAATTTGGTGTTTTTGGCGATTGCGTTTTGCCTAGATATTGCAGTGCAATGCAGAGTGAGTGCTGTCATGGTTGATTCGAACAGACCTACTAAGTAGTAAATGACCTGACCTTGGTGCTGTCTGCCATTCTCAGTCCCGACCATTTTGTGCAACGCTTTGTGTGTGAGATGGAAAGCAACTGTCACTCCATTCATAACAGCATCTGTATCCGGCATATTGGGCTGCTCGGTTTGGGAAGGTTCCTCCTCTGTCATGCTTGTCTTGTTCTGGGTCGTTTGGATCAGTCTCTGCTCTGCAGATTTGCAGAGGATCACTGCCTCAAGAGATAAAGAATTGGTCTCGGAACTGCCGTTTGCCTTTCTTTGCAGAGCTTTTTGGACGGTATGCAACTGCCTGTTGAGACACAAGCCTGTAATAACGTTAGTTATCATCATTGCTGGTCTATGAGAGGGGAATAAAGGACCATCTTCTTCTCCTGAACTATCGTCATCATCCATCAATGGGATGCTTTTCTGCATGCTCTTTGGTAGCTTTGTGCGTTTCCTAGCCATATTTGAGCCATTCGAATGCTTGCCAACAGCAGGCGCCTTGCGTTTGTTTGCCGGCAAGTTCTCATAGTCATTTGCACTGACTTTGACACGCACTTTGGCAAGAAGGACTTCAATACGCTGGTTCAGCTCATGGACATGATCTTGCAGCTTGCTCTGTCCTTCCTCGGACCGTTCGTACGCTTGTTGCCAGAAGGAGACGCTATCGAAGAACTTCTCTGTCGCCTCAACTTGGTCCAAATCTTTGGTCTTTTTAATGAACTGTCGAATCTGCAAAATGTATTCTAGAATGAATAGTCAATAATAAAATGATCTGGGTCTATAGAAACTGCATGTTCGCCAAACCTTTCACGCTTTGGCCTGGTGGCTTTCGCCTGACAACAGCCAATGCTAGGGCTAATTGAAGCTTGGTTGGAGGTGTAACACCAGGTTTGGATGGTGATGTGTTTGTCATCTTGCCAATGGACTCAAAAGGGTCATGGTTTGGGACGAAAAGGCTGCCATCTACCGATAGAGAGTAGAGAGTAGAACTTTAAGCTGCACACGTGCCCGGATTATACATATCGACCTTCCAAGGTTGGTCCTACAATATTGGTCACAATAACAATGAGACTTAGTTTTTATAACCAAGGCAAAAGCTAGACAAAATTTTAAGCACTAAATAACTTGGCAAATTTAGTATAGTAAAGAATAGATTTTCTGATAACTTTCCTTTTTGGATCTCATAGTTCCCATAATATACCAGTTGGCGGCCTGAGGCGAAACTGATCCACCGCCCAAGCTCCGAAGTTGAACCTACAAATTTCCATCTCAAAAACAACCTCAATTTTCAAGGGTTCGGAGTTAGGTTTTTTTTTTCTCTCGGGGCCATCACTGTGCTCTGCATTGCCCTACTCCATTACCCAGCAACCACAGAGTCGAAAACCACAACATCAAACCCTCCACTTCATCTCCGCAACCCTCTCAGGCGACATTGTCGCATAAACCACCAAGATGCCAAACGACGATCTCAAGGCGCACGCCGCCTCAAATCAAGATTTTTACGCTCTGCTAGACATCCAACCAGCAGCCACCGAAACCGAGATCCGCCGCGCATACCGACGCACCGCACTAAAGTACCACCCAGACAAGATCAAAAACCCCACCGCAGCAGACATCGACAAATTCCATTTCCTCCAGATTGCCTACGATGTCCTCTCCGACACATCCGTGCGACAGCTATACGACAATGCGCGGGAAGCGCGGATGCGCAAACAGCGCGAGCGGGACATGATGGGAGCGGCAAAACGGAAGATGCGCGAAGACCTCGAAGCGCGGGAGAGGGCAGGCGCTGCCGAAATGGGCGGCGCTGGTGTCAAACAGGGTGTCAAGAGATCCTGGGCTGCGGATGGGGATGCGGATGCGGAAGAGAAGCTGCAGCGGGAGATTGACAGGATTGCGGAGGATGGGCGGCGGAGACGACGCGAGGCTGAGGATAAGGCCAAGAAGGAGCTTGAGGATGAAAATAAGAAGATTCAGCAGCAGGAAGAGGAGGCCCGAAAGGCGGCGGATCGGAGTAACCAGCGCGTGGATCGCTCGAAGGAGGGTGGTGGCGCGCAGGTCCCTGAGCTCGAGCGTGCGGTGAAAGTGCGCTGGGTGCGGGAGGGGCGTGGGCTGGAAATTGATATTGAGCAGTTGTCGGTGCTGTTCAAGCCTTTCGGGAAGATTGAGAATACCTTTGCGCTCAAAGATAAACGGCAGCGGATCGGGGAGAACAAGGAGAAGAAGACTGTTGCCACGGGCGTGGTTGTTTTCACGTCTATTGTGAGCGCTCACACTGCTGTTCTTGATAGCGAGAAGAAACTTCGTCAACATGCTGGTCAAGATGGCGAATGGGGTCTCATCGAGTCTGTCTTCTGGGCGTCCGGCAGCCAACCTGATCTAGGTCCTGATATATCATCCAAGCCTGTCCAGGCTGAGCCCGCACAGACACCACCAGGGCCCTCTATCGATACTTCCAGCAAGCCTCCTAAACCATCATTCAGCTTCCAGGGCTTGAAAACAGCCCCTGTATCCGACAAAGCGCCCTCATTTGGCTCATTCGGTTCTGCATCTGCTGCGGCAGCTGCCCCGAGTGCAACGTCATTCAATGCATCTACTAAGGCTCCAGCTGCGCCTAGTCTACAGGAAGTGATGATGATGCGGTTGAAGAACGCACAGCGTGAGAAGGAGCGTAAAGCCCTCGAGGAAGAGCTGATACGAGAAGATGAGGCTGCAGACGCAGCAGAAGCAGCGGCAGCGAAAGGCATCTAGCTCTCGCGCTTCACAGAAGCTAGCTTCATTTCTGCATTTTCGAAAAGGTCCAGCCTAATTCTACCATTGTATTTAGATTCAAAAGATACCCCAGAGCACGTTGTATTTGCAATGTTGAGTTGAATAGAGATACAAGAGCTATTTACATCATATCATTTTGTGTTGTGTTATATTATACATGAGTAGTGATTAGACACTTAGTCTCGGTGCGCTTCGGCTTCCTCTTCCTCTTCCTCTAATTGCTCGACAAATTCCCGTGCCCGTTCACCATCTCCTTCAGGATCACGGGGAGCGGGTTTCTCCTCTTTGCCACCGGAGATGAAATCTCTAAGCCAAGGCGGAACGAAAGCACGTACGCCGACCTCATTAGGCAGCTCGACTTCCGGAGCCCAAGATAGCTTGAAGTGGTGTTCATGAGGACGAGCAGGAGCTTCACCCATAAGCGCAACATCAGTCATAACCTCAAGACGGCACAGCGCAAGTCCAATATTGCCAATGCCATGAAGGAAAGTCCCCGCGCTGCGGTTCCGGCGAGTAGTGGTACCAGCCTTAACAATATCCGCTTCACCAGAAGGCAAAGTCAGTTGGAAAGATGGGTCATATGTGAGGGTATCCGGGGCATTTTCCCCACCCTGACCCAAATCATAAAGCTGAACGGGTAAAAGACGCTTCCGCGTAACGCCGCGGTGGTGAGTACGAATCGTCAATTCCTGACCAACATAACAGCCCTTGCGGAAATCGATGCCACGAGCCATATCCATATTACACTGCAGAGGCAAAGCCGATCCACTAATAACCTCCGCCTGGCCCTCTGCAACACCGTGCAGAATGCGACGGACAGTGTATGAGTCCAGCTGGACCTCGGCCCCAGCAACCTGCGCCTCATCCGGGAAGTAGGTGCGCAGACCATCCGAGCCGGGTGTGATAATGCGGGATCCGAATCCCGGAGCACGTGTGTCAATGCAACCGGCAATTCCGGAGGTGGGTGAGAAGGGCGACGAAGATTCCGACTCCAGACTGTATGCAGCCCATCGTTGCGGCTCGGCGTGGTTCTTCCAGGAGGACCAGATTGTGCGCTCGCCTTCCTCCAGAGCGCGGAGCTTGAGCTTCGCGCGCAGCTTGTGTTTCTTGAGGTGCTTCAGCAGAACCGGGACCTGGTCCTTGTCTACCTCCACTAGCCAGCCGGACTCGGCACCCTGGGCGTCTGCGCCGGGGAGCGGGTAAATGAAGGCATCGTTCAGGACTCGGCCTTGTGAATTGAGGAATGCGGTATATGCGCCTGTGCGTCGAATGCTTCGGGTCGGGTCGTTGGCCACTAGCATGTTCTGGGTCATCAGGCCCTGGAGGAAGGTTGTGCTGTCGGTGCCGGTGATGGAGATTAGTCCGCGGTTTGTGAGTCGGCTGTACCCTGCCGTTGGTGGGAAGGGGGCATTTTGGCTCTGTTCGGTACGCTGTGCTGTAGTAGAGAATAGCCTACTGCGGGCCAGACAGCGGTTACAACCCGAGGGGCGCGGGCGCATCATGGTTGAGTTGGTGTAGCGGAGCCAATGTGAGTTAATCTATTTCTTTACAAAGCGTCCGATGACGTTGGGCGGTAGAATGTGGCAGAAAGAAAGACTCCGACATTGGTATGTTGTATGTACCTGATTTCCTCTGATATGAAACAATTCTGTATATACTAGTAACTAGTACTATCCAATAGACACTATGCGATCCTTATTTTGTATAGAATCTCAAGTGTGTATCATAGTTGTCATGTGTCAGCCTATCGGGTGCTTTTTACCAGAATTCTTAGACAATTCTTAGAGCCGCGCTCGCTATACAAGGACATAGTCCGACACAATAGATGAGATACGCGTCCGCTCGAGTCCACGGTGGGCCGAGCAACACACAAACCAAATCGGATCAATCTTCGTAAATAAGCCCCTCTATACGTCCTCGACGTGCCTGCGGACTAGTCATCATGCACCTTGACCACAACCTTGCCACGCGCACGCTTTGTGGCGATGCGCTCATAGGCGCGTATAGCATCCTTCATCTCGAAGACAGAATCGACAGGGATACGTAAGCGGCCTTCCTCGATTAGGCGTGCTAGGTAGACTGAGTCATCACACGTAGGGGGCGTGCTGAACATTATATAGCGACGCTGCACGCCGCCCAGCCAGGTGGGCAGCCAGCTGTTGAGCAGCATATTCCCGGCTGTCACAAACATGCCCTCGAGCATGCCGATATTTATAACAGCTCCCTCAGGCTTAAGATAAGCTGGGGAGTTGACAAAGAGTGCTTGGGTGCCGACGCAGTCAAGTATAAAGTCAAACGGCTTATCGCCATACTGATGTGCTAGGTAGGCTGGCAGCGGTTCATGTTCACGGTAGTCGATGAACTATTTATATATTAGTCATTTTCTTACGCAACGTTGGCAACTGTGCCTACCTCATCTACGCCCAGATCGCGAACCATAGGCTCGTTGCCTCCGCTGGCCACGCCGACCACCTTTGCGCCACGCAGCTTGCACAGCTGCACGACCACCGAACCAACCGACCCGCTAGCCCCATTCACGAGCACCGTGTGCCCCTCGCGCACACCTGCTGTACGAATCATCTTGAACGCGGTGCTACCGGACCCGATGATTCCCGAGGCCGACGCCATATCAATACCATCATCGATACGTGAGACCTGGCAGCCAGGCAGTCGCACATATTCTGCCAGAACGCCGTGGCCCATGAGTATGGCGCTGGGAATGTTCTGAAAGGCAACGACATGTGAGCCCGGATCGCGCACCTCCGCCGGTGCACGCCCGCCAGCCGCTACTACCACGCCGGAAAGCTCAATCTCTGGGATCCACGGGCTGGTGAAAGGCAGTATAGGCAGCATCTTCATTGTCATCTCAGTACTGTACTGTAGTGCCACGTTTGACACGCGGATTAGGACATCGGGCGACAAGCCCGTGGGCACGTCGGGCGTTGGATAGTTGGTGACCAGCTCCAGCGTGCTACAAGCAGGACCGCGCCGCCGGCGTACCCAGGCACGCATGGTTGGCGGTACGGTCGGGAGCTGGGTCTTCGATGACATTTTTTCTGCTATTGGTGCGTAGTAAATAGATGAATAGGAGGACAGTTCACTAGAAAGAGCTAGTATTTTAATGTTATAGAAAAGAGAAACGCGGTTGACAGGTCCGAAAGCCGCTGTTACAAGGAATGGGCTCAAGAAGAAAAAGTGTCGAGCTTCAAGATAAAGCCAAATGAGAACGGACGAACCGGACGAGGTCAACGGACCAGCTGGACGTTTGGAAAGAACGATAAAATCGAAGGGTGCCTAGCTGATGCTTACGCATAGATCATCGCTCTTTTCGTTGAGAATCCCAGTTAATTCCAAGTAATTAGCATGGGGTTTCAACGCTAACCCCTCCGGGCGACTAAGCTAAGTATGCCACCTGGGCACGGCCTCACTTTATAATTACTATGTATAATACCAGTCGGCCGCGTTTGCCTTATGATATGTTTTTAAATGTGTTTTCAAATGTCTTTGTTTTATAGATATTTTGTTGCTTATCTCAGGTTTATAGATAAACGGCGGGAAAAGGCGGGAAAAGGCTCAATTTATAAAATAACTTTAGATTTTAAAAACGTACAACATAGGCAAATAGTATTGTGGGGTAAAGTGCTTCTTTGGGTATGATCTGGGCCTGACTCTGAGCTAAGATAGGAAAGCCTCACCCGGCAGAGGAAATCAAGTATGTATGTTGTATAGCTACATACCTAGGTATGGTGTATTATTGAAATGACGTCTAGAAGCTATAAGTATTGCGTTGTAAGAATAATGGGTTCCAATATTACACTATTGCTATGTATGTCGCATCTGCCTAGTTAGGGGCTATTGAAAAGCCACCTGGGGAACCTCGTAATCAGCCGACCACGGGGCTACTTATTGCCCTTAGCCACACCCTCCAAGAACCCAAGCAAGAACGCCTTGTTGCTCGGCGAGGAGACCTGTTGACCAGTGGTTCGTGCGCCACCATTGGATGGCGTACCGTGACGAGAGATAGAATCTCCGCTGCTCGGACGGTTGCGGGATGACATTGGGCTGACGAACCCTGAGTATGCTGCCGGCTGCTGGTTGACCGCTCGGGAGTCGAACGGGGTCGCAAGAACGGGCGATGGGGACACAGGTGCCTTGCTAAAAAGAGACAAAAGCGAAGCCTTCTGCTCAGCAGTTTGACTTGGTCGACGGTCAAAGTTGCCCTGTGCGGCCAGGCCCTGGGGATCGACGCCCGGCAAACTCAATTTGCGTTCAATAGCTTCTGCTTGAGGGGTTGTCGCCATCAATGCTTCATATCCAGGGTTTTCAGATCGACGCAGAATCTGCGGTTGGAAATTCCGGATAGGCTCAGGCGCCTCGGGCATCTTCGCAGGCAGAACCTGGGTTGCTTGTGCAACGGGCCTCGACGAGGATACCTCTCGTTTGGCAGATTGAGGTCGCGAGAGAATAGTAATGGGCGAGGATAGCTGCTGTGGCTGAGGTTGCTCTCGCCTGTTCACATAGTTCTTTCGGTTTGTTCCGGTGCTCGACTTGTGCGGTTTGGCAGATGTCTCGAACTGTGGCATGTTCAATGGCCCAGACACGGTGGCCGATGTCTGACCTGCTCCTGGAAGTCTCTTCGCTGCACCAGCCTGATGCATGGGCTGATTGTATTGATCACGAGGACGCTGAAGGATTTGTTTCTCTGAACGGGCCGCAGAGGACACAACAGGCTTACCTAACAATTCCGCTGGTTCAGAAACACGGGCAGTTTGAGGACCTTTGAGCAAACCCAAAAGACTATCCTGATGCTGAGACGTCTTACGCACGTGGGAAGAACCCTGCATGGGAGCCACCAACGTCGCTGGACCCGGACCCTTGGGAGTCTTAACCTTGAAGGCTTCCAAGAGTGCCAGGGAATGGCTTGTGAGCTTCGGTGGAGGTAGCTTGCTCGCCGGAGGGACGACAGGGCCCCGGGTTTGAGATAACTGAGCGGATTCAGAGAACTCAGGGTCTCCTGTTCGTTGAAACGGCGCGGGCATATTGCTTGGGTTCAGAACACCAGGGGCCATAGGCGGCTGGTTGTGGTGCTGATATTGAGACATTGTGGTTGTTTGAGGGAATTGTGGTATCGCGTGGGGTTTAGGATACCAATTATGCCCAGTAGTTGGGAATGCACTGCCAGGAAGAACCTGTGGGCCATTCTGGGAGTGCTGGATATGAGGTTGAGATGGGATGGTGTGAAATGGTGTCGAGTTCTGCCGCATGAAAGGAGACGGACCCATGTTCTGTTGCTGCTGAGGGAAGCCGGGGAAGAAATTCGGGCCCAAATGAGGCCGTTGTTCTGCAGATTGGATGTTTGACTGAGATGTATTAGATGGCGCCATGGGATTACTGAGAGACTCCTGAGGGAATGTCTCTTGACATCCACGCTGCAATAAGGCAAGGAGCCCACTCGCCTTAGACGGGTCAACGGCAGAGGCCCGACCTGACTCGAGGCCTGGTGTATGACTTTGCACCGGTACGGCGCCGATCTTCAAAAGGCGTTTGAGGTGATCTGAAGCATCTTGCGCTGATGTCACCTCAGGGAGATCACTTGGAGTAGCCATTTCCGCGAGGGACATGCCCGGAGTTCCATTGGTATGGCCATTTTCATCCATAGAAAGATATCCCTCGGCCTGTGAGACCTGATTTGTACCATGCTGGGCTCTCGCATCAAGCTTCTTCTGCTGCGCGATCCACTTCTTTAGTGGGCTGAGAAACGGGGCAACCATGTAGAACTTGTTCGCATTTGCGACTGCGAGTCCTTCATCATGCTGTTTATTTTTCTTCAGGGTCGGCAGCTCTGAAAGCTTGTACCACTCGATCTTGCTGATTTCCTTTCTGGTGCGCGGCTCAAAGTAAGTATCACGGAGCACACCTCGAAATACATAGAGCCGCATGTGCTGCTCTCTCATCGTAATCTCAATATATTTGACATCGTCGTCGTTTTTAACCAAGTTGGCCTCCCGAACATCGAACCCAGTCTCTTCGTAGACCTCACGAATAGCACAATCAAGATCCTTTTCGCCCTTGTTGATTTTACCACGGGGAAAACTCCAGTTGGCACCCTTCTTCCAACCTTTGACCAGAACAACTTCATCCATTTCTTGGTTCAACATGATCGCACCACGGACCGGCACGCGTGTCTTGTAATCAAGGAATTCTTGGAAGGCAGCCACATGATGGTAATGAGACCATGAAGACATAAGCGGGCAATGCTGGAAAATGCGCATGGCAAATGTCTTTAAGTTCATTGAGGGTAGCGCTGGGTCAAGCGGACGGATGAAGTCTTCGTAGAACCATTGTGCCTCTTCGACTTGGAAACATATCCGTTCGACCGACTCAAGCTCCTCGCGCGGAAGGTTGATAATGAAACGGACACACAAATCATCCAGCCCTGTTAGCAACGGCCCACCGGCCTCGGTCAGCAGCCTGTCGTCATTCCGATCGATCAACAACCAGGCACTCACAATCTTCTAACCGCATATTTGTTTCGATCATATCGGTAGGTAGGCGCTGGCATTTCAAGACCTTGGTGGCTTAGAAATAACTGCCCACTCAATCCGACAGCGCAAACGGTCGAAATAAGCAAGCAACGCGGTGGAGGGAGCAGCTTCCAGGGAGGGTAGAAGACCAACCCAGGGCTGTGTGGATACGTTGAATAGGATGGGGTAGAGACTAATCTCAGGATTATGTGCAGTATGCGAAGGTAGTCAAGGTTCCAATCAAGTAAGAGAAAAGAGTTGAATGAGGCGTTGGGAAGCAGAGCAATCATCGGAGCTGCCCAAGGTGGTGATCGGGTGACTAAGGTAATTTGTGGCGGTGATGATCCAAAATAATGCGCCACATTTAAATATGGCGGTGTTGCGGGTTCCAAGATTCTCGGGGTGATGACGTCTTGTCGCGCGCAAAAGTGTTGATCTTCCTGGATCCCTTATATTCTTTGAATTTGCTACCTGATTTCAAAGTCAAGCATCTTCTTCAACTACTTTTACGCGCCCTTTGTCCTGCACCCTTTGCCCTTGCCAAAAATACGTGAAACGGGCGCCTACCGAAACGCTTGTCTATCCAACCAGGAAGGGTTTAGGGCCTCAAAGGATCAAAGGCTATACATAGTCGATTTTACTTGCCCTTGCTCGACATTCCCCTATTTCTTCAGCGCTTCCCCCGTGAACATTTCAATTTCCCCAACTATTTTCACCTCCAGTGAAGTACTGTGGTCTTAAACAAAGATGTCAAAAGTCCTGGTGTCTCTGATTGGTAAAAAGGTGCTGGGTGAAACCGCCAAGAATCATTTTGGTACTGAGGTGAGTCCGCTTGAACAACCGCAATTCATTTGATTTTGCAAAGAGAGATCAAACTGACCCAATTTCTTCTATTTACCCAGGACCCCTACTTCGAAGAAGTTCCTGCTTCGCGCCTGGGTCGTACATTTGGAAAAAAGACCCAAAAGCGTCGCAAGGCCATCCCGCCGGGCCTCTCTGAGAATGATACCAAGGTCCTAACCAAGGTCAAACGCAGAGCTTACCAGCTGGACTATGCTCTTTTCAGCTTGTGCGGAATCCGCTTCGGCTGGGGAAGTGTGATTGGCCTTATTCCATTGTGAGTTTCACCAGGATCTATTGCACTAGCACCGGAAGCTGACCAATGCTAACAAATGAACCGCAGCATCGGCGATGCTAGCGATGCTGCGCTCGCAATGATGGTAGTGAGATCTTGTGAAGGCATCGACGGTGGACTTCCTCCTGCTTTGCGCATGAAGATGTTGATCAATGTGATACTCGACTTCGTCATTGGCCTCGTCCCTTTCATTGGTGATCTTGCCGATGCAGTGTACAAAGCGAATACCCGAAATGCCGTCATTCTCGAAACCCATCTGCGCCAAAAGGGTGCCAAGGCGGCCTCAAAGCAGAGTAGAAGACAGGAGCCGATAGTCGAAGTTGACCACAGTCTTCCCGATGCATTTGACAGACAAGAAGATGGAATTGCGGGCGACAGTCCACCGGCGTATGATGACGTGCAACCGTCGGGACATGGGGGAAGGGACAATGCTGCCCCCCAGCCTCCAACCAGGCCCCAGCCGACCAAACAATCACGGAACAAGTCATTTGGCAGATGGTTTGGTGGAGCGGGTCATCCAGAAGATGATTTGGAGCGAGGTGGAGCGAGGTAGCACTTGGTGCATGAAGATATTGAGGTTGTAATTTCAAATACCCCATGATTGTATGTTGATGATTTCAGGTAATGCGGGATGTTCGCCGTTAGTTCATTTAATTTTGTCATGAATAAAAAAATGTTTGTCTTCAGCAAAGCTCCTCAGGTCGAGACCGCATGCATCCGTAGCAGAATTGGGAGCTGTGGTTATCCTCTGCCTGATTTGCAACAGTAACTCCGGAATTACCCTCCACATTTCCCACTAGGCCAGCACAAAGAGCACACGTTGGTGCACTGTCAGAAGTGGAAGGGTTGAGCTTGTTTGCAGTTCTCGCTACATTCGCCATGACACCTGGATACTTTGCACCTTGGTTCTGAACATATCGCAGCATCAACTCGTCAATAGAAAGGTTCTTGGTAAGAACGTTGTCGGAGGGCGGTTGATCGGGTATGATGATATCAGAGAGCTCGGCACAGACATTGGCATATTGGAGCAATTCAGCCTTATACAGATCGCGAAGCGGGTACTCGAATCTCACACCCCAAGGAGACATGCCGTCGGATACCTGCCAAGTGAGGGAAGCCCCACGTCCCTTGGCGACACCTGCAAGTGCTTTCGCAGCGAGACGGCTGTCCGAGTCGCCCCAAATGATAGATTCACATCCAGACTTTTTCGCAAATTCAACGATCAGTCTGGTCAGCAAAATGGTGTCGACGTCGGTCCTGGAAGTGGGAGTGGAAATAGATGCACGGAAGGCAGCTAAGCGTTCTTCATTCGACCGAGAGCTGTCGTCTATGAATTTTGATCCTGCATATTCCTGCATGATCCCTCCCATCTCTGGGACATGTTCAAAGATGCTATGAAAAGGTATCCGACTAATAGTGTGCATCGGGAAATTCTTTTCCAGAGCTTCGTAGTTTTTATCAAAGGGAATGCCTGTAGCCGCAACGGTCGAAGGTTCAATGACCAAGATCTTGAAGTCGTATCCCAAAGGGCGTCCATTTTCCAGACGATGTTGTCGATCGGTATTCAATATATGCAACAAGACCGAGGAGGAAACACCGAAAGACACAGGGAGAAGCAACTGGGTTTTGGGGCCATCTAAGCCAAAAGCTCTGTAGACGCTTAGGCGCGATTGAACCTTATGTGCTATAAAGCGCTTAAAGCATAAGCTAGAAAGAAAGAAAAAGTCAGAAACTATGAGCTGGAGGGGTTGTGGATTGTCGAGATGTCGCATACCTGCAAAGCTGTCTCTTGCGGACAGTGAGCTCAAATTCTGCATCTTTGCATTCCATGCATGGCTTGTTCAGTTCCTTTCCTGGCATGATGACTGCTGTAAAGTATTGACTATTAACCTGGACCGTAGACTGGACATTGAAGAAAAGTCGACCAAACTAAAAAATAGTGGCGGTGCCCGCTTAGATAATGGCCACGCGCGGCTTCCCCGGTTTGGGGGCAATCGGGCTAAACAAGAACACCTTAGCCTTACGATTTTCTAACGGAACAACAACCAATATTCAGCTCTCTATCTTCTTACTTATATCATTTATTTTGATGCTGTGTGGTCTTAAAGACCTCATCTCGAATCCCGGAGCGTAGTCTCGCTTCAACTCTACAGTCGCCATGAAAGGCTGGCTCCAGACCTTGGGCTTGACGGCCCTATTGGCAAGCTATGCGCTTGCTAATGATGCTGAACTGGTATGTCCCTACACTTGATCCCATCGGTAACTGTCCGAGTCTAACGTTGTTCTGTAGAAATCCGACGATGCGCACCGACAACGATGCTCAGGGATGTACAGTCGCAAAGCTTGGGGAGGAGATGTCGACCCCTTCATTTTGGTGAAATTTACCAAGTCGGAAGCTCAGGAAAGTGATCCTTTAGCTAGTTTGGTGATCTTTGAATGGTCCGATGAGGGATTGATTGGCCAGTACAGGTCCGGCGATGCTGAGGTATGTCTGTCAACACCGTGGGAATCACCGACGCAGCTAATCATTGGGTTTAGGTCAAGGAAACAATTTGCGATGCCTCCAACGTCGAAGCAAAGATCTGCACTCAAGAACAGCTCGGTTCTTTCGTTCTCACCAGCAATGCCACCGACGTCGCCAAAAGCCCTATCATCTCGAAGGCAATCCACCTAAACAACCCCGACGCCGTGAAATACCCTGTCAGAAAGACTGGATTCTACTGCGTGAGCACGTATGCATACTCTGGACAGGACTACAAAGCAGTGGTTACCTTCCGAAACTCATACGGCGAGCTTCCCGCTGCACAAATCGCAAAGCTTCCATTTTATGGAGCCTTGACGATCGTGTACGCTGTTGTTGGAGCGTATGTATATCCTTGGACTCGACAAGTTTTCGAGTAGATGCTTACACATAATTTTAGATTCTGGGCCTTCCTTTACGTGCAGAACCGTTACGACATTTGTATGTTGGGTTCCCCTTGGCTGTCCAAGCTATGCTAACACTGAATAGTGCCCGTCCAAAACTATATCACTGCAATTGTGGTATTCTTGATCGTCGAGCAGCTCATGACGTGGGGATTCTATGGTAAGGGACAACAATCGTTGCCTTCTTCGACTCCGTCTGACTTTTCTAGAATACCAAAACCGTCATGGTCTAAATGGCGGCGCAAAGGCACTCATGGTCATTGTAGCAGTACTCAACGCGGGCAGAAATGCTTTCTCTTTCTTCCTCCTCCTAATTGTCTGCATGGGTTACGGTGTGGTCAAGCATTCATTAGGCCGAACCATGATCTATGTTCGCATCCTGGCCATTGGTCACTTCGTGTTCGCCGTCGTCTACTCGGTTGCCAGTCTTTCGATCACCCCTGATAGCGCTGGTCCTTTGGTACTTCTGATTGTCCTGCCCCTTGCCGGAACCTTGACGGCTTTCTACGTGTGGACCTTGAACTCCCTGAACGCGACGATGAAGGACCTTATCGACAGAAAGCAGAAGACCAAGGCAATGATGTACAAGAAGCTGTGGTGGTGTATCCTCGGCAGCATCATTGTCATCTTCGGTTTCTTCTTTATCAACTCATTCGCTTTCGCTGGAACCAGTGACGCCAGCTTTGTGCCCGAGCACTGGAAGGCGAGATGGTTCGTTCTTGATGGCTGGCTAAACTTGGTTTACCTGTTCGATATCGCATTTGTGGCTTACCTGTGGCGACCAACTGTCAACAACCGCCGCTTCGCCATGAGTGATGAGGTATGTAGCTCTTCCCTATATAACCACGAGCAAAGTCGAGGTGCTAATATTTCTTACAGCTTGCTCAAGACGACGATGGATTTGAGATTCGATCATTCGGCAGTGGTTTGGATGAAGAAGATGCCTATGACGCTCCCCCGGACTATCCTGGCAGCTCAGCCGCCGAGGGCCGTCGTGATCTCTCCCCAGTTCCTCCTAAGCCCTTCTCCTCAGCACCCCGCCATCGCGAGTCACTCGACGAAGAGACAATATTCGCAGTCGGTGAAGAGGATGCTGAGAGGTGGTCCGATGATGAAGAGTCGCCTCGCAATTCAAGCGAGAGACAGAGACTCACCGGCAAAGATAAGGATTAGACTGAACATTGGCTTGTCTGTTTTTCTATTACGGCTGTTTTTCCTGGTCAGTGTGAAAGCCGATCAGGATCAGACATCTGGTAAATTGGCGGGGTTGTCATTTTACTCAATGTACAACCTGCCTCTAGGGCAAGGATGCAAGCATGTCATGGCGTTGGTCTTTCCTTCACACTTATGTCAAATACTTAGTTCTAGCTCACGTTTTAGTTATATTATTGGCTTATATGTATTTCTTGGCTACAACCATTCTCAAATGCATCTTCTTAAGTCAACCAGATGGTGAAAGTTCGAATACATCTGCATAGAAGATTCCAATCTAGCACCTTTTGGAGCTTGTTACCATCTCGCCTAAGAGGCTAGAAATATACAGCCTGCGCTCAAACCGAGGGTAATTTAATGCAAGTTTCTGTTCAGCTACTGGTCAACTTGTTGAATCCAACTCTCAATATGTACATAGGTACATAACCCCCCTCTTTACCCCTCCCCAGCTAAATACCAGGTTTACTTTCTGAGGCAGCATCAAAAGCCTTTACTGAGGTAGGAAATTAAAGTTAGAATCCGATTGATGATCTTTGCTTATACTATGAAGAGATCTCATATCCAGACAACCAAAGTCATTTGGGAGCTCTGTGACCTTCTTCAGTCATCCTTTTATTTATTCTTCTCAAAATGAGCGCATTCAAGTCCTATGACGACTATGCCTGGGCAATAAGCTCCCAGATTTGGAAGGACTGGCCAAAACTTCTTCGCACTGATGAGGACATCAAGAATAACATTCAAGTCATTCTTTCCGAAGAATTTCGCGACATTGAATGTCTCCGATTTCATTTCCTCCACACAGGCGGATTCAATACCTGCTTCAAGATGGATTTCACCAATCATTGCGGCGCTATTATATGGTTCCCACTGCCCGGTGCTATCATTTTCCCGAAGAGAAAGTCCGTAATGAGGTCTCTATTATGCAATTTCTCCTGGAAAAAACTTCAGCTGAAATCCCAATTCCGGTGCCTTCTGTCTTTCGCTGGGGACAGACAAAAGAGAGTCCCTCGGAATTAGGGCCATTCATTATCATGAACTATATCTACCACGAGAGAAGTATGGGTGATCTTCTTGAGGCACCAGGGCGCCAAGCAGGACAACCTCCAGTACTTGATCCGAACATTGAGTCGGTTAGGCTAGAAACTCTCTACAAAAAGCTAGCCAATATCCTTCTTTCTCTATCTACACTATCTTTAAGTCGGATTGGATCTATTGGCAAGAACACCTTCTCTACGTGGGAAGTCTTACATCGGCCTCTGTCCTATTCTATGAACGAAATTGTACAGCTAGGGACGTTACCCCGATCAAAGGGTCGTCATACTTTGAAGCCTTGGCAGAACTTCATATCTCACACCTCATAAGCCAAAGAAACGAGGCAGACATTGATATGGATATCGATATGGATGTCTTAGCGGATAACTACCGGCGCAAATTTATGGCCAGATTCCTTTTTCGAAAACTTGCTCGAGACCAAGAGCAGAGAAAACAATTGATTTTCCATGATAATGGCCCATTTCCAGTTTGGTGTGACGATTTTCGACCAGAAAATGTTCTAGTTGATAAAGCTGAAAACATCGTTGGAGTGGTGGATTGGGAGTTTACATATACCGCCCCAGTCGAGTTCACTCATGCGCCGCCTTGGTGGCTTCTTCAAAAGCCGGAAGATTGGCCTAATGGCCTTGATGACTGGTGTACGGAGTACAAGAAACGGCTTCCGGTATGTCTTCTGGCAATGCAGAAATGTGAAGATCAGGCAATCCAGAACAAACGGCTGGTAGAAGGCCAGCGGCTATCTAGTCGGATGCAGTACAGTTGGCAGAGCGGAGACTTTTGGATCATGTACGCTGCAAGGAACAATTTTGCCTTCGACACGATATATTGGAAGAAGACTGACCAGCGATTTTTCGGGTCAACCAGACATGAAGATGATAATACTTGTGAAGTATGGCGGAGTAGACTTCATCTATTGGATCCCAGAGAGGTGAAGCTCATCGAGGAGTATGTGGAATTGAAGCTCGAAGAGAAGAAAGAGGAGAAGAAGAAGAAGAGGAACCTCACTTGGGACGTCGATGAGTACACCAAGGAATGGATGGAACGAATGATAAAGAAGAGGAAAAAGGAGATGGAGAGAGAGGAAACGTTTGCTTAGTTGCTGGCCTTAAATTATTAACACCTACGGCTATTGAGACGACGTAGCATGGGCTTGCTAGTATCATTGTTCTGGCAAAATGTGTTGAGCCTGTCTATTTTCGGCCCTTGAACCGCAATGGCTTCTTTGCCTTAACTGGTGTCATAGACCATGATAGCCCACTGGTGCCAACTTATAAATTACTCTACTGTACTCCGTACTTCTACCTCGGATCCCAACAGAGATACATTCTGCTATTGTATACCGAGGGTAAGCGGGGATCAGTGATCCCCGCCGTGATCGCCGCTGTAATCCCCGAGGCAGCACTGTTCCGGGCACCAAAAGCCGCTTCGGAGCCCCTCTCAAGATATCGTCTGAAGATAGAATACATGGAACGCCCTGACAATATTGATTCTACCTAGCTTATTCGGCTCTGTGAGCTCCACCGTGTGGGTCATTTAACTACCACAAGCTAGCCCTGGGAGTAATGTTGGCCCATCTTGGCTGACACAATGATGTGCTGTGCGGCCAGTCAAAGCTGCTGTATCCCTAGTAATTACTATCCCTATCCAATCGTAACCCGGACCTAACGTTGGGTCGGGTTATATTGGGTCATGCGGAAATCTATTGGACGAGGTTGCATTATGCGCCAGTTCGTATATGCGAGGCTAAATTAGCATAGATGGCGCAGTTTCCCTCATCCGGAAAAGCCTAGAGAGTACGCCTCAGTGACTACTCCGTAATGGGATCCAACTAGAGTGCCTCATTGCCATAGCCTTGTTTAGCAACATGGCTTTTTATGGTCTATGCCTTGCTGGCAGAAATCTATATAAGTTGTCCTAGTCCTCTGTCTTACCGAATCTAAGGCGGTTAATTTCCCTACCTCCCTAAGTCTTCTACACATACTTACCCCGTGGGCCTCATCGGTTAACACGAAGGACAGGCAACTGTATCCCTACCTCGCACCTTATTATTGATATTATCCCTCTAACGGTGAATAGAATCCAATACTCTTTCACAATGTCGGGGTTATGTCGCAACTGTCACGGCTGGGGAACCCTACAATGCTCAGTCTGTGCAGGGTCTGGGAGATTATATAAAGTTTGCGGAGCATGTATGGGCTCTGGGCTTAATAGACTGCGTGAGAGTTGCTTCAATTGTCATGGAACTGGACACTTAAGACGACTTGTTACCTGCGGCAGTTGTGCAGGTGGTCGAATCCGCTGTCCACAGTGCTGATGGCCTAGAAACAGCCACTATTCGAAGCACTGGCAGTGTTCAGTATTATCCTTCTATATAAGGGGCTTTGGGCTATACCCATATTGGCTGCCTATGGGGTTTTCAACTTCTAGCCTTTTTTGCCTTGGAATACTGTGAACTATGGCTACGCATCCCACCAGTGGTTTTTATACAGGGGGGTTGAGTTCTCATTCAATCTCAATGGCATGGGTTTGCAACGAACTTCGTGAGAGTATTTGTACAATGCGGTGCCTGGTCAATATACTTTGATTTATCTCCTGTTCAATCGTTTTTGATGGTCTTTCGTGCGAATTAGTGGCTTATGAAGTGTCGCAAGACGAGATAAGGCCGTGGAAAACGCAGTCGCGCTGGGTGGTCAGCTCGGCAGTATTGTTGCTGCTGTACCCTGAGATTGAGCTCGCTTCCATCCCCTTCCTATTGTGTTTGAGGCTATCTGGACAGGAAGTCTAACCTCCGCTGTCGCTTCTGTTACCGATTTCCCTATCACCTAAGTACTCGTAGGCACTATAACGATACGGGAATCAGGCCATATGTCAATCGCCCATTTACACCGCGCAATAAGGTTACAAGCTCTACTAGTTGTATAAAACGAGAGGTCAGATTTTTGATCCTTTACAAGTTATACGGGGTACCCACTTGGGTCTTGGGATGGATTTTCACAACATCCATGAGTCATTTACACATCTATCTAGCCAATAAGATTGAATCTAGTTTCTTATGCCCACCTAGTTCTGGAAAGTTTCAGAGGGTAGAATATCTTACCAATAATGACAAATTGGTGCAAATAACTTGGGTATAGGGCAAGAAATAGCTCTGGGTTTACCTTCTGCCAGGGATATACTCCGATAAAAGAAATCTTTATCGCTGCCCCGCAAACCCGCAAAACAACAGCTCCAACTCTCCAACAACAAACCAACAATCCTAGCACAAACCTCACTTGCATATGCGAGGCATTATCACAATCTCCTATCATCACATGCATGCAACCGGTGCCTAAAAATACACAATGGCACCAGATACACATCCCCATGTCCCCGAACACCGGTCCTCTACTTCCGACAAAGAAAGCGACAATGACAACACAAGCACCGCCACCGCGAAACCAGAACCCAGCTCTAGGACGAGCACGGCTCTCTCAGCCCAGCTGAATCAAGAATGTAACGACCTACTCTCCCAGGTCGATGCCTACCAATCTCTCCTCGCGTCTACGCTGCGGAATCCACAGCTTGTCGAGGTGCGCCAATTCCGCTCCAGCGTACTCTCCGAGCTGAGGATGCTGGAGAAGTTGGGAAAGCAGATTGAGGAGGCGATTGGAGGGACAAGCGCTGGACCAGAAACCAATGGAACGGAAGATGGTGTGACAGGGTCGCGTGACCCTGATTTGGAACTGCGATTGGTGCATGCGTTGCGCTCGTCCAATTTGCCGTTCTATCAGGCTGTCTGGAGGATTGCGAGTGGGTCTTGTTCTGGGTTGGTGGCGCTGGGTAGGAGGTTTTATTGGGATAGGGAGACGAAAATGACGGAGAGGAAGAGTGCGAGTGGGAAGGAGAAGGGTGGTGGTGCTGCGCAGCCGGTGAAGCAACCTAACAAAGATAAGCGCAAGAGTGTGTTTGTGGATATTGTGGCTGATGATGGGGAGGAGTGGGTGAAGGTGTCTACTATCTCGGAGAGCCGGCTTTTGTTCGAGATGGCGAAGAAGGGCTGGGAAGGTGATAGTGATGAGGATGAGTGGTCTGACGGGGGTAAAGGGCGGACTATTTTGCAGAACTTTGATGAAGATGATGACGGGGATGACGATGATGAGCTGGAGCTCATTAAGCTGGCCCGGGATCTAAGGAAGGCGTCTGATGCTACGCGTGTTAGATATAGACATCCTCGGCTACGGGTTGTTATACCTAAGATTGAAGAAGGAAGTGTTCCTGAAATTGACGCTGTCTTGAACGAGATGCGGAGCTATGGCATTCGCGTTGATTGCCTGGGGAGTCTGCCAGCAGAGACTCGCACCGGGCTAGCCCATCTCCTGCCTCAACCGTTCAAAAACTTCACTTCGACACTGAATGTCGACTGCACTTTACTCCTTGCCTTGGTGTCTGACTTGTCTCATATTAAGGACATCCCAGTATCACCCCATTTCCATAAAGCCATCGTTCGACAAATCGAGGTTGAGCGGGAAAAACCACTGCTCACTTCCGAGCTCTGGCCGTCTATGGATGGTCGTGAGCTCCTATCCACCACAGAGGCTGCAGTGCGCTTCCGGGAAATTGTCGATACCATTGGGACAGAGACGGAGAAGAGCCGATCTCGCATGTTGCTGGGAGATCCACCATACGAACAACTCGATTGTGAGGCTCTTCTGCAGAAGTTTCAAGAATTGTCTGATTATCAGGTGCCCGCAAATTGGAGACTCCCCATCAAAGTGGTTGAATCCCAGCAAGTGATTGATGCGGCCAAGACACAGGGTAACCTTCATCCAGTGGTACATGAAGTTGATAAATACCTTTCGGATATCAACCATAGTGTATTTTTGTACGGTTGGGTTACCAGTTTGACGACCATTTCCAGCAATCGCACAATCGACAAGCAGATCGAGGCCACCGTCGAGGACAACCGGAAGGGCGATGATAGCCTAGAAGGCCCTGACGTTTGGATATGTGACACAGCACGAAGTTTGGTGGGCAAAGACAAAGATCGCAAAGCATAAGCATAGAGGTTCATCTGCTAGACCGGAGAGAATAGAAAGCACTTTTCTTGACCTTGACAATTTGTGAACACGGTCCCATTGTTCCGCGGGGCATCTAGTCGTCCAGTGTATCTTTAGACAATGATTGGTTGAAAGTTTGAGAGCGAATCGGAGATCTGGTTTTTTCCATCGCACCATCAGATTTGATTTACTTCTCCGAAGATTTGCCGTGGTCGTCGGGGACATAGAAAATAATTTCCTTGTCGGCACTGGCGATCATATTGTAACGCGGGTTGTATTCCACCATGGCCGCGCAGCTTGGAGCAGGCAACCTGGCCGAGGGCTGCAGTGTGATCTCTCCCCCGCCGATCTGTCCCAAGTCCCACACAAGCATACCGGGCTGATCACCATTGCCTCCAATAACATAACGACCATCGGGACTAAAACAAGCGTCACCTTGTCCGAGAGGCTTGCCGGTCGTGGACACTGGTGCAGCACGACCAGACGCTCCACTCTTGCCAGCCAGGAAGGCCTTGAGTGTACCATCAAAGGCATCTAGAACATAGTGGCCATGGTAGTCTGTTCCAACCATCAAATATTTTCCATCGTTGGAGAACTCCAATCGAGTCCATGCTCGTCCTCGCGTCGACGGCGTGAATCTCTCCTCGTATGGCGCGAGATCGAATGTAGAGAAGGGCGACTTGTCAAAGTTGCGGAAGTCGTAAAGAAGCACTGCAGCGGTGGATTGAGAGGCGATTGCAATGACTGAACCCGAAGGATCAAAGGCAGCAAGGTATGGTGTCGCAAGGTTGAGCTTTCCCTGCGGATTCCTCGAATTCAGATCCCACAATGTCACAGTGTCATCCTTGGAGCAGGACATGAAGGCGTCGCTCGCAGGGGATTGAGCCAAGCAAGTCACTTGGTCATTATTACCGGTGAAATATCTTATGTATCCCTCATTGTGAAGATCCAGTAACCGCAAATTATCTGTAAATGGTGAGCTAGGTAGCCGAGAGCAAGGCGATTCAGTCACGTACTATCAATCTTGGTACTAGCATGAAGGACCTGACGAGAGTGATGCGTAAATCTCGCGAGATGGACACCGTATTTCTTGCTAGCAACAGATTTGTTGAATTTGCCCTCTTTCACGTCATAAACATGCATACTGTCATCGTTACCAGCGCCGATCAGAACGTCGCCCTGGTCGTCAAAGTCCAAAGAGGTCACGTATTTAGAAGGGTCTTTTTTACAAGGGTGGAACCCCTATAGAACAAGCTAATCAGAATGGCTCCATAACTTCAACGTCCGGTTGAACCTACCTTGGATGGGCGGAAGGTGTCAATAATATCCGTGATTTTCTGCGACTTGAGCGGAGCTTGGGCGGCGGGCGGACCCTGCTGCGGTGTTGATTGGCCTTCGGTCATGGCGATGTGGTTGAACGGTGAAGTTAGAGGTTACTGGGAATATATTATAGTGAAGAATTCCGAATTGCAAATATAAAAAAATTGAAGGGAATGTGAGAAAGAGGAAAGAGCTACTCAGGACATAGAAACGACAAGCTCCGTGGTGAAGCTCCGCGACTGGGCTTTTTTGCGCGCCTCACCGCCTCGGCTGACGTAAAAACTCCGGGGTCCGACGCCGGAGGCCCCAGGGTCAATTGACCAATGAGCGTTTAGCCGAGTTCCAGTTCGCCGCATGTAAGCTTTTATGTCCACGGTTATCTCAGGGCGCGTATTGACTCAACTTCTTCAATATCTGACCTTAGGTGAAAATATTGTGCATTCATTCATATTTCTCACCCATACTTCAATTTTCACCAGGCCATACCGCCTCAATAACTTGCACATATCTTGCGGAACCTCCACTACTGGCCGCATTCATTTCATCCTGCGGGTCCGATCTTCCTCCGCTAACCGACCAACCTGAACATATCATCACACGATCAAAAGATCAAATATAAGGCGCTATGTCTACTACTGGAGGGTATGCTAATTCTATGCACGGGAAGTGTACAAAGCCTCCGCTAACAGCAATTGTGGTGGAACAGCGCGTTCATTGCAGGTGGCATTGCAGCATGTGGTGCAGTCACTGTCACCCATAGTTTCGAGACGGTCAAGATCCGGTTGGTTTCCTAATACTCCAGATTTGCTGCCGTAATACTGACGGTTATGACTGGCTACAAGGCTTCAACTGCAGGGTGAATTGCAGACCAAAAATCAAGCAGTGAAGATGTACAAGGGCCCGTTGCACGGCATCAAAGTCATTCTGCAGAATGAAGGACCTCGGGGTCTATTCCGGGGTATTGGATCTGCTGTATGTGATGTCTTCTCAAAATTGCATATAAAGCTGCACCAAGCTAATCTCTGGGCCATGTAGTATATCTACCAGGTCTTGCTTAACGGCTGCCGTCTCGGCTTCTACGAACCGATCCGCTCAAACCTCACATCTGCTATATACAGTGACCCCAAGGTCCAATCCCTCGGTGCCAATATTGTTGCAGGAGCTGCTTCAGGTGTCATTGGTGCCGCAGCAGGGTCACCTTTCTTCCTTGTGAAGACCCGTCTTCAGTCCTACTCACCGTTCCTCCCCGTTGGCACCCAGCACAACTATAAGAACTCTTTTGATGGCCTTAGCAAGATCTACAAGGGCGAGGGCATCAAGGGTATCTACCGTGGTGTCGGTGCTGCTATGATTCGCACCAGTTTTGGTAGTGCCGTTCAGCTCCCCACATACTTCTTTGCCAAGCGCCGTCTGACCCGCCACCTGGGTATGGAGGAGGGTCCTGCTTTGCATCTGGCCAGTAGCGCAGCTTCTGGCTTCGTTGTTTGCTGCTTCATGCACCCCCCTGGTATGTCATCTCGAACATGTGGCATATTTTCTTCGCTGACTTTCTTCTCTCCAGACACCATCATGGCTCGTATGTACAACCAGACGGGTAATCTGTACGGTGGTGTATTTGATTGCTTGCTCAAGACTATCCGCACTGAGGGTCCCCTTGCCATTTACAAGGGCTTCTTCGCCCATCTCGCCCGCATCCTTCCCCACACCGTAAGTGACAGGAGTCCAGCCTTACTTTGTCATTCATGAACTAACCCCGCCTTTAGATCTTGACTCTGAGTCTGGCCGAGCAGACTAACAAGCTGATGCGCCGTGTCGAGGACCGGATCCTGCCCGACTCCTTCCGGGAGGGAATCTAAGCAACATATGGATATATTTTGAAGGGATCTTGCTTCTTGTGAGATCCATTACCAGTATCTGCATTTCCTGGCTGGGGTTTCTTTTTGAATGTTCTGTGCCGCACAATTGCTTCTGACTGGGCATATATATGGCGTTTGGTAGAGTAACCTGTTGGTCTCAAAATTCGAGAGTCTGTACATATTGATATTCACATATAAGCCTTGGAAATATTTTTGATATGTGCGTTGGCATTATTTGATTCCCCTCACAGTCGGTTTCCCCGGCACAAATCGCGAAACACGAGAACGCGCTAGCACGTGGTAATGCAAGGCACTCCCCTTCTACTCCCACTATGTAGTCCATTACAGCCCAAGGTATGTGGGGTTGCCGGTGCACCAAGAGCTCAAACCTAGCAGGTGGAGGTATCGCGATGGGCACTTGCAAGGGATTACTCGCCACATTGCATTTAACCCTTGGGAAAAGTTTCAATACGGAATACACCGTATAAAATATACGAACTTGGTCCTCGTACTCCCTACTCCATACGGAATAGATATATCCATATATCCCAGTGCAACTTGACTAAGTAAAATGATCAAACAAAGACCCCTAACCTTAACATACTGCATGGCTGCCTGGACGTGACGCAGCTAAGACGATCGACGCTTTCTTTTTCCTCGCGGGTCCACTTCGATAAACTTCCCAATGGGGTAAAGGGTGAAAAGATCCCTCATTCCTGGGACTTGACAGGAGCTGCCACATGTTGATTGCCTTGTTTGAAATAAATACTATGGGCTATGTATAATGTTGAGAGTGGAGGATGAGAACAAGCCCTAGAACATTCATGGATGTTAACAGAGGTACGGAGCACAGCAAATGGAACGCGTGTGTGGGGAGCTGAGCACACCCTTACGCCATGGAAAATGAGCTATAAATTGGCGAATGAGGTGCTAATGCCTAAATCTAGACCCAATAACAAAACCTATTAGATCCGTAAATCCGGATTGTTTTCCTACAACATAGTCGCGTCGCGCGTTTTTGTGGATTCTCTGGCTTATCTGATCATGATCAATAGTGGGGACTGAAAAAAAATTGGACACGCGTGGGAGCTGTTGATGTCTTAGGTTGTAGGCTTCTGGAGGTAGTGGCGTGGCAATTGCTATATTGCAAATTAGATATTCACTATTATCAGAATAAAGTGTCAAAAGAATGCTTTCGAGAAGTAGTGATATACAGATGTATTGAGTAGATAAGATCGGAATCTACAAAATCTACATACAAAGTACTCCGTACTCCGTACAAAATCCATATTAACATGCACAAGAATGGAGCTGGAATGGAGCACGGCCAAGGACTATCCTTTCGGATGTTGCTGGGATCCAAGTGGCATGAGAAAAGTATCGCCCAAATAGGAAAGAAGGGCTGGGAAAATGACCCATGGACGCGCCGTACGTTACCTAAGCGGTGCGCGCAGTCACGTGCGACGTGACTTAGCACGTCGCGCTAAAGAGAAATCGGCAGTACTTAATCGAGTTTCTCTTCCCTCGTTCAACTCCAAAATTCCCATCCCACTTTCAAAGCTCCTGTCTCATTCTTACTTGCTGTCTTTGTGAATTGTTCTTGTCGTATAACATTCCTCACATACTTGTTCCAATGGCCGCTCAAGTCACTCCCTCCAAGCAGGTACGTGATGTCACGCTTCTCGCCTCTTGCCTCTTCGCGTCAGACGCGTCGTGAAGTTCCTTTAAGCTAATATTTGTTCTTCCTTAGGCTGCTTCCTCCCTCGAGAACCTCAAGATGAGCGATTCACCCATTAAGAAGCTCGACTTCCAGTCGGCTGGCAAGGAGAACGCGCCCGCGTCTCTCAAGGCCGTCGACGCCCCCATTGAGAAGCCCACCGAGAAGGCTCTCGCGTCCAAGCCTCTCTCCATCAAGGAGATGGAAGCCTCAGAGCCCCTCCTCCAAGAGAACCCCCACCGTTTCGTCATGTTCCCTATCAAGTACCACGAGGTAAGTCACGTCGCCAACGCGTTGCACGCGTAAAGTGGATATCGTCAAGAATATTCTGCCACCATGAACATTGAAGCTAATCAGACCTCTCATTTCAACAGATCTGGCAAATGTACAAGAAGGCCGAGGCCTCCTTCTGGACCGCTGAGGAGATTGATCTCTCCAAGGATCTTCACGACTGGCACAACCGCCTGAACGACGATGAGCGTTACTTCATTTCCCACGTCCTGGCCTTCTTCGCCGCCTCCGACGGTATTGTCAACGAGAACCTTGTCGAGCGTTTCAGTGGAGAGGTCCAGATTCCCGAGGCCCGTTGCTTCTACGGCTTCCAGATCATGATGGAGAACATCCACTCCGAGACCTACTCCCTGCTCATCGACACTTATATTAAGGAGCCCAAGCAGCGCACCTACCTCTTCGATGCCATTGACACCAGTAAGTTGTTCTCCCATTGATTTTATATCGTTCGATTGTCTAATTGGATATTTAGTTCCCTGCATTGCCAAGAAGGCCAACTGGGCCCTCCGCTGGATCAACGACCGCGAGTCAACTTTCGCTTCGCGTCTGGTTGCCTTCGCCGCTGTCGAGGGTATCTTCTTCTCTGGCTCATTCGCCTCCATCTTCTGGCTTAAGAAGCGTGGCCTGATGCCTGGCCTGACTTTCTCCAACGAGCTGATCTCTCGTGACGAGGGTCTCCACACTGACTTCGCCTGTCTGCTGTTCTCCCACATGAACCACCGCCCCGATCCTAAGGTGGTTCAGGACATCATTGTTGAGGCCGTCGGCATTGAGCAGGAGTTCCTTACTGACGCTCTTCCCTGCGGTCTGCTTGGCATGAACTCCAAGCTCATGTGCGAGTACATCGAGTTCGTCGCTGACCGCCTGCTGGTGGCTCTCGGCAACAAGAAGTACTACAACGCTACCAACCCCTTCGACTTCATGGAGTCCATCTCCCTGGCTGGCAAGACCAACTTCTTCGAGAAGCGTGTCGGTGACTACCAGAAGGCTGGTGTCATGGCCAGCACCAAGCAGGAGGTCAACGCAGAGGGCGAGAAGGTCGTAAGCGACGGTCTCAACTTCGATGAGGACTTCTAGACGACGTCCTTCTCCTTTCCCTCTTGTGTTGTTTTATACCCTCTCCCCTTTCACGTGATATTATGCTTTTCTTATTCTGTTTTTTATTGATTCACGCAATTTCCGTTTAAATGCTCGCATGGGAATGGCGTTTTTGTCTTGTTTTCTTCTTTCCTGGTCTGTCCTGGACTATTGTCCATGGATGAATGGTGGATTCTCTGTATTTAGATCTCCGAATCACTTCTCCATCGTGTCTGAATATTTTTGTTTGTAAATTTAGTAGATAACGCCAATGGCCCTTTTGAATACACGTTATCAATTGTCCAGTTTCATCCCTACTTCAGACTCATGAAACTCCATTTGATCCACAAGACCGTCCGTAGATTTGCATAGCAGGTATCTCATTACCGATATCAAAAGACCTCACTCCGACATCTATGAATGCATCATAAAAAGTAACAAGCGAAAAGAAGCATGAAACAAAGCCAATGAATCCCATTCAAAAAAGAGCCCAGTTAATTTACCGCTTCCCCTTCCCACCCTTCTTCTTTCCCTTCGCACTCTGTCCCTGCGCCTTACCAGCGACCGGCGCAGCCTCCTCAACAGGAGCAGGAGCAGGAGCATCAACCATCTCCACATCCGCGCCAGCGGCAGGAACCGCAGCCGATAACCCCAAACCCGCTACATCAGCACCGGCAGCCAGCTTGCCCAGACTCGTAATCAGACGCCCGACTTCCTGCGCCTTGTTTGTGCGGTAGTGCAGACAGATTCCGGTTGTTGGGTTGAATGTTTTCAGCGTGAGGGTTGCGATTGCGGTGGTTGGTTGTGCGGGTGTGGTGGATGAAGCATCGGCGCCTTTGGCGGCGTCTCTTCGGACTTTCGATTTATGGGCTCGGATTAGGTTTCCTCGTCGGTTTGTGGGGAAGTTGTATTTTGTTACTATCCGGGTCTGGGGAGGTTTGATTGTTAGTTCGGTGGGTTTGGGATTGCTTTGGGGTTTGGGGTTTGCGGTGGGTGTTCATTGTTGCCCGCGGGGGGACGCGGTGTGGAAGATTGGATGGCGGATTGGGATGGAGATGGGAGGTTCGGGCGCTTACGGTGTCTGGGTACGCTTGTAATAACTGCGCTGACTGTTCCAGGTAGGCCTGGGAGGTGGGTAGGTAAGGCATTTTGGAGTTGTGGTGAGCGTCTGTCGAGCTCGTGGTTTTAGGTCGAGAGGTGTGGTGGGATGCGCAGGTTGGTGGGTGTCTCTTTCGGTGTTGCGGGGAATGCGCAGAATGCAAAGTCGCGGATCAAATGGAAATATCCGCTGAGATTCAAGGCTCAAGAGAGGAATTGGTGGGAGACTTGGTGGATGGAGAGAGAGTGTGGAGGTGTTATCAGTGTGCTGGCGGCTTTTTCCATGTCTTGGCATCAATAGCGTTCACTCCGCAATTTATACATGTAGACTTCGCGATGGCCGTCACTAGGTGGAACTCTGCCAAATCAGGAGTACTTTAACTACCAGTCCTTCATTCTTTTGTGCTAACATCATTACTTAAGGCTTAATTTAATACGATCATTAGCCTTAAACGAGAGCGAGGGCTAAGTCTCTGCCATCAACCACATCTACTCCATTAACTCAATCTGTACATACTACACAAAGAAAACTAGAATCGGAATTTTCCTACCAGCTATATGATGTGTTTATGGTGGATATCTAAGGTACATACATAATGTACGCCAGAAGGATCGAAATTCATCCCTCATAAGGTTCATAAAGCCGCAACAATTTCGAGTACTCATGACTCACACCTTGCTAGAGGTTAAAAGTTGTGATGTGTAGAAAGCTTGAGTTTTTTTCTAAAGCTGCTTATCGAAATGTTACTATACTTCATCAACTGTAGCAATATTATCTATCAATGAACACGGTCAACAAAACGCCATGGATCGTGTCAGCGAATACCAACATACTTAAACCCCCCGCTCTGCCCAACTAGGCAACTTTGCAAAGCTACCCCTTGATTTACGCTTCCTAATGTGGGAATACCTCTTCTATGGCATACATACTGCCCCCAATGTCTTATCCATTCTACGTTGTAACGGCTACCTCTCAAAGAGATATCAGACACCTATACAACGGAATGAGGCATGAGACTCGAATCCCAGGGGCCCACAACAGCACAATGTGGCTATATGTCCGTTTGGTTTCCAACAGAATGCCCGCCAAATGGTGGGGACTATATAACATCGAGGCCGTCTGAAAACATCTTCACAGCTTTCCTCATTAAAGGATCGATGGGAAAGAGATTTTCGTCAATATTATACTATCCTCCCATGGAGACTTCATTCGCATTATGCGACTAGAACGGAAAGCTGACCAACTCGTCGATATATTGAAGGCTGCACCTTTTACTCCTACAGTGCGTGTGAGTCTACTGGAAGAAAAACCAGTGAAGGAAATCAACTACACTAACGAGTCACCCACATGGAGTGACTTGTAAATGCTAGTCTTGAGAGATATAATTCCCCATCTTTCTTTACTGAATTCACACTGTTGAAAGTATAACAAGGTGTGATTTGCATGCTATATGTAACTAGAAATAAAGGAAGGAATATTTAACGATGTAGGTATACAATTAGAACAGTAAAAGGGGTTTAATGGCTATTATAATATAGTATACAGTATCGCACAATGGCAGATCATGTGCTTAGAGGCGATCGAGAGAATCATTTGCTAACTCTTTCTTACTCTCCGCCTCCCCCTTCCATGCCGGATGCCACCATGTCTGTCCAATTAAACAATCATCAGTCGATCATTGACTATTGCCGTTCTTGTACAGATGATCAACTTATTGGGGGCTCTAAGCATGGCAACCAGGTCGTTAAGCTACCAGGTTATGACTTGGCGGTCAAGTTCGGCCATCAAGTCTCCTCCTACGAAGCAAAGAATCAACAAAAAGCATACAGCATGATTGATCCGGATATCGTTATAGTCCCTTGGGTTCATAATTTCTTTATAGACGATGAGGGTTGGGGCTACCTGATATCGGATTTTATCCCGGGCAAAACCATCGATCCTCTTTCGGACTCTCATATTCAAAGGCTCGCCAGCATTCTTGAGCATTTTCGGTCTATTACCGCCGATAGCGCTGGTAGCCTATGCGGTGGCCCGTCGACTGGCCTACTTTGGCCAGATACAAATGATCTAACAATCAGTAACGTCCAACAAGTGGAGAAGTGGTTTAATAGCCGGCTTTTTCCCAAAGATGGCAAGGTTCAATTTGATCCTAGCCCATTGGTACTCTGCCATTTAGATATAGCCCCCCAGAACATTGTCTGGTTGGACGATGACCGTATCTGTTTACTAGACTGGGAATCAGCAGGGTTTTACCCAAGACTGTTGGAATTTGCCAGTCTATTCTTCCAAGAATATCAATTTAGCCAGGCACTTATGACTGCTGTCGGTTTTGGCTCTGAGCGTGATAAGGAAGAACAGCAGAGGATCTGCCAGGCATTGTACAACAATGAAAGGTACTCCTTGTAAGTCAGAGCTAGCGATATTTGCCTCTGTCGACAATACTGATCCGAAAATAGTCGTTCGCAGGACAATCTCGAAGGGTCTTCACATCATCAACCATACGATTGTATATTTCCCCTTCCACTACTTCCGGAACCGCAAAGACTTCCGGGTTCATAAAGGGGCAATGGTACTAGTGAATCATGGGGACGAGTGAGATGAGAAGATAAGTGTTAGGGTAGAATCAATGTTGGTATAATCTATGCCGGATGGAGAGACTAGTGAACGGCAGAAACTCTTAGGCCTCGAGGCATATTGTGATAAATAGTTCTACGCATCAAATGGTTCACTTTGTTAAACGCCATAATTATCATGGATAGTGAGGGGAATGGACCCCATGTTTCTGAGCCTAGCATAGTGACAGACTTATTGTTAGTGGTTTTAAATTGAGGCCTACGCCGTTGGCTGCGAAACGGCTGCTTTTCGCCCGCAAAACAACAGACCCTGGCTAAGATGATAGCCTGTCGATGCTATCATTCGCTATGATATTCCCTAAGCTCAAGAAACACCCCTTAGGTGATGGTGTCTAGCAAAGGGAACGTCGAATGATGCTTATTTTAATTCCCTTATGAATAATATGACTCATGGTATACTATGGTAGTACCCCGGGAGCCGATCGCTTCCAATATGATTGACTTCTTTCACGGGATCACCTAAATTAGTATACTTGCTCAATAATTCGTAAAAGCAGTGCTAGAAACAGATATTAAACAAATATCAGTATCCACGAGGGTGATGTATTGATCGCCTACGTTCATCATTGCCTTTTATGGGAGTCAGCTGCACACGGCCCCCTAAAAAGCATATACTACATCTCAGCTTACCTAGAAGTTCTTAGAAGATATAGGAAGTCACTGGAAAGAACTATGAGCATAGAATTTACAGGAAATTTCTGGAGACAAAAAGAATCTTCTCAGATCTTCCAAATAGAAAAGCGTTGTGTATATAACCACCTCCGTTTCCGGTGATGGAAGCCTTGTCTACCAGACTTCCAACTATCATCATTCCCCCCTCTCACAACCACAATCACAAGTACACTCACTACCATCACCATGGTATACCGCGTCATGGTCTTCGCACCACGCAAGACCAGCATAACCCACGAGGAATTCAAAACCCGCTACGAGCAGCACATGCGCATGATAGCGGATATCTGCGGTGACGCAGCGCCGCTCTCCCACACACGATCGTATCTGAAACACGACGCGGAATCCAACCCGATGGTTCTGGCGGGAAGCGTCGAGGAGACGTACGATGCCGTTGTGACCATGTCATTTGAGGATGAGGCTGCGTTTGGCAGGTTCTGTCAGGTGTTGGGTACGCCGGAGGCTAAGGCGATGATTGAGGCTGATGAGGCGGGATTTTGGGATCGGGGGAGGATGAAGGTTATGGTTGTTGAGGATGTGAGGGGGTTGGAGTAGGGTCATCTTCTCTAGGTGGGTTAATGGATGGATGAAGACTCTAGATTGTTATTCGGAATCACTATGTCTATAGTAATCTATCTGCTTTTGAGGCATGGGAATACGATGTGGGAGAGTGCGAGTGAAGAAAGCATGCTTAGAAGCAAGAAACATAGTATACTTGGACAACTAACTACACAATGTGCCTGGTCTCTTTGGGGATATTTCAATGTTCCATATATCATCTCTCATTGCATCCGATACTGTACACGCCTTGCTATCAAGACCTAGCACAATCAATGTACACATTAAAAAAACATATCGACATCATAACTACATGAAACAGAAAAACCAGCACACCCATCCTACCCATTCTCCAATATGTATCCATAATGCCGAAATAAAACGCCAAAGACTATCATACATCCCAGAAATCATAGCTCGTAGATCAAAAATGCATCCGCATACACCATAACCGAAAAAAGACTCAAGAAACAGGCCGATGACACTCCGAACAAATAAGCTTCTGCTTCCCATCTCTCCCCTTAACACTGCGGAAACTCGTCCCACGACAATTATCGCACTTAAGCACATCTTCCTCTGTATCACCCATCGAAGAGGTACAGTCACTGCTCAGCACACTCCCTCCCGAAGTACTCATATTGCGCTCGCCCGACGGAACCCTATTGGGACTAAGCAAGTCAGTCGACTTCCGGGCCTGCATAGCCAGCGCATCGTGCGTGATCTTATTCCAGTACGCGTAGCTGCGGTCGCCCTGTAGCCAAAGCGGGTTATCTTGTGCTTTGTTGATGGCTAGGAGGTCTGCAGATGAGGTGGGTCTCGGGGGAGGTTGGGCTTTGGAGGTTGAGACGTTTGCACGGCCGTTATTGTTTCCATTTGCGCGGCTCACGTCTTCGCTTGTGCGGGTACTGTCAAAGCGGAGCCGGTTTGGTGATGGAGGTGGGGATGTAGTGGAGACGGATAGTGATTCGTGCGGGCCGAGACTTGAAGGTCGGGAGGAGGCTAGTCTGGAAATTGCTGGGCGATGCTGGGGGGATGGGGTGCGGGTTCGGAGGCCGGGGCGGGAGCCTTCGGTGCTGGAGCGGCCGTGGCGGACGACGGAGTTGCGCCACGAGACGATGCGCTCCGAGGGGGTTTTGTGGGACGAGTCCTTTCCTGACGAGGCGATGCTGCGGCGTGCGGAGTTGGAGCGTTTGAGGATCCGGCGTGAGATGGTCGAGTTGGCGTCCCAGTTCTCGTAGCGTCGTTTTTGATACGCGCAGTCTTGTCGGAGGACTTTGATCTTGCCAGAGTAGTCGGCGATCACGATGATTTCTCCGTCTGGATGTTTGGATCGTGCGAGGTATGAGGGTGATTCGTGGGCCATTTTGCTAACGATTGATAGGCGAGGTGTTGATGCAGAGCGCTTATGGAGGTTTTTATTTTCTTTGCCTGGGCTTGTTTTCTTTGAAGGGTCCGTTGGCTCCGGACCTATTAGAGCTACCGGGGGCGGATTGCAGATGTCGTAAATTGGATCTTCTGATAGCGCCAGGACCCGTTTCGTTATAGTTGGTGCCATGATTGCAGCTGTTACCATAGCAGACTGTGTCTCGAATACCTCCACAGCCTGCTTTTCGGAATCTTGTTGCACAGACCCAATTGGCCACACGTATGCCCTGCGATCCTCACTTCCACATATGATGTACTTGCCATCATTGGTGAAGGTAGCTCTAATTTGGCTGCAGGTGTTTTCGTTACCGCGGAATTTAGCCACCAGTGATCGATCATTGAAGTTGTACAACCTGATGCGGGAGTCGTTGCTGGTAACAAGTAACTTGATATCACCCTCGGTATCATCCTTAGCATTGTCCCTGGGTACCGTCATCGTATCAATTCCGGTGATTTTACTACCCTTGGCGTTGCGCCCACGGGCCGATCGCACATGGATCTGGGCTGTTATTTTCAGGCCCTCAGTGTCATAGATGTTTAGTATGCCATTCAAACATCCGGCAATGGAGTATCGGCCATCTGGGGTGAATGCCACTGCCGTAATCATATCAGGTACGGCAGTGACAAAAGCCACACTCTTATCTGGGATACTCCAGAGTCGCAGTTTCGTATCGAGAGATCCAGCAAGGAAAAAGCGGTCGTCACGGGGGTGGAATTGGATCGAAGTCACAAAATCACTGTGCTGGAAACAGCAGAGACATTCCGGTCGAGAGATATGCCATAGTCGCACTGTTTTGTCCATCGAAGAGGAGAGAAGAAAATTGTTCTAGCTCACCGGTCAGCATGACCGTTTCCTATCGTGTTGAATGCTTTGAGTATGCGTACTTTACTCCAGCTCAAATCCAAGATACTTCCCGTGTGTCCCTCATACACCTGAACAGGCTCCGGCTGGAACACAGGCGCCTTCAGACCGGAATGATCTTGTGCGTCGACGGGTGTTGCCTCTTCGTCCCCATTGGCATCCTCACGCTCCTCCGGTGTAGCGATAACAGCCCATACTCGGACCTTCCGGTCCTGGCCAGCGGCGGCGAGATATTTACCATCCTTGGAAAACATGAGTGCCCAGACAGCTTTTCCGGTGTGATCGCCATTCTGTGGCAAGGCCGAGGATGTAGATATCCGTCTATCTGCGGGTTTGGGCGATGGGCCGCTGCCCTCCAGTTCCTGGGCCAGAAACACGCGGTTGAACGTCTTATCCTTTTTGTAATGGGCTCGCACCTTCAAGTATTTGGACGGAGCAGGGTGTCGAGGTATAAATCCAATTGGATGCGAAGTATCAACGGACATGCGGTATGCTTCAGATTCCGAGATCTCATCTTCCGCCTCCGACAGCTGATCTTTCTTCTTGTTTCCAATGATTCGGCTGAGGAAGGAAACACCTTTTCTGTATTCGAGAAGAGCAAACCACGGGTCAGTCGCTGGTAATATAATGTATATTGTTGCGAGAATCTTGGGGGGTGGATCTTCTCAGGTGGACTATGTGGGGGAGGCACAAAGAAACCCCCGGCACACAAGTATCGGCAACACAGACCGTCGGCGTGACTGTGATTGCCAATGCAGGCTGACAAGGTCTAAAAACTCACTTCTTCTCTTTAGGAGGTTTTGAGGAGGTAGGCAATGCATCTCCCCGTGTCGGGCTTGGCTCTGCTTGGCCATACTCGGAGCCCACTGCCTCTGCTTCGTATGACGCTCTTCCCAGTAATTTCAGGGGAATGGACTTTTGGGTATTGGTGCGTTTGATAATGTGCTACAATGACAGAGCACGGCCCTCCTGTCAGCTTGGCTCCTGCATCTCCGTATCTGCATCTCAGATGCGGGTTACAGCACATGATCGGACTGAGGAAAGTAACGATCGATTTGGTGCAGGTCTCTGAGAGCTTACCTGCGATAACGGATCTATGGCACTTGACTCGGTCTTCTCGATGGGGGTATGCGAGGTCGAGTCTCGTAGAGAACTACCAATGACCGAGCGCCTGGAATTCCGAGCATCTTGCAGACTATAAGTCGAGCCCGAGGGTACATCCGATGTTGCCGAGCCTGACAGTCTCGTCAGCATCTTCCGTTGACAGGTTTTTACTTCTTTCTTTTCGGCGCGTGACCGGGACAGCCAAGATCCAGTGGGCACTGGCGCATTGCGGATTTCCAGGCCAGACCAGATTCAAATCTCACACTTCGAGTTTGGAGATTCACAATTCAAGATTCAAGATTCAGAATCAAAAATCCAAAGTCCAACTTACCGGGGAATGTGGAGGTCCCGAGGGGGGTCAAATCGGTTATCGCGGGGGTCGTCGCGACTCGTAGTTGGAGATAATTGCTTCCCTCCGCCATATGTTCAGTCGCATGGGGGGTGGTATCGAGGAGTGATATACAAATGTAAATGTACACTATTCACAAAGGCTTGAATAAAAAAAAGAAAAGAAGAAAAGGTAAAGTAAAGTAAAGCGGCAAAGACCGGATAGCGCTGGATGACATCAAATGGGGGCGATGAGGGTGGAGACTTTGGACCCCTTCAGTGCTTATTTTTCTGTGAGAATGTTCGATGTATAAGTCTATACAAGTATGAATTGTCTAAAATCTAGAATCAAGTATAGAATATAGAATATAAAATATAAAATTATGGAATTATATTAATGCGATTGAAGTTTTCTTGCTCGGTCCTTTGCAATGTCACACATACCCTTCAAAGGTCAGTACATGCACATGTGTATAGCAACTCAACGATAAGAGAACATTACCTGAATGGTCTCTTCAATCTCTTTCTCCGCATTAGCCCGGTCAATCCGCTGACGCATTTCGACCATAATCACGTCGCGACTACGCCCATTGACAAATGTGCTATATATCTCCGGTCAACATGTATAGACCAATGCGCAAGAAACGTCGACCTACACAAATCGCAACCCTGGAAACTTTTCCTCGTATTCCGCGTTTAGTGATCGTAATTTCTCCGCCTGTTCCTCTGCGCCTTCATTCAATTGGGCCTGTTCCTTTTTGCTCAGCTCACTCAGATGTTCTGGATTGGCTGGGGCCCGGCCAAGACGTGGGTGCGATCCCAAAATGCCAAAGAGCACGTCTCGGTCGGTAGGCGAATTCGGTGCTGAAAGTGCAGACATGCGACCCCCTACAGCATCGATGAGGCTGGTGTATGAAGAGAAGGTCTGGTTGGCCAGCACAGGGATCATCAGTCGGTGGAGCTCTGGGGAGGGCTCGAAGAGGGTATCGAGCACCCGAAGCTGGGTCTCTTGGGGTAGGGAAGGGATCGTCGATAGCGGGGGAAGGTCCATGGTGTAGTGTATTGGTATAAGAATATATATGAAGAAGGGAATGTATTGCCATTAAGTATCGAAGTATCAAGTTGATATCTTCCCGCTTTCGGAGGACTCCGAGGCGGAGAACAGCGGGGATTCCAGGTCTTGGAGATGCACTTGGAGTGTAAGGAGTATTATGTATGGAGTTATATTGTAACTACTCTAAATATTGTAACTAATTATCGATTTAACGATTTAATGATTTAACAATTAATTATGTATCTATTTATATTCTATCTAGTGCGTTTCATATGTTTACATTAGTTTAACAACATTCAATTGATTTCCTTGCAATCCCAATGAGCTCATACATTCCAGGACCAAACGACCTCTTATGTATCGAAGAATTCGGGTACTTTAGTACTTTAGTGCTTTTTTTTTTTCTTTTTGACTACTTAAAAGACTCGGACAATTTAAATTAGGATAATCAAAGGTGGAGCCAAAATGAGGACATGTTCCCCCCCTGAGTAAAGAGTTCGCCTAAACCAACTCTGTTTTCATGAAACAGCCAAATCTGCACTTCGGCCTTGATTGGGCACATCGCGATCTTGAGATCCGATCCCAAGTCAACTTTTAGTGTCTTTACCCGCTTTCTGGGGCCACATTTCTCTCCTATTCTCTCTTCTTCACACACATTACCTTCGGCATTGCGCCTCCTCTGGCCTCCATGCGGCTCACGCCATGTCTTTGAATGGGCTCGATACTGCCCCCGTCGTGGAAGCCTACCAAAGTGCCCTGGCAGACGCGGGCGGGTGGTGAGTGACCCCTTTCCCCCGGTGTTTCAACTTGCCCACCGTGCGACAGATACATGATACATGAACACCCGTTACTGACACCCCTATCTACGTTTCAGGTTTCTACTACACTACATTGCAAGAGATGAGGTTGCCCTCCACGAACGAGGCACCGGCGGGGTGCCCGAAATCCGGAATGCCATCGACAGCTACGAGGAATGCTCGCCGCTCTATGGCTTCCTTCAATACCGGCGCAGAAAAGTGATCATCCGCTACATGCCGGAGGGGTTATCCCGGCTCATACTAGGTATGCCCATCACCCACAGTTCCATAGGAATTGGTCTAATATGTCCCAGCCCGAAGCAATGTCCAATTCCAGTCCGTCACCGACAAGTTCACTCCAAACGACACCGTACTTCCTCTGTCCAAAGCCTCCGATCTCACCGAAAGCGCCTTGTCCTCCGCCTGTCTCCTCCATACCGCTTCGACCTCAATTACCTCTTCTTCGAGCTCTCTTCGCCGCCGCCGGCTGATGGAAATTACGGAAGATGCCGAGGAAAATGGCACAAAAGATGAAGCTCCGATACCTATCCCACCTCCCCAGTCGGAGGCCCGACGCAGACCAAGGAGCGTCAAGTCGGAAGCTACCCTAGTGCCGTCACCCATTGAACCTCCCGTGGAACCAGAACTACCTCCGACATCGCCAGAAAGCGAAATGGCATCAGTCGATCTCATGCCACCCCCATCCCGGGCGAGCTCCAGAGCCACAATCTCTCGAGGGAGTCCCATTGAACCCCAATCCGCAACAATGTCCCCCAGATCCGTAAAATCAGATCGCTCTCGCTCTAGTTCCAGGTACCGAACCATTTTGGATGAATTCCCTCGTCCTTCGGAAGAGCCCCGGTTGTCCTCCCAATCCAGCCGCCCCTCACTCCGAGATTTGGAACGGGCCGCGGGATACACCCCAAAGGTTAAGCTGGGACCCCGACCGTCCGTGGATAGCAGTGGAAGACCCCGCACAGCAGGTAGTTCTCGAAATGTAGACCAGCGCCCCGTTGCATCCCTACCGACAAATATGCGCTCTTCTTCTGTGCGAAAGCAAAATGGTGATGCACCCCGCCCTCGATCTCAGGGGAGCACTTTCGCGACTAAGCCAACCAGTCGTGTCCCGCCAGTCCCACCTTTGCTAGTCCCACCCCCCTCCATTCCTATTTCGAGACCTCAACTTTCCCCTAGCGCCAAATCTCTTGGTGCTTTGTCGACCTCCTCGGGATTGACCCCTGAGAAAGAACGTTTGATGAAGGCTCTGCAGCAAAGAAGGAAGAATATGGCTAAGCGCGCGGAGGAAACCAAGAAGAAGCAGGTCTCGGAGGAAGGAGAGCTCAAACCGGTGAAGGATATTGCCAAAGATCTGGATGACGATAAAGAGAACCTCATTCAGATTCACTATCCTGATTCTGAAATGTTGCTATCAGAGCCTGAGACAATTCAACAAGACCAACAGGAGCTGCTTTGCGAAAATTCACCTGCGCCTTCTGACGCCGCCCCTGAGCTTGTTCCCGAGTCTATTCTTGAACCTGCCTTCGAGCCTGTTCCTAACTCCACTCTTGAAATTGCCCCCGCGCCTGTTCCTGAGACCATTGGTGAATCTGTTCCTGAGCCTGTCGCCGAGGCAGTTGCTAAGCGTATTCCCGAACTTGCTCCTGAGCCGGTTGACTCAAATCCCGAGGCTGTTCTTGAACCAGTCACTGGAACAATTGTTGAGTCTGCTATGACGCCTGAGTCAGATCAGCCTTCTGAGTCTCTTGAGGTAGAACCAGAACCAATCGCTGATCTACCTCTTAATAACGCTGAGGATGGGTCTTTGCCTACTGGCATAAGTGCCGATAGTCCTATCACAGCCGATGTCGCTGCTACACCTTCAGAGACTGTCAAGGGAGAAACACTACAGACACCCCCTGAGGATGAAACACGCACTGAGCACGAGGACTCCGCAATCCCTGGTCTCGCCCCACCTACCTCTAATCCTGGCGTTCCACTTCAAAATGAGCTTTCGGATGCCCATCAACCTGATTCAGGGGACGTCCCCGAAACACATTTCGAACTTTCCCCGGTTGCATATATGCCAACTGACGAACCTTCTGATGAGCTTATCTCTGCAGAGGTCCATCAGGCGGTTCCCCTCCCATCCTCTGCCTCTATTACCCCTCCAGAAAACACTAGCACAGAAACTCCAGCCGCCCCCGTTTTTGTCTCAATCGAGGCAGACAAGCCGACCCCTGATAATCTAATTTCCGAGAAATCCGAGCCTCTTACCTTGGATCAGAGGCGCAAGGTCCACCTGGAGCCCATTCAAGTGCCTACCTTAGAGTTCTCGGACGACGACAACCTCCTTTCCGATGATTCATTCATGGAGGAATTGACCTCGGCTACTGTCCAGGAGGCCAGACCAGTATCTGTCAAATCTCCCAACGGCGTCGATCACGCCTGGAGAAATTCGCGCGCTGTCTCTAGCCCGTTCATGGGGTCATCGTCGGGTATGCAAGCTCTGGCAGTGGGCCGGTCCATTTCTAGCTCGCACTCTGAAAATGGCTCGCCTACGCCGGTCCTCATGGCCAAGAAGATCAACGTCTCCTCTGGAATTTCCAGTCGTATCAAAGCTCTTGAAAAGTTCTCGAGCCGGGAAGGCACTCCCTTAGGCGCGAGTCCGGCTATAGGGGGACCATCAGCCTCCTCGTCTTTCGAGAACCTTCGCAAACGTGCATCTATCTCGTTGCCTAGTGGGCACCACGAAATCACTGCACCAAGCGCAATGCATTCCGCTCACGTCCCCGAGAGCTTTACCCGTGTGGCGAGCTTGAGTCGGCACACCCGTCAGGTGTCTGTGGATGCTACGCGCCCTACTACCTCTGTTTCCGTAACAGCCCGTATTCTGCGCGATGCGGATACCTCTCCCAAGCCTTCCGAAATTGAGCCCTCGCAGTCCCATGTTGTCAACCTCCAGACTAGTACTTTGACTGTGGAGCATGAGGCAGCCGAGGCAGCCGAGGCGCCACTCCCTCAGGTCTCGCCCATCGAGCCCACCAGCCTTCTCCAGGACCGAAGCATGTCAATGTCATCTACTACATCTAGTCGCCAAACTACGTCTCGCCCCGGTAGCCGTCCCGACAGTCGTCCTGGAAGCCGCCCCGGAAGCCGCCCCTCTCTCCCCTCGCGCTCTAGGACTGACGACAGTGTCCAATCTGCCTCTTCCACCCCCGAAGATAAGAAGATATCTCGCACTTCGCGACTCATGCGCCGCATGTCATCGATCACATCCAACTCTCGCCGCAGCATTATCGGAGCCCTCAGCTCGCCAGTCAAGGAAGAGGAGTATGTTCCCGCCTTCACAAACGGGTCTAGTAAGGCTCCAGGGTCGGTTAGCTCGCGCACTTCAGAGCCCATTGACATCGGCGAGGTGAACGTCCAGTTCCCAGAAACTCTTCTGTGGAAGCGTCGGGTCATGCGCATCGATGAACAGGGATACGTTGTTCTCACGCCTGGCACCAATGATGCCACCACCCGGAACATGACTAAACGCTACCATCTCACCGAGTTCCGCACTCCTTGTCTTCCTGATGAAGACATGCAGGAATTGCCCAACAGCATCCTGCTTGATTTCTTAGATGGAAATACACTCCAGTGTGCTTGTGAATCCAGACAGGGACAAGCCTCTGCTCTTCAGAGTAAGTATCCATGACATTTTTCTTCGAAATTACAAGAATAAATTGCTAATCGTCCACAGCTCTCATCGAGGCTCACAGTGCTCACCAGCAATAATCTTTTCAACAATTGGTCCAAGGACAGGACTCCTCACGCCGATAATCCTGTCTTCCATTTCCATTCTCTTCCGGGCTTGATCGCTCACATTTTCTTTTCATTTCTCAACTACACGCATCTTGCTACACCTCCTTCGACATCTATTTCTTATCTCACTTCTACAATCCTCTCTGTATCTCTATATCTTTTCTCTCTCTTATCTCTCAATCTGGTGTGTATGTGTTGTGATATATGTGGCGTGTTCTTGGTATACCCCTCCGAGTCAAAAGAGCTTCTCTTTCTCTTTCTTTTCCTTTCTCCCCTTCTCAAAATACCAATCTACTGCTCTTCGCCATGTACAGACAGACAGACAGTATTTCTTTGCCCCTCCTTTTTTCTCGCTTTTTTTTAATTGGCTTTGCTCTTGCATACACACTCTATGTCTTTGCATAGAGTGTTGGTGTTCCATTTGATGCACTGTGTTCTCTTCTTCTCTTGGCTTACTTCTAGAACCTTTTATTCTAATCCGTTTTCTGATTGCTATCTTGTTGCATACTACTTAAAATCTGTATTTGACTGATGTTCAAGGCTTGTGCTAGCTGGTAGTGAGGTATTGGACTTCAGGGCGGTGCAATCCGTTTGGGAGAAGATAAGTAGACCCAACACACTGCTTCCCTATTCTACTGTATGTAGGTTAGAGAATGAAGCAAAAAGGACAGAGAAATGTATCTCAATCGTGCTATTTTAAGCTTCTACCTACTTTGGGCAGGGGTATCAATTGGAAGAGATAAAAAGCCCAATCCGAAAGAATCATCAGCAAAAGCATGGTGTCCATCAAACCTCTAGGGCTGTGCACATCTAGCAAATTCGTTCCGTAGGAGAATGTACATTCTCTCCCCTCGGCCTGTCCCTTCTACCATCCAGCGCCTTTTTTCAACCGGTGATGGGTAAAGCTTGCAATTTGTGGGTATCTCTGTGGGCAGAAAAGTCGTTAAGAGTGGTTCTTGACAGCCGCAAATGAGACGTAACTTGATAACATACTCGAGAGGAGATCGCTGTGAGTATGAGGCGCTGTGTTTTAATCCCGTCTACTGGCTCAGTCGTGTCTTGTAATCATCAAGATCCAGTGATGTAAGGGTTTGATTGTTCAGCCGTGTTTCCAATTTCCGATGAACGTCGTGGCACATAACGATCGTTAATTCCTAGATGATCAGATCAGGTGTAACCATTCGCAAGGTCCTCAAGCTCCTGATCTTCATCATCTTCTTCGTCATCTTCTTCTTCTAATCCCCCGGTCTCCGGAATAGATGTCTCTTCACCCAGAAGATGTTCACCGTTCTGAGCCGTGCCATTTTCTTTAATGGAATAGAACTCCGGGAATGCAGTGCGCATTTGCAGCACATGCGCATCAACGACGTATTGCATGAGGTTGTTGACAGGGAAGGAAGAATGCATGCGTTTCTCCGATTCCATCAGCTCGACCTTCATCTGCGTCTCCCACTCGTGCTCTCCGGCATGATCGCCAATGAGCTTCTTGCGCTCGACTTTGTCCGTGGTCGAGATCACCTTCTCGCATCCGGGCATGCGGCATGTCCAGGTATCAGATGTCTCGTCGATGAATTCTTCAATTTCCTGTGCCGTATCTGGGGTTGGATCCCGCTCTGGGGTCAGAAGGGTTTGCCGTGATGGCGGTGAAGATACAGAAGGAGTCTGGAGTTTGTCTTTTTTGATATTGTCTTTGAACAGGCTCTTCATAAGAGAGGAGCCGGCGCCGCTGGAGGAGACGGACAAGAACGAGCGAGTCCGAGGCTTTGTGGCTGAGAATGGATCTCTGATTAATTCATGGCCACGGGTTTTGCTGGGTGTTTCGATCTCATCGAAATCGTCGATTTCATCGGTGTCCTCTTGGTCTTCCTCGTCGTTAGATTGGATTGTCTGCTGGTTTGCGGAGGCATTGCGATTTCGCTTGCCAGTCACTTTATTGGAGACTGTGTGGACTTTCGGACGCAGAACGGACTTCTGAGTCCGGCCGTACCGTTCATCGTCACTGGATTCTTCCTGCGAATCCAGGGGGGTTAGGAGTGCAGCTGGCAGAGGGGCGGATTTCGTGGATGCATGTGTGAGTTCCCTATGGATGACATAGCGAGGCCATCTAAAGTCTTCTTCGTCCATCATTTCTAGCACGGCGGCTGCCCTGATAGCAATAACTTTCTGGGCATCTTCGTTGCTGAAAGAGAATCGCTCTGCTAAGCGTTCTCCCAGGAGGTCAATATGCAGACGACGCTTTGCCAAGTGACCTTCTTCTCTGAGGTCCTTGAGCAACTGATAGATGGCATCGGCTTGTGATTTTGAGATTGCTGCAGGCTGATGTCGAGGAGTTGCCACTTCTGGTTCGTCTTGGGGTTCAGTTTCGCTTTCCTCGGAGGGCGAAAGCTCTTCCATCAGCCTATTGTAGTCATCCTAGGCTTATTATAAGTATACACATAGGCTATTGTAAATAAGGGTGCTTCTTGACTCACATTAAATTGGCGACGCAGATGGACGAAAACATTTGTCTTCTTCCATTCCACATCTGCATCACCTTGAATCATGCACCGAAGCAAGAAGGTAGCGTGTGTCGCAAAGACCTCAGCTGACTGTTCTCGGGTCTCACATGAGCCATATGTGTGGTAAGTGTACTAAGGGTGGATGAATATTAGGCCTCTGTGTTTGTATAGTGTATGACCGAGAACCGGAAGACTCACTTGCTCACAGAGACTCCTAAACGAAGGATTGATCTGCTTCTTTCCTTGCTGATGCTTATCGACCAGGAAATACAGCATATCAATGGCCTGAACCATGCGATTGTATGTGGGTGTGAAACCCTTGGCGGGCGAAATGATGTCGTACCAGCCCGCTTTACCAGCAACCCAGAGCTCAATACTCTTATCTTCAGTTTGGCCGTAGGCATAGTGTGTAACTTCGTCAATAATAATGCGCTTAGGAGGGTTGTCCGGGTTGAGCACTGGTGGGCAAGTGGGTTGTCAGCAAGCTACTCGATAAACGCGCATTGATAACCGATACGCACCCAAGTGTTCCTGATCCTCGCGAAGCGGCTCTAAGCAGCCGATCACCTGAACTGGGTTCTGTTCAGTAGCGTCCAGCAGATTTGCATAGAGCATCTTCCCAGGCTTGAGGACCTTCACATCGGTCAGGCCGAACTCCCACCAATCGTTCTCATCAGTAATAGAGGAATCGGTGGGAGCTAGGACGGTTTCTTCGCGGGATGTCATGGTGGAATTGGCATGGTGGGTGTCGAGAATAATGTATGTAGAAGGGGTAAGATGTAGGTAAAGTTAAGTAACTGAGAATATGAGAGCGAGAAGAAAGTGACCTGGAATGAAAGCTTGTAGTTGTCAACAGTCGAAGTCATCGACCAGTAAATTACAGATACAATGAGGTACCTATGTTACCCGCAATTAATTACATGGGGGCTCTGCCTGATTTATCGGGAATTTAGCCATTGTAACTCACCTATCACGTGCATGATTGGTAATTACTAATGTGGAATTTAAGGTTACAATTATCCACGGGCTGATTGAAATAAAACCTTGGAAGCTACCTAGGCATTCATTATTTTGACAATGTATTATAAGTCAAAATAAAAGCCAAACTCTCATTCAACAGGTGCCATGGTCTAGTGGTATGACGAGACATTGTGGTGTCCGATTCTGTCTTAGCCCCGGTTCGATTCCGGGTGGCGCCATTTCTTTTTTTTCCTTCCAGCTTTTTCTTTTGGTAGACACTTTGGTTGATCATGTCTCCCGAGTAGCAGCATAAGCATTTATTTATTGTAGAAAATCAAACTGTTCCATGGCTGCAAGAGTATTCAAAAGGGGGTGGATCTTTGATCACTACAGTCAGTGTAGTTTAGAATAGCATTTACAAGGACATCAAAGAGATCAAAGGTGCCTTAACAAGCCTTCAAAGTGCACCTGGAAAGGACACGAAAACAATTCTAAGGCCTTTACTCTGTATAGGACTATGATATGTATAGATATTCCTATTAATGATCTAGAAATTTGTATACTAATTAAATGATAATCATAAGACAATCCCCTTTGTCGTCCACAGGTAGTCCTAAAGAACTGCCGTAAAGGCGGGAGCCAGATCTTTACCAAAATAACATTTTTTCCTTGGTTCGACTCCCATCTCTCCAGATGCCATTCCCTCCAGGCTTCCGACTTTTTCGCAAAACCATGTCTGGCGAGAAGATCCTCGAAGGCGTCTTCGGTGAGCTTGACTCTTGCTAAAGCAAGACCTCGATCTAACTTCTCCGATAGCCGTCCACAAGCCGCAAGGCGTTACCTCCGCCGACGTGATCCGCACTTTACAGAAACACTTCAACCCCTCCAAGACCTTCAGACCATGGTTAGAAGAAGAGCGCGCACGCCGCGATCGTGAGAGCCAGTTCCAGCGCAAACGCCGTCGCCACCAACGCCTCGACGTGAAGATCGGCCATGGCGGAACCCTAGACCCGCTCGCGACAGGCGTGCTCATCACCGGAATTGGCAAGGGCACAAAGTCCCTCCAGGATTTTCTGGCCTGCACCAAGAGCTACGAAACCATTGTGACCTTCGGCGCGGAGACAGATACCTACGACCGTCTTGGCAAAATCGTGCGTCGCGCGCCCTACGAACACATCACGCGCGAAGCAGTCGAGAAGGCGCTGGAACAGTTCCGCGGGAAAATCATGCAGAAGCCGCCTATTTTCTCTGCTTTGCGCGTGAATGGAAAGAAATTGTACGAGTATGCGCGCGAGGGCAAGATGCCGCCGATTGAGATTAAGCACCGGCCCGTTGAGGTCTTGAACATGGAGATTGTGGAGTGGTACGAGCCCGGCACGCATGAGTACAAATGGCCCGAGGAGGAGATGACTGGTGATGAGAAGGCTGTCGCGGAGAAGCTTCTTGATCAGGAAGCCTCGGTGTCTGCGCCACTGGCCGAGGGTGAGGTTACGACCCAAATCCCCGAAGCTTCTTCTACCAAGCGGAAGTCGCCACCCCCGGCGGATGAGGTGAAGTATGATAGCGCGGAGGCTGCTAAGAAGCAAAAGGTGTCTGAGACGGACGCGGCGTCTGCACCTGAGCCTACTGCTCCCGAACCTGCAACCACAGAGGTCCCTGTTGTGCCTACAGAGGAGCCCAAGCCCCAGCCTCCCGCGGTGAAGATCAAGATGACTGTCACGTCGGGCTTCTATGTCCGCTCGTTGGCACATGATCTGGGCAAGGCTGTTGGCAGCTGTGCTCTGATGAGCGAGCTAGTGCGCAGTCGTCAAGGTGACTATGAACTCTCCCCTGACAAGGTTCTGGAATACAAGGACCTTGATGCCGGCGAAGAGGTCTGGGGACCGAAGGTGGAGAAGTTCTTGACAGAGTGGGAGGAGAAGAGAGCTACTAAGGCTGAAGCTGAAGCAGCTCAATAGACTGTGGAGTCTTAAAATGATATAGCATTTGTATATGGACTTGCTATCTATCTGTAATATCAACCATTCAATCCATATACTATGTACCATCCGTACCGGATAATTTCTGGCACTCGAAACCTTTCCCTTTCCCTTTCCGTTTTGATGCGCACCTCTTGCCGCTGTTTGATCTCAGAGTAAAATTGGGCACGTCTCTGAGTACCCTGACTTGAATTATACCTGTTACATTGTATAACCACCTGAACGAGGTCTGCTCAGTAAGCTTTACCTGATCATCCCAACGGATTCCGAAGTGCCTACTGAAGTAGGCTTGGGGGTCTATGACCTTGAAATTAGCGGGCAAATGTCGATTGCTAAATTGCCATAGCCCATGGACATCAATCACATGAATGAGGGAATTCCAGAAATAAATCATCAAAGTATGCTCACATTGAATTAGACGACTTCAACGCTGCTATCTAGACACAGACATGGGGATACAGTGAATCAAAATACCTATGAAGGTCATTCTTGCGGCCAGGCACCTGGCATCACTTCCACTGGCCGCGCAACCATCCTCCAGAAGTCCCCCACATAAGAGTCACTTGGCTCAGATAGCCATAGACGCCAATCTTCAGGGGAGGGGCCATAGGCAAATCCAATCACTCTTAGTGATTGGATCTCTTTTAGATGACCATTCCACGACCCGAACTCGCGCTGGATTGTCCCACTTTTCCAAATAGACTCCTCTGTCCTGCCATATTCGTTTAGATCAACAGACACAGTTTCCAATTGTTCCAACCACATTTGAACGCTATATGGATTAGGTGGGTTCCAAGTCCAATATCTGAGGTATCCCACGACAAACGATATAAATGGGGTTCTTTTTTGGACTAGGGTATGAATGTCATTTGTGACCCTCAGAAATTCACGACAGAGTTCAATCCAAGTGTCGATCCTTGATTGATGTTTGTTGGAACCACCCAATCTTTGAATGAGCCATCGAATAGCCCCGATATGCTTCGCTGCAGAATGAATCAGCGTTGGAGTCTTGTCTGAGCAACATGCGATATCATCGGAATCTAAGACATCTATTTTTAAGACCATTCGGACAATATCTGGTGTGAAATCGATACCGTTCCAGTGCACCGGTAAGCTCCCCGCTACGGAACGAGCCACACGGAGACGAGTCTGTTTTGGCAGATCGTAGAAAGAAGGGCAAATTTGCCGTTGTAAGAAGGCAAACTCTTCTAATGTTCCTTGAAAATTGCCCAGAACATTAACCACCCATCCGTGGGTGCACTCATAGCTCACATCTTTATGACGAAGGATGAGACGCATAGATGGAATCAACGACTCCAAATCTGGTGTACCTTCTGAGTAGTATGTACCGCTGAGAAGTGGTGGCTCGTCTAACGAGTTCAAATCTACTCCTTGGTCCAAGAGGAATGATACCATCTCAGTCCTATTTCTGCGGCCGACCAACTGTTTTATATGTCAGCGCGTCTGGTATAAATGGACTGCCTGCATGAAATGCTTACATGAATAAGGGATCTCCCATCTGGGCTTTCGAGTCGGTCAAAAGGTGATGCTTGCCGGGAGGCAAATAGATCCTGGAGCCCTTTGATATTTCCATCCGTCACAAATTTGTACGCTGGTGAATTGTAGGTAATTACACCATAGGCTCTCAGGTACCAATTCCACCCTCCTGGAGCTTTGATACTAACCACTTCTAGGACCTTTGGAGTGATCCAGAGAGGCAAGCTAAGCCGCCACATACAGCTATTGTTTTGATCGCATTTTAATCTTTGGTTTTGTGATATCACAGCAGATTTGATATGGCTGGGAGGGGACTCTGCCTCTGGTAAAGGTATTAATGAGAATGTGTCACCATCAGCTAGTGGAAACTATACCTTCGAGAGTTGTTGTAATCCTAGAGCTACTTGACGACGAACTGGCTGTATTGAGTTTCACCATGGTCTCAATGATCAACTGAGAGCGTGCTTCAATATGGGCTTGAGTAAGGGCCCTATACTTATCAGCTCACCAACATCCTTTGAATCTAGATGCCAGTAAATAACATACCGGTGGTAGCATTGCTCAGACCACATAAGCAGCTGTAGGACATTTCTCAAATGATCCATATGCTTCTCGATTCTCCCTTTTTGTAAAACAACCCTGGCGGACTTGAAAGACCGTCGCAAACGGCTCGGAAATTTCACATCCCGAACGATGTTGTTGCAGACCTTATCTAACTCATTCGCAGCTTCTTTGCAGTAGGCTAAGCTTTGCAGCGCAGCTTCACTGCTCTCCAAGGCGAGATTCGGATTTCGTGACAAGTCACTCTCCACATTCACCAGTATTTTACCAAATATTTCGATTTGTTGCACTAGCTTTCGTAGATCATCAGGCGCGTCACGTAAATCGTCGTAGCATTCTTTCAGTGTAATGACTGTCTTGCCGATTTGAACAATCACTGTCGCAAATTTTATCGCGCCTGAAACTACCCCGATGACTTCGGCCATCTTTTCTGGGCTCGGAGGCTGTCAAAGGGTCTGATTTGGGCTTCTATCGAACAGGAGGCTCTGGTGCTGGAGTGTGCAAGAGAAACACGAATTTTGAGAAAAGATGAGTCTCGACTTGAATGAAGAAGGTAAGATTGTGGCGATGCTAATTGAAGAGGCTCAGCCACGCTTCGTTGGCAAAATGATGTTTCGCCCAACGCCCAGCTTGTCAGAGCTACCTCTGAACGAATCATGGGTTCTATTTTGCCGCCCTTAAGTCCGGCCCTCGTTCGAAGATATCGATCGCAAGAGAACTTACTGGCATCTACACCTGGGCAGCTGCAACTGATCTGCATTCATCTTCCTAGTCATGTACAGATGGACTGATAGCCACCACATCATACCGCCGCTGCCGTCAAGGGATTCGTATCACATGCATAGTGATCTAGATGTATTTGCACTGTTTTTGACTTAGCTATTTATCAGGATTATCGTTATCAAGAATCCAGGCGACTTAATCCAAACAGGCAATTAGATGAAAAAAAGGCATGAAAGATCAAACTTGTAAGTTTGTTTATATTTTGTAGGTCAATACAGTCTATGAGCGTCGGCGTGACAAATGAGCGCCATACATACCTTGCCTTTCATGTGTGTACGTAGCGTTCAATATCTGCAACTCGAAACCTTCGTTTCCTAGAGCCCAGCTATAGCTACACAGGCTCACATTTGCAAGTGATAGAGATAATAAATCAAAACTGCCATTTTTGGTTATCCAGACCCAAGCGAGAAAAAATAATTACATGATGCACGATACAAATGCAATGTCACAACATAACCCATCACGTTAAAACGATTAGTTGCGTCCCTTGGCTTGGACTCTCTTGCTCTTGCCGGGTCGCTTTGCGCCACCCTTCATCTTCTTAGCGGAGAAGTTGCTCAGATCACCGCTAGACATGGCATCACCACTCTTAGCATGACGCTTCTTGCCTCCGAATCCGAACTTGGCGTCCTTCTTCTGGCGCTTGGAGCCACCGGGGCCATCACCACGGCTGCGCTTCTTGTCGGGCTGGGTAGCCTCGTCAATAGCAATGTCGAACATATCATTGGCATCATCGGTAGGGGCAGAGCCGTCAGCCTTGCGCTCTGTGTGGAAAAATCAGGTTAGCGACTGCAAAACTTATAGAAAGATATCAAGAGTAAAACAAAGTGAGAACATACTCTTCTTCAAGGTGTTGATCTTCTCCAACATCTCACGCTTCTCCTTGTGTCTCTGCTGCAACTTGGAGTTCTGGACTTGCTTGCCGAACTTCTTAAGATCACGCTGGCGGCGGGCCTCAGCAGAAGCCTTCTTGCTAGCAGCCTCTTCGTAAAGCTTCTTCTTGATCAAGCTCATGTGCTCATCGTTCTTCACCATCTCCGCGAAGTAATCGCCCGGCCGCGTGAAGGGAATGCCATCCTTCTTCAGCAGACCACGGGCCTGGGTAGCAGCAGTCTGGCAGACCTTGTAGAAGGCCAATTCACGGTTCAGATCGTCATTGGCGTCTTCGACCTCGATCGGCTCTTTCGAGACTAGGGAGTTGTGCTCTGAGAATGGGGTGTTGGGGCCGATGAAGGAAATGCGCTTGAGGGCGGAGAGGATAGCGGCAGAGTTGTTGATTGTCAAACGTTGGTGGGGAACGACATCTTCACGCTCGTCTTCTTCGAGGTCGGAGAGTGGGATGTCTTCTTCCTCTTCCTCCTCATCTTCCATTTCCTCGTCCTGGTCGACCTCCTCCTCCTCCTCCTCCTCCTCTTCTTCCTCTTCTTCCTCTTCTTCCTCTTCGGCGTCAGAGCTGGCAGCCTTTTCTTCCTCCTTCTCCTCCTCCACGATCTTGTCCTCGGGGGCGGCAGTGGCCTTCTTAGCCTTCTTTTTTTCCGCAGCCTTGATCAATTTCTTCTGCTTCTCGGCGTCGAAATCGCGACCCTTGTGGGCATCGAGAGCCTGGAGTAACTTGCTGCGTTTGCCCATTGTTGTTTTGTGTTAAAATACAAAGAGAAAATTGTATTTTATCTAATGTGAAAGGAATTGAGAAGAGGAAAGCAACTCGCTATCAAACCCGCATCAGAGAATCCACGGGATTTTTTTGAAATCGCGCCAGTCCTAATTTGGCTAGCGCCACCGATAAGACCACGCTAGTCCGTACATGGAAATATCTCGGAAATACACATGACCCGATTCCTTATCGAGTCCCACCGCCCTGTCAACTGTCTCTCGTCTCTACATACCCCAAACAGCCTGTACAGCGATTGCATAGTCTCACAATGGTCGACGATTCCAAGTCTCCTTCTCCAGACAAGCTAGAGAGCTCTCTACCAGAGGGTGTGTCTCTTCTATCACAACCGGTACATACCTTCTACAATCTCCAACCCCCACTTGTCGCCCTTCCTAACTAAATGCCCTCAGAACTCCGATGCCCAAGGCCAGCTCACGGCAGCTGTCGACGATCTGCTCAATGAACTCCAAACCAAATTCGATAATGTCTCTACGGAAATGTTCGGGAAACGTGAGTCCCTACCTCAAATCACCCACCATCGCTACCAATACATCGTCATACCTACAATTGTGTACTAACCTATTTTTATGCGTAGTGGATGAAATGACCAAGCGCTTAGATGAGCTAGAAGCATCTTTAGCTGCATCTGCGGGGGCCGGTGCCCCGAGTCCGACAAAATAAACACGCACGCCTTTTACCCATACTCCGACTTTGTGCATTCTTTCCTCGCGTGGCGTTTTTGGCAGGAGAACAATAAGCGCTGCATTTTTGGGGTGTCCAGCTCTGCTGAACCCCTGTACCAATATCCCAGCACATAATTTATCTATGGCATGCATAATGCTTTCTGGGGATGTGCATTGGACGGCCATGTAACTGGCCTGTGTCTGGTTCTGATACTTATGCTTTTACGATTTCATAGATACCCTACAATCAAACGAGGATACTCGTACAGAAGAACCATGTTTACTTATTTAATTACGCGGATCTAATTCATATATCACGTAGACTTTTTTGAATAGGCAGGAAACCTTGGGGTTCGTACTCAATTCGTACAATATACAGCATCAAGTCAATAGTTTCGTATACAATTCAATACATTTCCTTCAGATCCATGCTTTTAGCAGTCCCGGTCCTCAGTCTAGAATCACAGTGACTAGAGCCTTAAGCCAAAAATCCGAGAAAAATAAAAACATCCAGAAATAACAATGACAAAGCACTTAAAGCTCATCGCGCTTCTCCTGGCCAACAAAGCGTTGGAGGATGTTGCTGCGAGAGAAAATGTCATCCAGCTTCTCGGGAGCAGAGCCACCCTTAGCCAGGATCTTACGGAGACGAGTGAGCTCCTTGACGGCGTAACCCTCGTTCTTGCTCAGCTTCTCAGCAGCCTTGACATAGTACTCAGCGTACTTGTCGGACAGACCCTTGGCGGCCTTCTTAATCTCAGTCACAAGCTTGTCAAAGGTCTGCGCAGCGACGTTCTCAGTAACGATCTCGTCCAGGGCGGCGATGGTGCCGGCCAAGCTGTCAAGACCGCCACCAACAGCACGGTGGGTACCGGCCTTCTCGTTGATGAACTTGACGAAGGCCTCCTCGGAGCGTGCACCAGAGTATGGCTCGGCCTCGGTCGAGCCCTTGGGGAAGAACTTGATGGTAGGGAATCCGGTGATACCCTGTTCCTTGCTCAAGGCACGGGAGTTCTCAGCCTCGGCGTCGACCTTAGCGATAACAACGTTGGACTCGAGGGCGAAGTCGTTGGCGAGGGTTTCCCAGGTAGGAGCGAGGGTCTTGCAGTCTGAGCAAAGGACGAGAAATTAGCAAAACAGATCATGAGACTAGTTCAAACTAGACAAGAGCCAATTAAATTGGGGTTAATCGACTCACGTCCACACCACGGCGCAGTGAAAGCGACCAGCACATCCTTATCGCCACCGACAACGGTCTTGAAAGAAGCATCGTTCAGCATCTCAACGTTGCTAACCACCTTCTGGGCGCCAGCGCTACGAGGCTTGATGCCGGTCTTCTCGGTGATGAAGGCGGACAGGCTCTCGAGGTCACGACCGCCATTGTATTCCTCGGGCTTGTCGCTCTTTCCATCGAACCACTTGACGGTAGGGAAGCCCTGGATACCGAAGCGCTTGCCGAGCGAGCGGTTCTCGTCGGCGTCGACCTTGGCGATGGTGACCTTGTCTTCGGCGAAGGCGAAGGTCTGCGCAAGCTCTTCGTAAATCGGGGCGAGGGTCTTGCAGTGGCCACACCAGGGAGCGAAGAATTCGACCAGCGCGGGCTTGCCGGCAAGGACGACTTCGTCGAAGTTGGTGGGGATTAGGTCTTTCACTGCGGAGTTGCTTGCAGTAGCGAAGCCGCTGAGGGCTGAGACCGCTCCGAGGAGCAGGAAGCTTAAGCGTGCCATTATGTATAGATATTTGGATGTGAGTATACTCTTGGGAAAAAAGTATGAGTTCACAAAGGAATCGGGTGACGGAGTTAAAGCTCGGGGAGGCGATGACAAACAAAGCCGAAGAGGCCACTTGGTGACTCCACAGCTCCGCAGATCACATCTATCTACTTCTAGGGCTGACATCTACAACTTACGATATGACATGATATAGCTACTTCCCCTATGTTTCTGAATTATGCTGCTCTTGGGTATTATCGAGTTTCTTGTTCGTTTTCTTGATTTGTTTTGTCTGTTTTGCTACCTGGGTAGTTAGTAATACACTGGAGAATTGCCAGTATCGCATTTCCTGGGCAAAATCGGAGCTATTGGCATAAACTTCAATTGCAAGCTGCGCTTGTTAACCCGGAATCCCCACAATGGTTGCTTGGTGTCATTGGTAAAGCTTGCCCATATCATCGTCTCTCTGCCAGCCACTTGTTTGCGTCTTCCCAGAACTTTGCTTCCTTGAACTCCTTGCCCGTACTCTGTGTGCCTGCGTAAACCTATCTTGAAAATCAGCCTTTGGTCAACAATTAATACCAGGCAATACGAACCGCATCCCACAGCTTAAATGCCAAATCCAAGTTTCCAACAAAGCTCTCGCTGTGTTGGAACCATTCCTTCCCCTTCGCTTTCACATCCGCTCGAGCCTCAGGCGATGTTGGATTTGCCTGTAGGGGTAGGTCGTCGAGGTAAGTCCGAACCGCAATTCCAAGTCCACAGTCGTTATCATCAATAAACGGAAGCCTAAGAGAATAGGTTAGAATAACAATCCAGATCCAGCATAGTTAGTCTAGAAGGTACATACTTGATAGCCATCTCAGTCCAGTCATTGCGGTCCCGATCAGCGTCACCACTGAGCAGCAGACCAGCCAGTACTACCTCGATCAAATTTCTCAGTGCAGAGCGCACCTCAGAAATCAAAGAGCGGTAGCAAAGAAGTTGACGGCTCAGAGGTCCAGAATATCCAATACTCTTGTGCTGAAGCTTGGCAACACATGCAGCCCGCGAAACCAGCATGTTGAAAGTCTTGTCGTCTTCTGACCCCCTCATAGGACCGCCAGATACATGTGAAAACCAGTTCTTGGTGTTGAGAAGACCCAAGCGGATCATCTCAATAGCAATGAATATAGATTCCTCGAGGTTGTCCGCAGGATCGATAGCTGATAGTGCATGCGCTAGACATTGGCCCCACGGAGTGAGCGTGTGCTTGTCGTCAACGTATCCACGCAGCTGCAGGAAGCGCCACATAACATTAGATAAGATATCATCCTGCGATGAAAGAGCCTTCGGAAGCTGTCAGTTATCAAACAACGTCAACCCCATGGGTAAACTTAAACTTACAGGTGTTTCTTTATTAGCAAATGACTTAGATGCAAAGTCAGTGTCACTTAAGCTCTGGACAGCAAACTTAAAGGATCCGCGAGGCGCCTGAAGCTTCTTGATACTTTCGGGGAATTGTTCTCCATGGATCTTCCAGGAATGGATGGTTTCCTTGACTGATGGGATGCCCTTGAGGTTGATCGTCCGCTCTGAGTTCTCATCGAACCATGGACGGATCCGAATGACTTTAGTTTGGTAGAATCGATGAAGCGAGTTTGCTAGAAGGCAAATAGACTGAGTGCGCACAGGTGTCAGAATTTCACCCACGAGCTGGCGATAAATCTCGGTGTCTTCGGTACCCAGCGGTAGCGAGATGCGAACTTCACCAGTTGTGAGGAAGTTGGGTACATCCGCACCAATAATACCTTTAGAGAGATAGAAGTACAGCTCTTCTGGGAGGCGTTGCCCGATAAGCTCATGCATATCCGACGAGGTATTCTCTGAATCCATGGGACCAACTCGACCTTCCACGTCAATGTAGACATGGTGCTTCACAATCATATAAGCTCGCTTATACAGGTCTGCGTATTGAAGCTCCTGCATACGGCGGTCCTCTTCAAATTGGGCGCACAGTGTCAATGCACTCCGTCCAGCTGCGTTGAACATCGGCAACGCATCGCGAATGGTGGGGCTTTTGCCGGGGTAAGCAGGGTTCTCGAAAAGTGGGAGGGAGCGAAGGAAGGGGGAGCCCAGCAGTAAACAGAACTCCAGGAATTGTTCATTGGAAAGTCGACCCAGCTCCTCCTGGCAGGTTTGCTTCGTGATCCAGAAGAATTGCGCGGGTTCGGTGTCGATACGGGTGACCAGCTTGTCAAGGTCAAACAAGAGGGCTTCGGAGGGGGCAAAGACAGCATCGACCACAGGATTGCTACCACGGGCGAGGTAAGAGAGCTGTTCGGAGAAATCTGTTAGCACTTAACAATCCAACCATGGTGCATAGGGTAGCCACTCACCTGGGCCGCGGCGCTATATGGCGCTACGATAAAGTCCACTCCGTTTTGGGTCAAAATGCGTTGCAGGAACTTGAAAAGGGTCTCCGGGGGCGGGGTGCCTGAGGGTCCGGTAGTGTCAGCGCTTGTAGGGAAGCTTCCTTGTGCCCAGTAGTAACGATAAAAGCCCCACGGGTCCGTAACTGGGGAGAGATTGAGATAGGGATAGTGGGTGATCATACCAGCACTGCTGAAGGCATCGACCACCTGGTCTGCCTGTTGCTGGTCGTAAAGATCCCAAGCTTGTTCGAATGAGCGCGACGCTGCGGGCTGAGCGCGGTGCTCTTTCTTGCCGAATTCCAACCCATTGAAGACGAAGATAGTAGCGACACCAAGGTTCTTGAAAGTCTGCAATTCCTTCTCGATGTTAGTCCTCAAGGCGAACGGGAATCCGCCTAGTGCGCCTAACAGCGCTTCCCGGGTTGACTGGTTCACGAGGTGTTGGTTGATGTAGTGCGACGCATCGATGCCGATAGCGGCGCCCTTCAATGCTGAGAGGGGCAGGGACTGGGTGCGGCCAACGACCCATTCATCGAGGGGACGGACTAGTCATGGAGATAAAAGGTTAGCTGGTGCGATTGCGGATTGTGGAGCTGTGCTATTGCGTACTCGGCATGGTTCTGGAGCTATCTGTCACCTAAAAGCACGGCAACGCCGGGCATCAAAGCCCGAAGGTGGAGAACAAGAGGTTAAATTAAAGGTAAGAGCAGATCAAAAGCTCCGTGATCAGGAATATGATGAATCGGAGCTGGGATTGTTTGGGTTTTCGGAATGAGGGAGAGGGAGATCACGAGGGGGGGGGAAGGCGGAGTTGGAGTTGGCCCTTTGTTTTTTTGCCTTTGAGATGTAGCACATCGGATTTAGTCGCTTGTCTCAACCACTTCAATTTAGTTTTTTGATATTTAGTCTGGTTTATATTTGATTTAGTTATCCATGCTCAGCTTCTACTTGAACTTAGGTTCCTGTTTTACCTGTTGGCTATAGAAGAATGTACGGCTTATAATGAAGTCATCTCCAATATATATTTAAATAGAAACAAAATAGTCCCACAAATCCACAAAATCCACAATATATTATGGAGTATATAACAAAATGTTCCAAATATCTAGACAATCCATGTTTATCTTCCTACTTAGTAAGTACCATTAGGCACTCATTATGTTGTATATGTTCGTAAAGTCCAAATCAAGCATTCCTAGGTGTATGTATAAGCGGGGGTAATGACACGCGGGGTTCACCGGCCATTCAGGTCGGATATCGCCTGAGCTCGGAATTGTCCCAGAAACCTGACTGGAGCCGGCTATTAAACAAGCAATTGGATTGGTTGGATCCAATTTGATATCATGATATTGAGATACGCGTATGGGTATCAAAACGCGTATTACCAAAGTGAGATACGCGATAGGCCTAACCACATATGCACTAAATAGTAGTCGTTCCAAACCTCATCCTCAACTATATATTCTCTTCAATCTTTGAACCCTAACCTCTGAAGAACACATATTTATCCACTCTTCAAAATGGCAGACACTATCGCCCCAATTGAGCTTCCCGTCATTGACATCTCCAATCCCCATGACCCCGCCGTGGGGAAAGCCATGTTGGATGCCGCTACAAAGTATGGCTTTTTATATGTCAACAGCAAGGGAACCGATTTCACTGTGGAGGATGTGGATCGTGGGTTCGGATTGGTAAGACTTACACTTCAATGATTCAATTAACTGACGTCTATATGTACAAGTACTGACCAATCAATCCTATAGTCGAAGAAATTCTTTTCGTCTCCCGCAGAGGAGAGAGAGATATGTCGGATCCAGCCGAATGTTTGTAATAAGGCTTAACACAACCGAACAAACATATTTGATCTAACGACAATATCCATAGAACCATGGCTGGTCCGGAATGCACACAGAAACCCTCGACCCCGAGCATCAGCGGGTAAGTAATGGCTCTGACTCACTAGTGCCCTAGCATAGAGTACGAAGACTGACATTGGATATGACAAATTGACAGACCGGTGACTTCAAAGAGTATGAACTCACCACATCTCTGATCTTTGAAATACTCTAAACCATGAACTAACCACCCAACCAGAGCCATGAACTTCGGCGATTTCAAAGACGGCAAAGCCCAGCAGCCTCTGCCAGCGTCGCTAACTCCCCACGAAGCAGAGATTAACGACTTCGCCCAACTTTGCAACAAGACCTGCACCCGAATCCTGACTCTGCTGGCCCTAGGCCTAGAGGTATGTGACCCATTCCCATCCCCAACCAACCAGATTTATACATCTACCATCATCACTGCCCACTATACACACAAACATGTAATATGTAATATATACCAACCAACAAACCCCAGATCAAAGAAGACTTCTTCACAACCCGCCACGACCCAAGCAAAGGCCCGACAGGCAGCATCCTACGATACCTGTACTACCCGTCGATCTTCTCGCCAACAACAGCATCCTACAAGCACGACAAGGACGTGCGAGCCGGCGCGCACTCCGACTACGGCAGTGTCACACTTCTCTTTCAGCGGCCTGGCCAGCCAGGCCTAGAGATCCTGACTCAGGACGGGAGCTGGGCGCCCGTTCCCATCGTGCCCGGCACCGCAGCCGAGGCCGAGGGATATCCGTTCCCACCGATCTTGGTGAACATCGGCGATTTGCTGAGTTACTGGACGGATGGGCTGTTGAAGTCGACCGTGCACCGTGTTGTGTTCCCGCTTGCTGAGCAGCAGAGCCCGAACCCGCAGGATCGGTATACGCTGGTTTATTTCTGTCATCCCATTGACGAGACGGAGTTGGTGCCTGTTCCTAGTGAGATTGTTGCTGCGCATCGGGAGCGGACTGGGGGTGTTGCTGCTGATGGGAAGGTTGGGTTTGGGGGTGGTGCAGGGCATGCGGTCCCTGGGAAGAGGCCTTTGACGGCGCATGAACACCTTATGTCCAGACTGGAGGCTACTTATGGGTTTACTAAGGAGAAGTAAGGGCTGGGTGGGGATCAGAGAGCTTCAATGTTTGGTGGTCTGCTAATCCTGGGTTACTGACCTCGGGACTACATGTAGCTTACGTGCCATTGAGTAAATGTGGACAGAGTCGTTCGTGAGACTGGGAATAGATTGTAAAACGCCGGTGCCGTTGTGGCATAGTGCAAACACAGAAAAAAAACGGGTCCTCCGGACATAAATCAGAATCATAGATGGGATGTGCACCAAAATGAAATGCTCCAGATGACCATAACACGGCCCAAGTTGTCGGCAATGATACCCATCTACTGACATAGGAAACTCGTGACAGCGCAATTAGTTATGAGAGAAATCATAATGGCCCAAAAAAAGACAAAAGGCAAAGGGAATATTGCCTCTGATGAGGAGGTTGGAGTGAGATATACAATCATGAGAAATGGTCAAATGTGGATATGAGCAATGGAAAAAGGACTCGCAAATGACGGCCCCATGTCAATGAACCAAGATGAAGGCAAGCTGTGCGAGAAAGGGAATATGAAAAGGCTAGACATGTAAAAGGTATCGTCGGGTCGAAATGGAAACACCGCAAGATTCTGAAATGCCATGCGAGAGAAGAACCTTGTAACAGAATGGAAGGGAGACGCAAGACGGATATAACGCTATGCGGGGCGGTATGCATGGAAATCAAAATGAAACTCCTCTGGGGTCATCGAGTCGTATCAAGGGGTCGTATGGCACCAGTGCCGGTGGTATACCCACGCGGATTTCTGGCAATCTTTGCTGCAGTACTTGGTGCGACGGCAACGCCGACACTTGGCGAACTGACGCTGGAACTCTTCCCACTTGCCACACTTGTAATAGGCGCATTGGCGGATGCCACCTCTCGCCTCATCCTTACGGCAGAGGTTTCTCATGACCACGCACGCCCAGTATTGCATGTCCTTAGTGTGATGCCGAACAGTAAACTTCTCCACAAGGGGGAAGATGTTGACATCATCGGGAATCAAGTACTCGTCTTCCTCCTCACACGCCTCAATTGGCGAAGAGAGATCGGGGTCCTCATCTAAAAGGTGGAGTTCGCGATCAATCTTCAACTTGGGGACAAGGTGGGATGACTGGAAGTATGATCGGAGGTTGCAGTATTTAGAGACATATGCTAGTAGCTGAAGGGACATCAGGACATCCTCATCACGAGGCATGGCTGTCAAGACTCCTTGGGCTGCGGGACGGTCACGAAGGTAAATAGCGTAGGGGCTGGGGGGGAGAGTAGGAGAATTAGGATTGTTGGCGGCTTGGGCCGGAGAGAGACCGAGTCCACCGTTGGCCTGTGTGTTGCCGGTATTGATGATGCTGCCGTCGACAGTCGAACGATGAGTGATGTTGAAAGTCTCCACCTCCGGACCGCCTTCCTCAGAGGGATCAGTGACGGTCAGATCATGGGTGTTAGAGACATCGTCTAGCATCGTTGTTTCCCGCTCGTTAACACTGTCAAGTTCCATCCGGGTCGGGAGTCCAACGATGGTTTCGGCGGGCTGTCCCATAGCGCTATCATCTCCCATGGTCGAGTCTTCGCCGTTGGCATCATCCGATTCACCGGACGCCGACTGCTGCTGGCGGATCAAAGGGCGTTGTCGAGCGGCAATTGTTTGAGGAAGGCTGCGAGGTTGTGAGTGGAGGGGGCCACTCGGGGTGGTCGGAGAGTCGGGTTGTGAGACGATGCCAGTTTGCAGACTGGGAAGCATGCTAGGAAGACGCTCGGCGTCCCGGACAGGACGTAGGCCGAATCCATCCGTGGTGTCCATGGAAGGAACCGCTGTGGCAAGAGGTTGCATTGACCGTAGGCGATTGCTGGCACGTAGGAACCGCCTATCGTTCAACCGGTGGTTATGGACTTCTGGGCCAAATGTACTGCGCTCTGGGGGGGATGTCATAGGGACACGAGGAGGGGATGTGATATCCATGGCATCGGAGTCGGTAGGTTGGCTGTCTTGGTAGAAAGGTCGGGGGATTTCGATACTCGGCGGAGGGGCTTGTCGACGCGGTTGATGCGACTCGACCTGTGGGTGCGACTCGGTCTGGGTATCTGCATCCATAGGGGTGAAACGAGCGGAGACGTCTTGGTTGCTGGGCTTTGACTGCTTAGAAGACGCCTGCTTCTCGGAATCAAGATCGCTGCGCGATCGCACTTTGTCCACCACCTTGATGTAGTTGTTCAGAATGGTGGCAATGACGGGGACCATGTCCGCTTCTACCACTCTTGTCCTCACACCCTCAGAGCCCCGCACGCCGATGTTGACAACGCATTGGAAGGCGAGGCTCCATTTCCACATTTCCAATAAATCCTTGCTCCGACCCTCTTTGAGGATGCATACCAGTCGCTCGATGCCGCCATCGACGGTGAGGATATCTCGAATCCGGGCGGAAGAGGTTGTGAGGTATGCAAGATGGTTGAGAGAGTTGATGAGCGGTAAAGTCGATGTGCAATCAAGGGCACGACGGTCATAGAGCGTGGTGGTGATGTTGACCGAGGCCTTATTCACATTGGGAATACTAAAATTGACTTCCCGCATGATGAATGAATGGCAACTGGAATGTGACGAATGTGCGAGATATTAAATGTAATATCGATCGATGCAAGATGACATCCAGAAATGGATCGAATACAAAAATATGAGGACCTTGACGGTGTTGTAGAATCCAGGCCAGATAGGATGATGCCTACTGCAGATCGAGAACTCGCACTGAGAGAAATCAATCCAAAGACATCAGGTGAATGAAAAGATGATGGGTTTGGGGGATATCGCAGAGATGAAATACCCAATGACCAGAAGGGGGCGAAAGGGTAACCAAGACTCAGAGTCAGACTCAGAGGGTGAGACTTTTTAAGGAACGGGAATAAATGAAAGAGAGACCAAATGCAATATGCAATGAGACGATATATGCGTCTGCGCAGTATTCGATAGATGATGATTGTTCGATGGAGGGGAAGAGGAGAGGAGAAGGCTTTTGCGAAGGCAAAGGCAAAAGCGGAGAGCGTCAGGTGCCTCCTTAATATTACTAAATATGGGTTGTACCCGACAAGTATTTGGCGCCACCTTGGGGGTTTTACCCTTTTCCTCCCTTTTTCCAACTGCCTTATTTCCTGGCTGATTCGCATATAAAGCATTATATTCTTTATTTGTTTATCTCTTACTATTCTCATTTTCTACACTTGCAATCTCTTCATCTTCATCGGTCCTCGACCCCCTCTGTCACATTGGGTACCGAACCTCGGAGTTGCCACTTGATAAAGATCAAAATCTTTACATACCATTACATCCTTATCACAGGATCGGTTGATTTTTGTCAGATCGAAATATGTACAACATATATTGAGAGACGATCGTTGCCAAACTCCCTAGATTATGCCGCCTGATATGACAGACGGCACCACGAGCGGAGGCTGTAGATCTCTTGAGCAGTGACCGACGCAACCCACCAATGGCCCCGATGAACTATTTAAATAGCTTCGGTCTTTTGTCCTGACTCGAAGAAGTTCAGACCGAGTTCCCCACAGGCGGAGCAACCGTTTATAGTTGCTATCCCTAGATATCCTCGTAAGTGTGATTCGACTACGGAGTAGAAATGAGTTGTGTTACATTTAAATTTCGTCGACGTGAACCCCTTAAAATAACTAAATGACCGAGTCTCAAGTTAGGAGAAAGAATATAATTGCATATTGTATGTTGAGGTTGTTCATTGCACATCTCCCTAAAGTATGATATACCTTCGGTCACTAGTGATTCGACAACATACAATAGTCCAAATGGGATTCGTGGAAACGGCCCGTGAAACAGAACCTTGAAAATATCCCGTCTGGCCTGGACTTTCTGACCCCCGAAGGCTACACCTATAATCTTGTAATATTGGTGGAGTTAACTGTCCCATCCTGTCCCATCACCTTTCTGATACTCCCTGACGCCGTTTCGCCCTGAACAGGGCGGTTTATTTTGGGAATGTGTTTAAACTTAGCAACAAACAATCATCAGCAACTTGCCGAGGACCAATCGAATATCCCCGCACAAGTGATGACATTGGCCCCCAAGTGCCTCTATCACATCTTGACAGGGTTTACACGCGCCTGTAACTGTGTGGCGCACAGACGAACTAAGATTAGAACACCTGCGAACTGCCGGGAATCGATATCCGCCTGTTTGCACCTCGAAGATTTTCCTGGGGTTTCAGGTTTATTCTTTTCGTCCTAGGACCAGGGCTTTGAGAAAACCAACAAACAATAGCGGCTACATTAATTGGGGGGAGAGATGACACGTTATAGACCCAGCGCCCAAGATCGTCAAGCCCAGCCCCCACCAAGCAGTTCGACTAACGGTTCTCGAGATTTTGGTGCTGAGCCCCATTGGCAAATTTCAGAATCAGAATTGTATTCAATGTTCAGTTCTCAGTCCACCGTTGACAGGGGTCTTCAAGAGGATGGTCCGACTTGACAGAGGTGCTTGTGTACACCATGGGAGTCATTGTAGGTACTAGCGAGGTCCACTTGTGCCTTATGCATACTCCTTACATTCGTCTTCATTCTGGCTGTTTTGTTTATAGAAAATGGACAGCTCAGTCTATTTATATAGCCCTTTTCCTATAAACAAGCCGAACTTGATTGCCGAAGTACGACGAGATCTGAAAGACGTTCTCCCCTACGGCATAGCAAGAGATGCTCATGCAAAAGAATCCCAGGAAGCTTCCAATCTCGACGAGTGGAATATATTGGCTTTCAATTTTCCCCTGGGACAATGCACTGTTCGTAGTCTTTTGTAACATGTCTTTCAACATCCGTCGATATGTAAATTTCTTATTTCATATTTCATAGCCGACGAGTACAACTTTGAGACATTGTTTTATTAGACAGGCACAATTCTATGTGAGGAGTTAAAACTACGAGTTGAACCTGCACCTACGGTCTCGTACTGACACCGACAACGTGCCCTTTGAAACTTATACACACTTGTCATACATCGACTTCCGATCCCTTGCCATTTGAGTAACCAGAGAGACGTCATTTACTTAGGAGTAGATCTAACCAAGGCGATGTACAACGCACGTGATATTTACATACATCAGCCCCTGCTCGAGAAAGAAAAAAAGGTGAACTTGGTAGCCATCTATGTGTTACGGGCCAGAAGCTGGTCGTTGTCAGCAGAGCCCCATGGTTGGCTCGAAATCATTTCTGAGATAAGCTCCATCACTTTGTTCTTGAATCGGAAGATTCAGTGCAGGGGTTTGAGTGTATTGTGTGATATGACGCAAACTATAACTGGTTCTGCTTGAGTTGGGCTGAAGCTCATCCCTGAAGCTGAGTGCGTGGGAATGGTGCCACAGATATTGGTGGTCTCTCGTATTCGGATTTATTTGCTTTCTTTGTCCATGGGTGCTTGCTTACAATGTGTGATTTTGTATACCTAGGTAGTTTTCTCGCTGAGAGTATGAGTCAGTATATGGCTTGACTGCTGGGATATCAACGGCATACAGTGATCCGGTACAGACTCCAACCCTAGTAAGTGTCATGACTCATGGCTCATAACTCAAATAATTTATTAGACTTCGACCATCTCGATCATCTCGGTGTTGGCAGGTGCCTTGCAGCCCCGAGCTGAGACGAGCTCGCTCCCTCTGGTCAAGTGTTTGGATCATGACTGTAGGTACAGACTAACCCATGCCAGGCCGACAGGTAATCATAGCTTTAAGACCAATGAATTATTTTACCAAGAGAGGAGGTTCGGGATCCCATTATACTGGCTCAATTGCCCATTTGTGCTTTCATATAAATATTTATGTTGTAATTACGGAAAAATCTCATTGCAAATCTCCGATGATGAGCATTGCATGACAGAACCAATTTGAAGATCCTCAGTGGAGACCTTGGTAGGACCTGTTCCAGTATGTCTGGAGAGTATAGAAGACATGGGCATTCATTAAAATGGACAATTTGCTCCTATACATGTATGCAAGGTAGGCGAGCGAACGTATATCTAACGGGTGCATGAAAAAAAAAGATGCAATCGAGCCGGATTTCCCGAAATCGAATCTGCATTGCAAATGATGATCGTCGAGACCAAGAACAAAAGTAAGCCGAAGATTTCCCCGGGCCGTAAGAATAAAGGGGCCCAGTCAGCACAATTGTCCCATGGTGGAGACAGAAAAAAATGACCATCTTTCATTTAAATGAAATGTGCTTACCAATGTATTGGAAACGGTTGGACCCGCCAGAATGGGCACTGAAGCCGAACGATTCTAGGGTAGGGCTAGTACTACTGTGTTTACTTCGCTAGTTGACGCCGGTTGACGCCATTATGTATATCTATAGAAATATGTCCAATAGAGAGTGATTTGAATCACTTTAATGGCCAATAGCCCCGGAGGTACGGAGTATTGCAGACCAAGACAATGGGTCAGCCACAGGACCGTGCGCCTGAACGAACGCACCAGGTGTGAAGCTTGGACCTGGACTCCGTACGGAGTAGTTATTTTGTTGCAGTATGCATAGATTAGGAGTTTGGGATCGGAAGGAGATCAGTCGGGGTAATACATAGATATATTAGCTCCAATGTAAGCATTTAGACTGATGTATGGAATAGAGTATTTTTTTCTTCACATAGAGGGTCTAACAGGGAAGTAAGCTAACATTATACCTAGAATGGACATACAGGATAGTCTAATCTCCGTTAGCTCCCTAAAAAAACCCATCTCGATATGTAAACGGAAAAGGGGGACGCAAGGGAGTCGATTTAGCTCGTGAAGAATGTCTGGCGTACTGCACTTGATATGTCAGAGTCACCATACAGAATTTGTTCCCAAGAGCCGCCGGCGGTTAAATCTTGAAACTTAATCAAGATTATTTGCCGCTGTTACTGTGATGTAGATTTACAACCGTGTCTTCAGTCTTGGGGTTAGTGGTCCTAGCACCTAGCCGATCATTCCGCCACAATTTCCCATCTTCTCCTGAGATCCAAGAGGGTTGAGGAGGGGGGGGGGTTTTTTCACTTGTAGATATAGCTATGTCAATAAGTATTAGTACCTAGTTAGGCATGCAAATGTACGTCAGCTTTGGCTCAAATATCAACAAAAGAAAAGACACCGGCATAGGTACCCGGAAGAAAGCAAGATGCGTGTATTGAGGTTGTATTGTAGCCGACTAGAAGATACATGCCAACTCCACTTATGGAGATTTGGGGAAACAAAGAACTGCAGCAGGAAATCATTTGAAGATTGAACTCTACAGAGTATACGGAGTATACAGAGTACAGGGGACATGCAGATATACAGAGTACATACTGTATGGAGTACTATGTATTCTCTCATATGTGATATTTTTCTTTACAATACCATAAAAAACAAAGAAAGTACTTCGAGTCTCGTATAAATTCATAGTAAGTTGAGGTACCCTTCTTATTTCAAGGTTATTACCACTAGTAATACCACCTTCCTCTCCTCGCTCGGTCTTCACCCCCTGTTCCTCTCCTCCTCTCTTTCTCTCTTCTGGTTCCTTTTGTTCCTTTTGTTCCTGTTGGCTCCCTTTCCCCTCCATTTTTCTCTTATTCTTTACTTTTAGTCCATTAGTCCTTATTCATATTATGATCCAAGCCTAAGGCGCTTTAACTCGGTTCCGCCTTTCGATTCTCTCCCCTGCTTCGCTCCACTCCCATTCAGCCCCCTCTCTACCCTTCTCCCCCTCTACCAATCTTTCCGACCAAAATTGTTTTTCTCCGGGGTACCGTTTCGATAAAATGGCCGACATGAGCGGCGAACAGATGCAGGCCAAGATCACTGCGGCCAGGCGCGAAGCCGAGGGTTTGAAGGACAAGATCAAGCGCAGAAAGGATGAGCTGGCCGATACCTCCCGTGCGACTCCCATCACCCATTGTTATGTCTTGAGGGTTTCCTCTTTTCCCCTTCTCCCAGCCTGTTATCAGCTGCATTGTCCTGGGAGACTTGAATCACCGTGCTGACTTTTCTATCCCGTCTAGTCCGTGAAGTCGCGCAGAACCAGACCGATGCCTTACCACGAATTGGAATGAAGCCCCGACGTACACTCAAAGGCCACCTCGCCAAGATTTATGCTATGCACTGGTCCACCGACCGGCGCCATCTTGTTTCGGCTTCGCAGGACGGAAAGCTCATCATCTGGGATGCCTACACCACAAACAAGGTCCATGCGATTCCCTTGCGCTCATCTTGGGTCATGACTTGTGCCTACGCCCCGAGCGGAAACTACGTTGCTTGCGGTGGTCTTGACAACATTTGTTCGATTTATAACCTGTCATCGCGCGAAGGCCCGACTCGCGTCGCGCGCGAGCTCTCCGGACACTCGGGATATCTCTCCTGCTGTCGCTTCATCAACGACCGCCGCATCATTACCTCATCCGGCGACATGACCTGTATGCTGTGGGATATCGAGTCTGGAACCAAGGTTACCGAGTTCGCCGACCACCTCGGTGACGTGATGTCAATCAGCATCAACCCGACCAACCAGAACATCTTCGTTTCCGGTGCATGCGACGCTTTCGCCAAGTTGTGGGATATCCGTACTGGCAAGTCCGTCCAGACATTCGCCGGCCACGAGTCCGACATCAATGCCGTTCAGTTCTTCCCCGACGGCAACGCCTTCGGTACCGGTTCCGATGACACTTCCTGCCGCCTGTTCGATATCCGTGCCGACCGCGAGCTTAACACCTACCAGGTAATTATCTTTTACCCGAGACACCGATTCGATTGACGAAAACTGACATTTGAATTTCTTCCTGCAGAGCGACCAAGTTCTGTGTGGTATCACTTCCGTTGCGTTCTCAGTATCCGGCCGGTTATTGTTCGCAGGTTACGATGATTTCGAGTGCAAGGTACGCCGTTTTTTTTACCCCCAAACAATGTGAGTAAATGCTAATCCCTCATTTAGGTATGGGATGTTCTGCGTGGCGACAAGGTTGGTTCTCTGAGCGGCCACGAGAATCGCGTGAGCTGCCTCGGTGTCAGCAATGATGGCATCAGTCTGTGCACTGGATCTTGGGATTCCCTTGTAAGTTTTTCTGAAATCCATTCAATTGCATCTGCTAACCTCTGCTCTTCTCTCGTAAAGCTCAAGGTCTGGGCCTGGTAAACCAACAAAAACAAAACGCAAGATACCCCGTGTCGATCATTCTGCAATGCTCTTCTTCGAAATTTTTTAGGCTCGATGGTTCGAATCTCCACCATTGTACGATAATAATCAATTACCGGGGAATCCCTTGGGTTCTCACGATAATACACTACCCGCGGCGCACATATTGTCGTCGCATGTGATACGGAAGGTGATGGAGGTGGAGGTGAGCGTGGGATGCTGTCCCGGCGAACAAACGATAGCGATGACACAATACTTGTTTGGACATGACGAGAGCACGACTAGTTCCTGGGATGTCGATGGATGTACAGTGACTCCGGCCAGCAGAAGGAAATGCCGGAACGAGTCGATCCATCTGACAGTTCCACTGTCGCCCTCTTCTTTGGTCCCTTGATTTTTTCCCTTTGACTTCTCGATGACGCCCTTTGCCCTTCTTCTTTTTTTTCTTCTTGAATTTCTTTATCCCCCCTTCAGTTTACCAATTCGTTCTTGGTTACCTTCGCATTGGTCTCAACATGTATCTTGTTGGCGAGGTCACAAAGAAGGACCTGGTTGGCGGATTGCGGCCAGGATTTCTTTCGCCGATTTATACCTCTGCGTTGCCTTTATTATTCTCTCTCCCCAATTCTTCATTCTTCTCTCCTATCTCACCCTTATTTGTGTCTCCTCTAAAGAAAGAGTCTGTTGTACTTAACTGTCTTTGCGTTGGAATCTCTTGCTCTGGGATTCTTTGGTGTCGGATTTTGATAATGGTTCGAGCAGCTTCAATTTCCATTTGTGAACTTTTTTTTCAAACTTGATTCTCCATTTCCGATTCGCTGCACCGACTGGAGGGAATAGCATCGGGCATTGTATTGCTTCTTGTCTGGCTTGAGTCTTTGCAATGCGAGCGTGGCGAGCATTTGACACAGGGCATGCAAGCACGGGTTTCAACCCTGGCCCAGCCGTAGGGTAGAACGTGCTATCCCTCCCGTATCATCTTCGAAGGGATAGTCTCTGGGTTATCAGCTGGGACGACAGAGCAGGTTGTAGTAGTCCATATTTCGACCTTCGGCTCCACATATATCGGGCCACGAACAAAACAGTCAGTAGTGGCTAGGAGTATGCCACGCATGTCCGCATATCAGGCTGGACTAAACTAGTCTCTTCTCATTTTCACTTATTGATGCCTAACACGTAGCTCCCCGATCCTGGGATAGCCTTGCCCAACCTGAAAATGTCTGACATGAAACAAGGGAAGGCAGACCGATGGGTAGGAGAATCGACCACTGATCCTGGAGAGGTGGGACTAACTCGATAATTGAAGTAGAGACTTGGTGTTAGAAGGTACTCCGTACTTGAAATAAGAGTACACAAACAGGATCAGCCCTGTGGCTACCCGTATAATAAGCATCCACGCCATTTAAGGCAAATCCACCCCTGAAGGTTGTACATATCCAACCAAACCGGGAATACGAAGACACCGCGTATTTCTAGAAAAAGAAAAGAAAATAGAAACATCTAGACCTGGAATATTCTTTGGTGGAGAAAGAAAGATCTACATGGTAGAATGGGGCTACCTTAAAGCAGACACTTCGCCGTAGAACACGTCACATGGTTTCGGGAGATGTTCGGAATGCCATTAGTAGAGGTTCGTTTCAGATTGACCTAGGGCTATGGCTATTTAAGGCAAAGTGCCAAGTATACTAAAAACTAAGTATAGCCTCGAACTTGATATATGTGAAGTATGATATGCATATAATATGCTATTCGGAGTATATTGTATGCTGATTTTAGAAATAGTCTTATATTAATATCCGAATACGCAGATTTTGACAAATTGAACAATTAAACAGATCGACAAAGAGACAATGTCAAAACAATTTGCATTGACCTCAACGTCCTCCATGGGGCGCAGATGTTCAATGTGGAGCCTGAAACACGAAAAAAAGGGGGCTGTTCACCGTTTCATCACTTCCACGACCTTTCAAACGACGATCTCTTCCGACCTCAGCCTCATCTCCGTTTCAACTTCAGGGGCAATCTTCGAATAACTGCATATTCTCGATCCTTGATCCCAGCCAAACCTAAAACATACCAGTGTCCGATCCCAGATCTCCCAACTTAAATCGCCCCCTCTCACCTAAAAGCGCGCCCTTTGCCCTTTCTTTCAATATGTCCGCCCAAGAAGAATTCAACCAGCTGGTGAACAGTAACCATTCACGCTTTACTTCCCACCCAGAAGACCACGGCCACGACTCAGACATCCACTTCTCCGACGACGAACCTTCCTCCCGCATCCGCTCCCGCCAAACACTCGACTCCTCCGACGAAGAAGACGACGACGCAGACATGGTCTCCTCCCGCACTGCAAACGCAAACTACCACATCCCCAACACCGTCTACGAAGCAAACACAGGCCCCAAGGGCGTTATCGCCGACGCCCAGGCCTTCGAGCGCGCTCGAAAGAAGTCCTTCCGTCGCACCCTCCTCAGTGTCGCGGGGCTAGACTCAAACAGCCCCCCCTTCGGCTCAAAGTCTACTCGCGATGACGCGCCCCTCGCACCAGCCGACCAGTCCTCCGCTAGCGAGGACGACGACGAAGCCCGTTTCCTGCGTAAGTGGCGTCAGTCGCGCATGCATGAGCTGCAGGGCCGGAATGACCGTCGTCCCAGTCCGCGGGGTAGACGGTTTGGTTCGGTTGAGACGGTTGATGCGGTGGGGTACCTCGATGCTATTGAGAAAGTGACGTCTGACACGGTTGTTGTTGTGTGTATCTATGATCACGAGGTATGTGTGGAATTGGTTCTCCGGAATATATAATTGCGGGGTACGAGTTGCTAATATGTTGCTCTACTTTGATAGTTTGATGACAGTGCCATCGTCGAGGAATGTCTGGTTACTATCGCTCGCAGACAACCAACTACCCGTTTCGTTAAGATGCACCAGGATATCGCGGAGATGGACCACATCCAGGCTCCCGCTCTGTTGGCGTACCGTGGCGGCGAGGTCTTTGCTACTATTGTCGATGTCTTGCGGAACATTCCTCGTGGCCGCAGCTGCAGTGCTGACAGTCTCGAGGACTTGTTGAAGCTGTGCGTATCCCTTGGCTCTTGGTTATGTTCTGCTGAAACTTATACTAATATTTGACTATTATAGACACCGTGTGCTATGATCTTTTCTTTGCTATTATGTTTTCAACCGTCCACATTTACTGGCATAGCAGCAAGGCGTCTTGGTTGTTCCCTCGTGATCTCTGCATGATTTGACTTGACTTTCTTTTTTCTTCTACTCTCTTGAACACTCTTCCCCACATCTCTCTTTGTCTCCGATCTTTTGATGTTGGATGCATTATCTGCACTGAAAAAAAAACCCCCCAAAAAAACCAAGAACATATCTTGAAGCAGCGTTGATCACTAGAACGAGGTGCATGATTTTGGACTTGGTCAATTGATGGTCTGGTACTATCTTGCCGTGTCCCATTAGACACGTTGCGTTGCATTTCTCTTCTCTCCTTGTCTGATTATGTCCCTACTGTTTCCAGCCCGGCGGGAACCGGGCTTGATGTTGATTTACCCGAGATATCCCATGCTATTATTACTGTTACTGCTACTTCTTCTCTCTCAGTAACACCCTTAAAGCTAGCCCTGAATTTGCAAGAAATATGTAAACTAGGGTTCTGTATGGTCACCTGCTCTAACCAGTCAATCGGAGAAGTAACAAAAAGGCAAGAGCAAACGACCATCCATCTAAGGAAGGTACGTGGGACGTGACCATATAAAAGGCCTCCCCCCATCCTTCCTTCTCTTTTCTTCTTCTTCTCTTCTTCCCCTCCCCATCCCTCTCGACCACCATCTCACCGTAGCCCCCATGAGACAGCGCAGGCGGAGGGTCCCGTAGCACCTGGGTACCTCACCTATGCATGAAGACATCAACATGACCAAGTTGTTGAGGCCCATGCAGGTCCACCCATATCAAACCGGGCTTTCTCGTGTGAGCTCTTTGAAAAAGTCGTGGCTGAGCCTTTGGGCTCTCCATAGCCACTTGACGAGTCCCACGGAATACATTGGGGGTGTTTGATTACATCCTGTTTTCATCGTAGAGTTAGTCACCTATGTGCATTTATTCATGTGCAGCTAGTAAGCTAGGTAGTGGTCGAATACAGCTTTACTTGGAACTAAGTTTCAAGTCATTCGATGTCTAGGCTAGAGTCATAGGGTTGACCTGTATTTGAATTGGAAGATACTAGTCGAGAAGCTGGAATGTAGACACCCAGTCCCCTAGTCCCCCAGTCCCCCAGTCCTAGAGTCCTACATGCAAGATATCAAAAGTGTTAATCTGTTCGGAACATATCATGTTCGTAGACCTAGCGCAAAGAGCGATGAGAGACAACCCTAAGTGCAATGAGTTTCGAAATTGGTATAAGATCCATAGTATCCAGTGCAAAGCATTAGTCAAAAGGAACCCATTCATGGGGTTCTCAAGTTCCACCAGTCTTCCTCAAGCAAGAAATGAGTGAACATTACCAAGTCCATCCCATCATCTCTCCCAAGACCAAGGGAAAGAATACACACATTTTAGAACCAGAGAAGCGCGAAAGAAATGAAAAAAGAGCCATCCAATTTCCTTCGGTAGTCCGCTAACTCCCCGTGTCAAAAGACAGAAAAAAAATGAGAAAGTAACTAGACGTATGGTCGTGCAGACGGAGGATACATAGCAGTAGAGGAAAAAGCGAAGAAGACTCGAAAAATGAGAAGAAAATGAGAAGAAAACAGAATAAACACTCCCACGCCCTGGTTTCTCTTCCCTTTTCCGTTCGCTCGCTTGTCCTTTACAGGGCACCGCGCTCCGCCGTGAAATCCCAGAGCATTTTGATCAACGCGTCCGGGAGAGTGTACAAATCCACATGGAATTCTCCGACTGTAGAATTGAAAGGGGAATGGTTAGCGTTTTGTTCAGAGTAAACGTCAAGGAAGCGGAGATCTATATTTTCCCTCTGATATAACCCGAGGATAGAGAGAAACTTACGCTCAACATCGTTCTTTGTGTATGAGTCCGCCGCCTTGTGGTCATGAACCATCTGCACAACCTGCAGAAGATCGTCTTCGTTCAGCTTCTGAAGCCCATCGGCAAGCTTGTCCATGTCGACCTTGAGAGCGTGTCAGTCCTGCATCGCCAATCCCACACCCATATCACAGGAACAACTCACATTCTTATCTGTGCGCTTCTTCTTCTTGGCGCTCTCCTCACCACCAGCAGGACGCTTGTGCTTGATACCATTCTCGTCACCGGGAACGGGACCGGACTCGCGCAGCGCGGCCATCAAGGCAGGCTTGGGGTTCTTGAAGGTCTGCACGGGCAAAAAAAAAAACGCGCCATTGATCAGCACACCATAACTTTCTCTCGACTCTCGAACGGGGGGTTCAAAATCAAACTCACGAGAACATGCTTAGATTCATAACGGGTCTGGGCGAAGTTCAGATCATGTTGAATGGTGTACGACTTGTCGGCAGTAAGCTCGATGGACATATCGAATTCACCCCATCCTTCCTCCTGAATGCGGAACGGTGGCTGCTTGAAGACTATTCGAAGTGGAAAATTATCCGTTAGCCTCCAATCCTAAAACCATGCAGACACACAGAGCAACTGCGCGACCAAATCTTGCCGGCCGTGGGATTCTGAATAAGAGAAGCCCCAGGCGTCGCCAAGACCAAATCAAAAAACACCAATGGGGACCAAAACATACCCTGCGTGGCACGTTCACCGAAACTGGGGTGCAAGTGGTAGGTGACCTTGTCGAAGATGTTCGCGGGGACCAAGGCGCCCTTCTCGTTCACGAGCCAGACCTCAATATGCCAAGATCGTTGCGGGAAGCCCTCGACCTCCGATGGCTTATCTCTGCAGTGTGGGAAGAAAGAGCCCAAGTCAGCCAATGTGTTTAATCCGTGTTTTGTGTGTATGTGTAGGGATGGGTGTGGGGGTTTGAAGAGAAGAGTGGTGGTGTGCAACGCGCGTTCCCCTTCATCCTTGTGCGCATTATCGACCTCGTGTCCTGCAAGCCACAGGACTGAAGTGGGCGATAGCGTTGAAAGGGGATTGTGGGAGGAAACAGTAGCTCCAGGCGCTCTTCTCAGACCGGGGTTTGCGAAGGGAGGGAAGGTGGAGGTAGACAGAGGAGGGGCGCATACATAATGTTCTGCTCGGTGATGAGACGGACAGTGCGCTTGACCTATTGAGGAGGAGTGTTAGTGTATGCAAGCTTAATTGTGCTGGAAACAGAGAAAAGAGCAGGGTTTGGGTGTGTTGGTCACAGTGACAAACCCACAGTGCTAGACCATAGGTGCAACTTCGCGACAGTTGATGAGGGGGTAGTATACTCACGTCAGGCATGATTATTTTATTGACGACTTCGGGTCGTCACTTGAGAGAATCGTGAGGTTTTAAGGGTATGAGGCCGAAAGGGGACGTTGACGTGCGGAGAGGTGGGCGTCTCGGAGACAAGTTTGCGCGGTTGTCTATCGGAGTGAGCAATGAGTATGGGAAATCATAACTACCATGTGTAGGCAATACCTCAAAGTAACCAGGCAGCAAGAACTCGTATATAGTGAAGTTGCGTCTCTGATATATTCTCAAGGCAATTTGATGAAGCGGTGAATTAAGCTCAAAGGAGGTCAGAGGGTCCTCAGGACTATCTTCAGGGCTGCCCACTATGTTCAATTTGACCTCGACTCTCTCTCACTTTTTAAGTGATTTACCTCTTTTTTATATATTATACATCGACTTGAGACTATTGAGATCAAAAGATATACATTGATAAACAATTTTTTTCTACAGTTCTAGCATTGTTCCTGTGCAACCTGTAACCCATTGTCTTCGAGAGGTGAAAGCAAAATACAAGGTAAAGGATTTTCTTCTTTTTGGATTTTGAAAATGTACTATTGTGGTATTATTTTTTGGCATACACTTGCTTCTTAGGCATACTCATCATTACTTTTATTTGTCTTTGTTTTTTTTTTTTCCTTCGGATATCTTCAGGGTATGGGGTGATGTGCAGGTATATTCGATGGGGAAATGTCTATCTACTTCCGAAGAACCACCGACCTAGGGAACTGCCCTCCATTTCGTAGACTGCATGGCTCGCAATAGCTATGTGAGGAGCATCTTCATAACTGCTGCCTCGCTCGTCGCGTCGTAGGGGATGGGGTGGGAATGGGATGGATTGGGGGTGATGATTGGGTGGAACGGTGTGAAAGGGGCGAAAATTGTAGTTTTTCAAGAGCAAGTTCCGGGACGATGCACCCAAATGCCTTGGAATGCCAAGTGCACGATAAATGGGGATCCTCAATCCTCGGAAGAATCAGCAAGATGACGAGAGAAGAAGAGTTCTTTACTCCTCAGCGTTGAAGAGCTTCTCGTTCTCCACCTGGGCGGTCTCGAAAGCATCCTTGAAGGCGTTGGCGTCTACAATCATTGGTTAGTGAAAGTTTGACATCAAGTTGGGATAAAAACCACTCACTCTCGCTGTTGGCGAAACGGATGGCCAGGGTCTGGGCCTCGGGCTCACCCTCGGAGACATCGGCGGCGGCGTTCCAGACCCAGCTGCGGTCACTGCCGACGTTGGCGCTCAGCTTCATGTCGGGGACGACTGGAAATACAGATTAGTACTAGATCCTCTTCGGAAAATATGACCGAGCAATCTCACTGTAGTGGTTGGCGCAGACCTTGAGGGTCTTATCGCGGCGCATGACGAGGCGGGTCTTCTGGTTCTCCTTGTGCTTCAACAGGCGGACGTCACCGGTACCACGCTCCTTCCACTCCTTAGACTCGCGGTCGAACTTGAAGAGCTTGGCGCGCATCTTGAAGGACTGCTCCTCAAGCTCCTCGTTGGTCTTGGTCTCAACCTTCTCGGTCAGGTGAATGACGGGCTCGAAGTGGACATCGGCGGACTCCTCGACTTCGTCCTGGGTTGAAATATCATGGTCAGTATATGCGCGGAGCTAAAATAATCACGGGCACTAGCATAGTATGGCTTGGTTGCGACTACCCCACTATCGGGAGAAAGGGGGACAAGACCCCGCTCCCATCGTAGACGCGTCCAACAACAACCGCCTATGCCAGCAGCATCAGATGTATCAAACTCACCTCATCGTTGGCCTTCTGGGCCTTGGAAGAACCGGAGGGCTCATCAGTAGGCTCCTCGGCCTCCTCCTTCTTCTCCTTCTTGGGACCGCCACCAAACATGGAGAACATGCTGTCAGAGGTCTTCACGGCGGCATCCTTGGCGGTGTCAACAGCCTTCTCAGCGGTCTCAGTAACACTATCGGCAACGGCCTCAGTGGTAGACTGCTCACCCTCGCCGGTGGCGGTGGTGATCTCCTCAGGCTGGGTCTCGGAGGCAGAGATGGCGGGGTCGGGCTTAGTCTCGGTGATGTCAGACATGATGGCGAGGGGTTCAAGAGGATCGGTTTAAAAAGATAAAAAGAGAGATGGCAGAGATCCACGGGGGATAGAGTGGAATTTCAGTAAGAGATAGTGTTTGTTGATCAGAGAAAGCGGCGATGAGGGGGGAAAAATTAATAGTTTGGGTCCCATGCCTGGCAGAACCCGCCACCGCTCTCGTCTGCCAATAGTGGACTTCAGATACTGTGAACTACATGCAACATAGAAAAACACACATCAAAGGAAAAAAAGAAGTGAATATTCTATCTCGGTGGATACTATCGGATGAGGCCAAAGTTGGATTATGGTTTAAATAAAAGATACCATTGCGCCGACTGAATAGTTCGCGTGAAACCCCCATTTCCAGTACAGTTGCCCCCCACTACCAAACCTGATCGCCACCATAAACAAAAACCAGTCCTTAGCCAACTCATTAATAGAAAGAAAGAAAAAGCAAATACAAGTCGTAAAGTGTAAGTTCGTTCATCATTTCGAGCGAAGGTTTGAGCAATCCCCAGATTTGCTGGACCGGAATCCCATAACATGCCGCGCACGCGACTGAGCCCGATCCAGCGCATTGCATTTCCTAACATTGCGCACTCGATCCATCAGACTGCGGAGGTCAAGCTTTGCCGCTGACTTCCCAATTCGGCTCCAAGCATCATGAACAAGGCCCTTGGCTTCCTTGTCCACGCGACTAGACCGCATTTGCAGCACAGAAGAAACACTTCGGAATCGCTGGATAGTATTGCGAGTTAAGACTTCTGAAATTTGCTTCGAACGCGATAAAACGGCATCGCGTGTATTCAAACTCTCCCGGTGTAGGGCCTCGGCATCGCGGCGTAAGAAATGGGTTCTCTTCACCACATCTCCCACGATCACCTGCAAGTCGGTGGACAGGCGGCCATATACCTCAGTCAGGCCAGTCTGAGCCGTGTGGATTTCCTTGGCGAATTGTGAAGAAATTTCCTGTGCTGCACGCTTCCAGTTTGCGATCTTAAGCCACGGGGTTCCGAAGTCAACAGCCATAGTCTGGTTGATTGGCTGTTTTGACTTCGTTGTGATTGTCAAGTTGACTAACCCGTACGCATCCTCGCGGTTCAATTTCAGTGTGTAGACCCCATCAAACAGCTGTGAAAGCTCGTATGAAAGGGCCTTGTTCTCTCTGTGGACGCTAACATTGAACTGTGGTTGCTTCTTGGATGATGCAAACTTATGTGGGGGTTTGATGATAACATGGCAGTCGCCAACAACCTGAATCCCAAATTCGTTTGTCGTGCCCAATGATTTTGCAGTAGAGATAGTTGATACAGTGATATCCTCGGGAATTGAATTTCCCCAAGAGCGCATATGTGATACTCGCATAGCAACCGAGGGCCGCGTTGAGATTGAGGTTTGTACCACTCGATCCAGAGTGAGAACAGAGGTGGGAGGGACAGGGGAGGCCACTGGGAAGGATACATTGGATAGAGCTGACCCAGCGAAGCACTGCACTAGAAAGACAACCAGAACTCTAACAGCCGCATACCCAATAGATATGGCAATGGCCGAAATGAGAGTCAAAGTAACTAAACGCAGTGTGGGGGCCAGCTCTCGGGCCCGCGTGGCATAGGAAGGCGGGAGCCAATTACCAGGATACTTCTCGAGATCCGCAAATATGTTCCTCTGGAGAGGCTTGGGAGTACCGGCATTGACTTTATGTGTCTTCCTTGGATACAGGCCGACAAGCGAAGCCAGGTTTCGATTCAACTGACCAGGTGTGATGCTCTCAAAAGTCTTCAAATCGATTGGATACCGTCGAAGGACTGCGGTCTCCCCGGAAACTGGATGACGGGACTCCAAACATGTGTGTAGACTGTTGTGGTTCAGAGGAATTACCTCTCCGGCCATCTTCCAGAGTGGCTCCTCCGAAATCACCATCGCCGGGACCCCGTGACGTTCCAGGAACATGTGGGCAAGACGCTGAGTCTTGACGGCCACTGCATCATCGAGGTCAGAGACAAAGATAATTGCCACGTCTGGTAGAGTCCAATCTGTTGCAGATGTTACATGGTAGTCGGACCCAGTCCAGGCCGAAGTACACACAGGACGATTCTTGAACTTCAGGTTGAGTGTATTAGGTCGATCCACGTGGGGATTGGTTGTGGCTTCCAGACACTCGTCAACCACCAGCTGGACATGAATCGGGAGAAGTTCCGCGAAGTTGGGAACAGCTCCGGCGCCAAATGAGGTCGGCACGACATGATATCGGGAAGATTCGGCCGAGCTGGTCTCTGAACCAGCACATGAGCTTGATACTAGAACGTCGCCGATCTTGTCGAGAATGATGTTTCGGAACCCTGGTTGTCCGACATAGAGCACGCGGAAAGGTTTGTCCAGGTCTAGGCTCTGCTTTGTCATGGTCTGCTGAACCGTGGCCATGAGAATGGAGTCGGTTGAATTGTAGGGCAGCCGGCTCTTCAATTCTGAGGCTGCAGCACCTTCGAAGATGCGAATAGTGTGCTTGAGCTCCACTCTCTCGATCTCGGGCCACTTCTCGGGCTCCACAAACTCGATCGAATCACTGGTGTGGGGGAAGGAGGGCTTCGTGGTTGTGGTGCTGTCATCGATCGTGGTTCGTCTGGCGGCAAAAAGGGCAGGCAGTTCCTGGGAGACTGATTCAGTGCACTGCACTTCATCCCTGTCTATCCCATCATCTTCTTGGTTGTCTTCGTCCTGTGCCTCGGCCTCGCTACCACTGTAACGTTCGTCGAGGCTTGCAACATCGTCAGGGCTGGCCTGGTCAATCAACGAGCCTGTATCGGTTTGTTCGGAGTGGCTGCCATCCTCTGAGCGTATGTCAGACACACTCAAAGTCGCCCAGCTATCACTCAGGTTCTTGGGTGAATGATCAGAAAGTTGATATGACGTCATATTGGCAGGCCGTGAACGGGACAACCACTCCTCGACAGAAGCTGTCAGGGGTGGAAGAGTCGGATATTGCAGACTCGATGCAGTCTGGGCACGGAGGAAACGCCTATGAGGCGAGTCTGGATCGTCAGTCATCTCGTCGATGTAAAGTTCATAGAGCACACGGGTGCGGGCGGAAACAGGAGCTTAGGGATAGCCCAAGCCGTAGGGAGAAGGTCAAAAAAAGCAGAGTTAGAAACAGAGAGATATAGAGCAGGGAAATATAAAAGAAAAGGGAGGGTCGGAAGATACTGGGAGACTTAGGCAGAGAGTCCTAGGCAGAGACTCAGAAGCCCAAATAGAAGTGATAAGGTGGGTCTGCGGGGAGCCGGATGGTCAGGATGGTCAGGTGCGTTTCTGACTTGGGGGGAAGTAAGGGCGTACTTAGGTGTGAAAACGTCAATGAATAAAGAAACAAATGAAGATGAAGGTGAGGGGCATACAAGAGGCATAAAAGAGAAATTGTAACGTGGAAGTTGATGAAGGGTGATGGTGCGATAAGAGAACTTAATGAATGACCCAAAGTGACAGTAATGGCGGGGTAGTACTAGGTACCTGGGTGTTGTATGGTGATGCCAGCAGTGATGGAAGTACCAGGTACCAGCCTCGGAGAACACCTTGATACCTAACTGCAAGTCCCTTTGTCTGCCCCTCTTCGATGTACTCCAACTATGCACTCCAAATCAAAGAACGGACTGACCTCTTGAACCTATCATATTTCATTATTTCTAGCTAGAGAGTTATTCTTATACTTGTTCTATACTTGATAAGGTACAGCTCCACTATGCCCCACCATGATCGCCGAATGTTTACATCGTCCATGTCAACAGTTTACACAGTACACAGTCTACACAGTACGATTGGAAAAAAAGCTATCTAAGATTCACCTCACTTTGCCTAATCAGTCTGAGATACTCAGCCCTCTAAAACTATTGCCATGTCATCCCGAAACCTACCTCGCTCAGCATGATCCATCGGCATATGACACGGAGAATCCCCGAACGCAGGACCCACCCGCTTCTGGGTAGGTGGGAAGGGTAAACACCAGCTACAGCCCGTAACATCCAAAAAGACATTTAAAAAAACAGCTAAAAAGATATCACAAGGCCGCATGAGCCGCCGACTATTATTGTTGGTGAGTATCAATATGTGAAGTACTAAGGCCCGATTTCACCACCATCGACCAACATCCTTATGCATCAACGTATGTTTTCTGCGAGTATCATTCTAATGTTGTGTTCAATGTCAACTGGGTCTGAGTGGACATGCGTTTCAACCCCGCGTCGCAGGATTGCAGTCATCTCCAGCTAGAGCGCTTTTTATGTCGATTGAGAAGCATCAGGCTCGTATAGTAATCCAACATAGTAGAACTGCTGACAGCGCATGTAGATACCAACAAGCCTCGACCCACTCGGGGGCTTGTATACTCTGCCATGCTCTAACAGCCTCCGGCAACCTTCTGCAGAGGCATCATCCTTACACCACACCTCTCGCCAGTTATAATCAACGGTAGCGGCCAGGTCATGAGGAAGATTGGCAAAAAGCTTAAGCTTTTGGCACCGAGGCTGCTCGTTCCGTTCAACCTCGAACTCGATTTCCATAAGCTTGTGATCTGTGGCCACAGCTGACAAGCCAACAACCCGAGCATCCAGTGCAAAATGAACAGTTTGACGAGTATCGGTATTGAGCTCACCTGTGCTCGCTATTTTGCCTGACGTATAGGCAAAGACTAGTCCGACTATTTCCCGGTCTTTGAAGTAGGCTTCAGCTGTGGTTATGGTATCTTTACCGCCATCATCACTCTGCCTCTCAAAATAGAGTTTCCGAACCTGGTCAAAAGGAGGTCCTGTTCAGGGACAAATATTTGGGGTTTCCGGTGGCTTCCATCTGTAGAAATGACAGCCCGGACGCGTTCAGAGGATAGGTTTAATATCCAAGAGATAGCTGTGAGTTTCTCGTCGGAATCAGCCTGATACTGGTGGTGTTGCAGCGGTTGGGATGAGATGGACTGGAAGTCCGGAGCGCGAAACGTCACACTGCGAGAACGCGTCGTCTCAATGTGTATGGCTGCAACTTGACCTATTTCCATCCCCGGAGACTCACGAGAGAATCCCGTTGGAATGAGCCAGATAGTCAAGGATTGGATGTCCTCGCCTTGGGACAGCTCAAATCCATCATCTAGCTTATGCATCCATTGCCCTACGATGCCAGGACTGGGATGGTTATAATACTCCAGTTTCAAACCGGATATGCGACTTCGAGATCTGGAACGACCCTCTATACCTGTGCATACCTGGATTTTTCGGACGTTCTTGAGTGACGCGTAGGTCTGGTAGTTGCCGGGGTTTATACTGTTTATAAAATGAGAGAATTTTTCGTCATATTGCAGTTGATCGTGGGGTATTTGATGGCTTTCGCAATCCGGAATATTTGGTATCTTAGGTTGTTTGCCACACTGCTGGGATTGAATGCCGACGCGCTCAAAGCGGGGTGGGGTTGCCTAGATCTGTTCAGCTGCTGTCCGGATCTGCTTCGGGAATTGCTTCGCACCATTTCAACAGCAACCAACCCAGTGATGGTGTTGCTGGGCGGCGAAATCGGTATGAACTCAGCAACTGCATTGAGCCGATAGCGAATAGGAGCGAAAGTAGCAGTTCATCCGTAATTTGTTGACAACTGACCCAAAGTAAGCATCCTACATGCACATATACCTAGGAAACTGGTAGGAAATACCTGCAAGCCACCAAGGCTCGGTTCTGGGTGGGATCTGCGAATATTTGGCAGCATCCCGATTCGATTGATACGCTCGCCATTCGATCCATCGATGAAAAAGGAAATCCCGCAGCCGCCGCTAGAGCCGAAAAGTATGGACCTTCCATCAGAATATGATATCTCTATTCCGATGAATAGGTGGGGGTCAGATGCCATATGAAACGTAAGTCTTGAGGACGCGAGAAGCAGGCCTCTTGGACCACCAAAGTCAATGTTCGTCAAGGGCTCAAAAGCCCCGGAAGACTGGGACGGTAAGAGAATGCTAATTCTCAAATCCTCGTGCCTCGGAGGATGTGGCGTCCATAAATGAGACTGCACCCGAGATGAATCCATGAGATCTTGAGAGGGAGACTTCGGATCTTCAAGGTGGTTGGTCACTTCGCCGAGACCGAGAGAAACAATCTTGTATCGATCCAAACCCACAAGCAAGCAATACCGATTTGATTTCTCTGGAATGCTTAGTGTGCCACGAGCAATTCCTGGACCGTTGGAATCACCAACCCAGCCCGACGAATGTAAACCTGTTTATATAAAATTGAGTCCTATCAGCCCTTCAGAGCAAAACGCTACGCTGAGAGCTTCCACGCGGAAGGTGTTCGGTATCTCTATCCACGTCTCGAAAGCTGGATTGTGATATCCGACTCTACGGTCGATGATACTGCATTCCCTGGACGAGGATAGGTTTATTCCAGATATAAAGCTGCGTGCAGCGAATTGGATAGTTGAGATACCTATTCGCTGTCGATACTGCTGAGATGGGGGTACCAACGATTGCGTTCTATGGTAAATCACACGGCATCCCTTGCCCAAAGGACTATCAGTGCCAACAGAGGCCAGCTGGCCGGAAAAGAAGCCGGCTACCTCTATGAGCCGAGACGACTTTTCAGCACTTTCATCATCGATCACTTGATAATGTCCGCTCTGTCTTTGCGCTGGGTGGGCGACAGATCCGTATGGACCATTTTTATGAACAGCCTCTAAGCCCACAAGGGCAGCAATGGGTTCCAGCAGCTGCCAGATTCTCTTCCGATTGATCAATGGCAGGGTCCCTGCCGCAAGCGATGCTCTGGTCCCGAAGAAAATCAGATATCAGTCCAGCGTGTCCGTAATATCCAAAAAAAGAAAATCAGCTTCCTGACCCAGGAGAAACCTACTTCGCCAGTACGACCGTGGAAGAATATCCACGGTTGCAAGTAGAGCTAAATCTCGACATACCAGTCGAAAATTGAGGAGTTCGTCAAAGGATAAATATGAGAATATCTCGAATTTTAGCTCAAGTAAGAGTCTACCGAAGATATAGTGTTTAGGTCTTTTTGGATTTTCGCGCATTTGTTTTGCCATGGAGTCGGGGGATGGGACTAAGTCACAGTTGCCATTATGCTCAGCGAATATGAAATCTAGGAGCAGATCTTTAACGGAGTTCTTATTGCTGATGCATGCCTCGATCCATGGCGAGAATCCGTCGACGTCCTTGATATCGGGGTTGGCGCCTCTTGAGAGTAGTAGGCTTGCGAATTCTCTGTTGCCTCGGTAGACAGCAAGCCAGAGCACTGTTTGGCCCTGACAATTTGGAAGATCAATCTTAACACGAGGGTGTTGAAGGAGCCGGTTCACGACCGCAAATGACCCATTCTCCACGCCGTACCACAAAGCACACAGGCCATTCGCATTTCTCGTATTCACGCGTCGCTCTCTCTTACGCAGCAAGAGACTGATAACCAGGTCTGAACCATATTTTGCAGCTGTCATGAGAGGAGAGAAATTATCGACCATCGCATCTACGTCGGCTTGGTAAGGAAGCAAGGTCTTTGCAATGGCACGATTGTTGGTTTTAGCGGCCCAGTTAAGCGCAGAACTATTTTGGTGCCTGATATTATATTTGATCAGGGCTAGGCGTAGCTTGGGATAGAGTGTTGAATGTGTGCGAGCAAGAGCAGAAATATCGCTTCCCTGCAAGGTGCTGGCTATGATCCAAAGGATCTTATACACGAGCGAGATGACTCTCCAATCGAGACCTGCCCTCCTTTTTATTCCCGCTTGCATGACTGATAAGAGCAAAATTCCGCGCGGTCGTAGTTTCCTATCTAGGAGACTAGCTTTGACCTTGCTTGTTCTCTGATTCCTATATCAACCTTCATCACCTCTATTGGAATCCTCGAGAGCAAAAGGTCGCCGAGTGCATACAAGATCTCAAACGAGCTGTAGACCCTCAGATGCTCGACTTATCTGCACTGAGCGCCCTGGTCATTCGCTTTCCTCAACCTCAAGTGTTCATCCGATAAAGACTGGCATTTTACTATTCCAATACTCAGATGGTAGCGTTGGCTCGTCTACCATGGTATGGCAATACTGCCAGCAAAATGCTCTTATCATCATATGCGCCCACATCTCCAAGAATGAAATATCATCGCACCTGTAGCCAGACTCGCACATCTCTCTCTCCATGTAATCAAACCTGTAAGTATATTGACCCAAAGCTTCAGCCATACGTTCGTTCCATGGAATTCTCTCCCTCAAATTCGAATCGTAGGGGTACTTGTTATTTCCTTGGTTAATGTTGTGCTCAGCATACTTGTCGGCGAGAACAGCATTCTTGAGGTGCACCTGTACAAGTGTACTGTACAAGTCGTCTTTTTGTCTCTCCATCTCTTGCGCTTTATCGTCGAAGTATTTTTCCATCTCATCCCAGAGATCATGTACCAGATCAAGATCGTGCACGTCTTGTCCGTTCTTCGTCGCCTTGTCCCGATCGCTCCGAGTTGCAATGCGGTTAATTGCACAGTGGTTAGCGAAAGTCTCATGTTTGGTTTGAAGGCTGCCCAGGCTCTCGGCATGCCTAGGACAGTTTCCATATATCTGAGTCTTCTCTTCAACTTTGCCTCGAAGAAGATCCCTGAAAGCCGCTCTGCCGGTATTTGAAACAAAGATCCAGCTCGGCCTTTCCATAGGCGCAGGGACTCGGACTACTTGGGAGCCCCTTCTGCGCATGAAAGGAGCGGTGAGTGGGATAATATCTGTAAAAGCGTAGAGGAATTTATCTCTTCTCCCAGTAAGTTCCTCCAAGCGTTGGATTACGTCGTCCGAAGGCTCAAATTCCTTCATAGTGTTTATCACACCGGAAGTGGTGCTGACATTGAAAGCGGTCGATTTCCCGGGAAGTGCTGGTAAGATCCCAAAACCCATAGCATCCGCTTGGATGTTGGGAATCATGAAGTATTCTTCAGGAAATCTATTCCGCCAGGACAACCGAGCAAAAGTTACAACACATCCAATGCCTCTCAGATAAGATGAGGTCAAAAGGAGATTGTTGCCCTCAGCTCGCAGAACTGATTCAGAAGGTCGAAACTGTAGCCAACGCAATCCTAGCCGCCGGATGAAAATTGCAAGGTCGGAAACACCAATTCCTGCATAAACTAAGCGTCAGTGCGAGTTAGAGGATGTGTTAAGATGGGAAGCCTACGTGCAAGAGGTTTGAGAACATCAGAAGGCATGAAGTCCCAAGAATGTGGTTCCACAGAGAACGATGGGAAGCGTAAGAACTGAATTTGATCATCGTGATTTGGATCATTGTGAGGTAATGAGGTGGCCATAAAGCTCTCTTCTTCTCGAGGAAAGGCACGAAGTAAGGCGCGGTGAAAGGTATGTAGTTCTTCAAGAAGCTGCAGCCAGCAGACCCATTCGTTGTTACCACCATGCTGAAGCTCATTCGCCTTAACTACAAGGTCACTTTCACGTCTGATAAGTGACTCATGACCCGAGGGTAGGGAGCAGTGATTTCTGTCAAGACCGGTGCCTAGTTCGATAAACGGGGTCCCAAATCGGGTCTCGCATCGTAACTCTTTTAATTGAAGGGGCCGTTTGGTGTAGCACTTCCATGGGCCCACTACTTTCTCCTGGCATCTTCGGTATCCCTCTGCCGTAGCAAGGTATTGTTGAAGCACCTGTGCCACAGATATTATGAATGCGGCAACTGCGAGTATGATTGCTGCCAAAGATAACTTTTCCTCGTTCGTGAAGGACATTTCGAGAAAATAATGGCCCTCATCAAAATCCAGTAACTTAGAGAATAGGAACCAGCCATGAAGGGAGAAAATGATTGTCCAGAACCGCTATATATGAGGGTCTATGATATCACGCGCTGTACCGCATATTTACAATATGTTTGATGGCCTGCAAGAGTGGAGAAGGGTTATTAGGTTACACGGGAATTTGTGGATAGCCACATAAACCTAATTTATGGTTAGACTACAACGAACTTGATCTAGACTTTGGTCATCTAAGTTTCACTTGACTGTCCCAATTCTGCCTCTCACGGTTTAATTCTAGGTTTGCTATAATACTTTCGGCTTACGGCTACCTATCGAGCCTAGAACAAGTGGGTGGCACACTCGGATCATCTGTCACCCGCTGACGGCACTAAATGTGACCAAAAAGAGAATTAGATGTTGATTGAATTTCGGTCTGCCAATTATTAAGCAAAATGATGAAGCTAAGCGCCTCTTACGGCCGTGGTTGAGAATTGAAATTAAACTCCCTCACAATTTTACCCTCCAACGTCATAGAGATCAGTGATTGCTGCGGTTCTACCCTCGAGCTAAAGCTAAGGCGCATACACCCAGCTGCAGCGTAAAGAGCTTGATTTTAATAATGCGGCCACGGTACCCTTCGATGTGGTACATAAGGGCGGGAATAGTCGTATGTAAAATGGAGGAAAACGCCAGCCTCATAGGGCCATTTGTTTTAACCCCTCATCCAGCAGCTCTGAAGATGAATTAGAATATTCATACCAAGATCCACCTCGAGGAAGCACTAGGCGCCTTTGATGAGCATAAAGCAGGATATTATACCTCTACACCTACATGTTAATCATAGTCTGCGAGTCAGCCCTCTAAATATCAGATACTTCGTGAAAATTCGAATGTATAAGGGAGTGAAAAAGAGTCGGGAATTTACAATTTAATGCGCATTATGTTCAAGAAATCTAATCGATCGGTACTGTATAATCCAAAGCACGGGGCACTAGTTCTTTTGTGCTCTAGTACCACAGCCCGTCATTCGGCTTAATTCCCTGGCTTTTACAATACTCTCAGTATAATGATGGAGTGATGTGCTACTCAGGATTTCGATTCAACCTATTCAGCAGCCTGTGTATACCCACGGCAAAAATATAACCGATTCAGCCATGATCACAGTGTGCCGGTAGTCTTTCTCTATCCGATACAAGAATAGTCGGCGGATTTTGCGGCCTTGTGATGTCTTTTTAGGTGTATGTGAAGACTGTAAAAAACGCATACTTTATGCAAACGACTTTTCCAAGTATAACCTGTGATATATGTAAGAAGAAAATGGGTCCTATGATAAATTATAAACTAATAGCCCTATTGTTCAAAGCCTAACAAAAGAAGAATTAAACTGGGATCATGGCAATCTAGTCACTATATGGTAGGAAAACTCCTCCGCCACGAACAGACAATTTGGGATATGGCAGCAGATGAATCTCTCACTTAAGCTTTGAAATATAAATTCTAAGCACCACCGGCTGCTGCTTCCATGAACAACTTCTCACGCTAGATAGAAAATTGTTAGTGGTACTTGTGATAGTAGACCACGGAAAAACTCACCTTCAAGAAGAGCGAGAGGAGGACACCGAGCGCACCGGCAACGATTAAAAGAACATATCTGGTATGAAAACATTAGCAATTGAGTGAGTCATTAAGCACCGCCGGCGAATAAATTATTCAGCAAAGAAGAGGAACCTACACATCATCGATGGCGGAAACAATAATATCCAGAGCTGCGGTCTGCTGCGACTTCGTTAGGGTCTTGAAGAATCCACTAGAAGTTCCCGCAATGGAATTCTTGACATCAGCAGGATTGGAATCCGGGAGCAACTGTAGAAGTTCCTTTGTTGTCTTGTTGACGAAGATAGCACCTGCCATGCCCAAGGCTAAGACAATGCCTCCCAGTTGGGCTAGTTCATTGAATATTAGTTCTGAGGCAAAGAAGAACCAGAAAAATTGGGGTTCACTTACAAACCATCATGAAGCCCAAGGCCCATGGGATCTCAGCTTTCGGAACCTTTGCCTGCACCACACTGTAGCCTGCCTGATTGTAGGCACCAACGCCCAAGGCCATCAGAGCTGTGTATCCGTATATTGCACTGGCAGAGGTATCGGCCTTGACGCGATCTAAATTTGAGTCTTAATTAGTATACAGTCTATGCGCACCGCGAATTTGCAATGGGGAGAAGGACTGATTTCCAGGAAACATACACATCAACACGGCGGCGATCAGCTCAAAGGCGGCACCGAAGAAGTACCATGGAATATAGTACCCGAACTTAGACATCATGTGGCCGTTTGCAATGATCGTGAAGATAAGGACCAGCACGAAAGGTAGAAGACGCAACGACGTGTGGATGGCCGTATCTCCCTGCAATAGTATTAGCTTCCATAACTTCTGCATGAATATAAAAGTGGCTATCCTGACCTGTGTGAACTGGAAGAATAATGGGATGTAATAAACCGCAATAAACAGCCCGCTGCTGGCACTCGCTGGATAGAGGATATGAATTAGTGGAACACACCAAAGAACCTTTGGACGGGGGGCTAACTCACTGTTGAGAATAAATAAAAGCAACAGGGAGCGTCTTTTGAGGAAGTGAATCGGGAACAGTCGGGTTTGCTCATTGCAAAAGATGAAGAAGGTCTGCTGTACCCCAAATACGACGAAGAGCACGCCTGACACCACAAAGAGAGCAATTGACTGACCGCTGCCCCATTGCCATTCCACACCTCCAAAGTCAATGCCCATAATTAAGGTAGTTAAAGCACCTATAAAAAGGACGCTGCCAACCCAGTCGATATTCATTGCCTTTTCCTTAGAGGTGGCATTTGGGAGGGGCTCGAATGAAGGTAGGAGAAGGAGATATACCGGGGCGAAGGCTGCTCCAATAACAAGATTGATGTAGAAGGCCTGGGTATAGTTAGTACAATATGATTTAATATCCCCGAGATTGCTAAAGACATACCCAACGCCAGGTAGCGGAACTTTCAGCGAATGCGCCTCCAATGGCCGGACCGGTGACTGTTCCGATACCCCATGAGACAGCACTATACAAGGGGTAAAATAATCAGCACGTATATAGAGCCAAGCCGCGAGTTACGTACGTCAATCCAATATAGAAGGGACGTTCAGACACTGTCGTATTAACGGACAATTGTGTCAAGACACCGAAGTACATGCCACTTCCCTGAGAATTTTTATCAGTATTTAGGGTTGCAATATCTAATTAGTGCGACATTGACTTACTCCAGCGCCAGCCATTGCTCTGCCAACGATCATAGAATTCATGTTCGGAGCACCCCCACACAGACCGGAACCTGCCATAAACAGAATGACGCACTAAATCATGATCAGAGATGGCCTACCTCGCATGAGATAATCAAACCTCATTGACTTACCCCGATATAAAGCCATTTGGCATTGTAAGTCGCGTACACCTTGGACCAAGGAAGCACGGTTGCAGAAGAGCAAAGAGTAAATCTGCAAGGAAAATCGATCAGTGAGAAATATTCAATTTTTAACCCGAATGTGATAGGAGTCCTACCCGACAGAGAGCCATGAAATCTGATCAGCTTCATTGAATTGCGCTACAATAGCCTAGTGATTCAGGATACGTTAGCATTGATTGGTCATTAACCTAATTCAAAGGTACTGACCGGTTGAATATTAGCCACAATGGTATTATCGAGAGCGAAGAGCATATGGCTGGACAAGATAGCAGTCACAACCAAAATCCACTGATGTTTTCAATATTAGTTACGAAAAGACCAATTATATCAATTTAACCAACCTTGACCCCAGTGATGGCTCTCACTTCCTCCTTCTCCTCTTCCATATCGCAAGACCCAGCGTGGTTCGTACTGAGCTGGGATATGATAGAGCTGGAGGTGTGAGCCTCCAGCGCGGGCAGCGTTCCCGATTCACCACCGTCTCCTTTAAGATGTTCAGTCATTGCGATTGGTTGTGCAAAATCATGCAAATTAATCGATGCTGCTCTGCAGAGAAAGATTGCGAGAGAGATATGTAGTTCTTTAGATTAATGGATACAGTACTGTTTATAAGGAAATTATATTGACCTGAAAAGGTTCTATCTTTTCAAAGTCATGACTAAAGCTATGGGTAAATAATCTGGATGGGATGAAAGTAAAGCTGGAATTTACAATCTGGGATCACGATGGGATACCGCCCTCCCATCAACCAGACGCGAATTCACTGGGATGCCGATGGGATAGCGATGGGATAGCGATGAGCGTACCCGAACAATGCCCAAGGGATGATTACACCCCGATATTTCTTTTGGATGTCTTCTTGGATTTCTTTTTTTTTTTACAGATATCTCTTCTCGGCGTTATAGCCTTAGGAGATTCTAAAAGGAGAATGAATAATAGTACTAAGCAAACTCTAATATGTACGATATACAAAAGCGCTAACATAATGCAAAGTGTACTTTTCTAGATATACTTAGGGAAGTATGTATACACACGGCAACACCTTTGCGATTGAAATATCGTTATATCCACCGAAATTGTTCACGAGGCTGCAGAACTTGCGCAGTCTGAGAAATCCAATATTCTTCAGTATTCTCATGGGTATACGCGGCTTCGTTTCTTGCGATTTTCACAGCCAAGTCTGAAGTAGCATGCCAGAGGTCATCACTGTCCGGCACCGCAAATTGTAGGTCTGTCAGAGAAAGAAGGCTTTTACTTGGTGACTGTGGTCCACGCCGAGGACCGTAATTGAGCGCGTCTCCCAAGAGTTCGGCATCGCGTACCCGGGAATGCCTGCACACTCTATACAAGGACAAGTCAAAACGCTTGACTTCCTCAATGCCAAGCCAGATGAAAACATCAGGATCAACCCCTGGCCTAAATTGCGCCAGTATTGAGGGATAGAAGAACATGCGCCGCTTCAAACAGGTGCGCACGAGAGAAACGAGAAGCTGAGAGGGAATCTCAGGGAGTTGAGTCAATTGCAGATCTAACTGGTCGCGATTGAGGAGGAGGGAGAATATGAGGTGTAACAGGATTCCTTGGTATGTTGCCATCGGCCATGGTGTGGGACCGGATGCATAATCTTGCAGGCTTGATTCGTCACGGTGATTATATATGTCCCATTTCCCCTAGCTGGCTCTTTAGTAACAATATCAATAATGTGGAGAGATAGCGGAAAGAAATGAACTGACTCTTTGCTCGTATATCGACGATGTCAGTCTTTTATGTAGGTCTTTTGCGGTATTTTGCGTATTGGTTTCCATCATCGCCCACGAGCCCATCATCACCACTGACTGAGCAAGAAAAGGCAGCTCATTGTCGAGATTGAATGTCGCCGGGTGTAGGAATGGCCATTTTGGGTGAAATTTGTTGAAATAAGCCTGAACATATGGCGCAACTCTACATGGGCTATTTTCAATAGTTTCGGAACGCTGGATAGGGCCCACTGATTCTGTCGGAGGAGAATAAAATTCATCGTCCGATTCTAGGGAAGGTATGGGGCTTGGGCGGCGATTTGGAGGCCTATTCTGTTCCAATGCCCGGCCCCGTGAGTTTTGGGTATATGAACATTGAATTTCTCGCTGGAAGCACGCGCCGCAGGGAAACTGTCCGTCGCATTTTGACCGTCGTGAGCGACAATAGGTGCAAGCTCGAATTGCCCTGGAGTATTGTAGCTCTCTGTTTTTATGATGAGTGCGGACATGCTGTCGTAGCGTGTCATTCCTGGCAAAAACACGCTCACAGAAGGAGCATTCGAAACGATCTGTTTGAGTGTGGGTTTTAGCATGTCGGGTCAGATGTTCCTTCCGTCGATAGCTTAGGCCACACCCGGGAAAGTGACAATGGAAAGGGGATTGCTGTGTTGTCATCGTAATCACGACAGATGGAGCTAAACAAAATATTCCAGGGGCTGTTTAAGCCCAAATACCCGAAGATCGACGATAGAGTCCAGACGTGACCACAAGTAGCTACTCTGTAGGTACGACGACATGCACTAGGTGGGATAGCGATGGGATAACGAATGGGATAGCGATGGGATAGCGGATGGGATAGCGGCCCTGGGGATGATGGAGCATCTTAGTCAGGAGTGGATCGTGGAATGGTCCACAAAAGGCTTGGCAACATATCTATATAATCCTGGTGAGATCTAGCCCAATGGAACTCTCCTGGCATACGTCAGAGTGATCATATAATGTGAAAAATATATGCAAATCGGCCAGGATGCTCTTTCCCTCTCCTCACATTCATCATTCCCGCAACGACAGAGCTGGAGGCAAGAGAGATTACGTGGTCCCATGAGGTATCAGCGGAGTATAAAACAATATCAAAGACACTGGAGGCTAAGCGAAAAGGGCTGCTGGCCCTTTCACCAGATACAAGTAAGGCATTTGATCAATGCCTACTTGTCCCAGGAAACAAGGCCACGATTCGAGCGATCATCGTCCCCGCTCTCATCAATATGCATGGCCTCCTACCAGTTTCAAAAATACATGTCGTGTTCAAGGCGCAGTTTGTGGGCCAATGAAGCAATATCACACCTCCCTGACCTGACTTGACGATTGGACTCCAATCAGCCGATTTCAGAGACTACACAGCAGTCCTCTACGAATTAGGCACCATTGCTGCGCCTCTTGACTAGATGCATTCCACTATATTTCCTTTCTTCACGTTGGAAGTTAGAGGTGACTCGGGTGGTGCAGACGCCCAAATCCAAAACAGTAACAGCGCCACAAACATGCTCAACAACCTTCGGCACCTTACTGCCCGGGCAAGGGGAAAGGAATATGCCCAACAGTCATTCGACAGTGTTGTTAGGGTCCTTCTGGCTACTGTGACTCAAGAGTCAATTACGATCTCCGGTCACTGGATTGTTTCTTGCGAAGAAACGAACGACCTCTTCTTCTACTCCTATTTGCTCAAGTCAGTTGGCATTCAAGGCCTCACGAATTCAAAGTAGAACGATGCAATCGATTTTGTCATGAAAAAGACGCAAGATCAGGTGGGGTCTGACCTGAAGTGTGTAAATGATGACATCCTCCAACGACCCAAGAACGAGACTGAGAACCCTATTCCTTTACCCACGGCTTCCACTAGCCGCAAACGTCGCTGTCCAGATACTTAATAAGTGTCTCTTTCGTGTGATTTCTCTTCATCCCCCTTTTCAGTTTTATAGCCAGAGGCGGCAGAAAAAGCATACTTTGTGCAAGAGACTTTTCTATGTATAACCTTTTACTAGCCTTGCTATGTGGTTTTCTCCTATCCGTAGCATGATACATACGACCATAGGGTGTGGAAAACAGGGCTTCCCGTCCGCTCAGCCGTACTTAAGCCACACGCCGGTGAGTTAGTAGTTGGGTGGGTGACCACCAGCGAATCCTCACTGTTGTATGTTTTTGTTTTTTATTTACTATTATTGTAAATGTGTTGCGTACGGTCTTGTGACATCTTTTTAGATGTTGTGAAGGAAGGCGGTAAAAAAGCATACTTTGTGCAAGCGACTTTTCTATTAACCTGTGATATCAGGAGATAAATAAAGCTGCCATAGGTATGGTATAGGCAGAGGGTATCTACATTTATAGACCGCAGGAAGACACTCCCCGAACCGTGCATGACAGTGAAGATCTGCTTTCCGCAGAAGATCCTGAAGAATATGTACTGAACGAAGAGATCATCGCCTTGTATGATGGGGAAGGCAAGCCATCGATCAGGCCACGAAACAAAGGGAAAGCCCAGCTCAACAGACCAGCTCAAAAGACCAACTCAAAAGACCTCACCAGGCTGCAAACGCGGCCGACTATTCTTGTTAACCACCAACCTAGAAAATGAGCTTGTCGTATTGAGCACTAAGATAGAAGGGGAAAATTATCTAGTGCCACGTATTATCCGGTGGATATGTATCTCTCTATGCTCTTAAAACAAATTTCCAGAAAAATTAAAGCAAAGAACTAGCATAGCGCATTTCATCGTCTATCATCCCGGCTATTTCGTAAATTTCGTGAACTACCCGAGCCAACTCTGCAGCCTGAAAATGTGTTTCAGTAGCCCCCATTCGATGGACTGTGATCAGCAAGGCACCCATATAGTTCGGCTGAGAGATAGAACGTGTTGGACCGCTTGCCGTTCAGCTTCTCCTTCATACTCACCCAGCTATGGATGCCGCGACCAGTCTCCAATGGCCGGCGCTGCACGGCGCTGATGGCATTTCTATACCTCTCTCGGTAGAGCTGAGGGGCAGAAATGGCATCCATGTATGTTTCGATGCGCTCTTGTGCTTCGGCGTCATTTGCTACGTAGCTGTCCATTGGGTAGAGAACCGTACGGGCCGCGGGCCGAGATGGGTCTTCGTTCTTGAAATGGAAACAGGACAGCCCAGGTTTTCCACGGTACGGCCCAAGCGAGCCACCCGCCATAATTGAGTAGAACAACTCGATAGCGTGGACGCTGGAATTGGGGTCCATTTTGACATGCTTTTCCGCGATTTGTGTTGCAGACGCACCACGGTGTGCAACGTATACCTTGACTTCGGCGTCTTCGGGGTTCGGCGACAAGCCGAGAGAGAAATAGATGGGATAGTCGTCGCTGGTCATGATGCTCTCCAATAACTTCCACGATCTGGCTAACCCCAAGCGCCCCAGAGCCTCTCGGGTCACGTTGAAGGCGTTTTCCCTCCCGGAGGCTAGTGGATTTAGGTAAATCTTCCACTTTTCCAGTGTATTCGAGGTAGCGAAGCTGTGCCATGAGGCTAGATTACCTTCAGCATCTGAGGGGAGAAACAGATCCTGGACGAGGTTCAGGCGGTCCAGGGCGACCTTTGTGGGGCCGTACTCTGTCGCTATGTTGTCGGTCAAGCGCGAAGTACTTTCTTGGAGGGCGGCTATGCTATTTTCTTCGGGCTGAGCCTCGATCAAGAATCGCAGCTCAGATGCTCCAGTCTCTTGAGACAGAGCCAATGAATACTCAAAAGGCGAGTGATCATTGCTCACGTCGGAAACCCAGGCCGATGTGTTCAGCTTCTGTTGTATGGCATTTTGACACCATTCTCCTCCGGAAAGGTTTAAGGCGTGCAACAGCTTCTCTCGCGTAACTTCATCTTGTCCAATGGCTTCAGAAAGACGTGTAACCTGCCGAGTAGCCTCGCTAATATAATTACGGTTGACCACCTGGTTCATGAGAGCTAGAGCAGGCGTAGGCGGTGCCGGAATGGTAGGCTTGATTGTGTGTTGGTGTTGGTGGGCGAATTGGTGACTTTGCGGGTACAACCAGGTGTCTGGTCTCTTCTGGTCTAAGGGAGCCATATCTGATGTAAAGTTGCGACTGCCAACATTATCGCTAACTCTGGGATAGACGTTATATATGCGACATGTATATTCGGCCGAAGGTGGGCTCATATAGAATTGGGCTGCTACTTGGAACTCATTCCGAGATGCGGTGTAGACAAATGATATGTCATCTCGAGCTACCTGTAAATATGAGCTCCTTTTTAGGCTCTTGACAAAAATTTCCTAACTAGTACATAAAGTTTGAAGGAGAGACATGAGCGCTTACTATATGCATGTAAGAAAGCCGCTGTTGGCATATGGATACAGGCAAACATAGAACGCGATACACACAATTTCTGTTACATGCCAATTGCTCTTTACTAGTTCTAATAACTAAGCGACATCATTACCTGTGGGACCAGGTGGAGGACCAAAATGGGTACTCCGCTTCGGGGAATAATATCAACACCACTCACACGGCACAAAACTTTGTATAAATTGTATGTATGTAGATCCACTAATTTCTTTGTGTATGACCTTGCATTTCTTTACTTGCTAGGGTGTCTTTAGTGCCTGGTTTTTCGCCCCTAAGCTAGTATCTAGCGCATGCTGATCAGGAATATGCTGCAGGACAAATCTGTATATTGTTTCGCTCTTCCTAATCATGCAATCTTCAGATATATGTGATTTCTCCAGTGCAATTTATAAAATGTATTTTGGTACTAATCATATCCTCGGTCTCGCTTGAGGTGATGAATCAATGTATGCCTTAAGACGAGACATTTAGGATAAGAGATAAAGTACGAAATACGAGTACGTAGTTACGTGTTATCTGCAGGTATACGGAGTATATGCACGTTATATATTAAACTATAACGTAGTAATCCATACGGAGTAGCGCTTATATAGTTATGTATTCACATGTGCATGATATAAAACCGCCTACTGTATCAAGATAACGCACCCTTGCTGAAACTTGCCTAGCTCTGAGCCGGGGTAGAAATTACGAAAAGAGAAAACCCCCGCTGATACTAGTAGGTACCTAAGTACTCCGTACCAACCTTGGATAACTCACCACCCGTTATGTCGATATTGCGAATTACGCTTTGCACCCAGGACTAATTAATCCAATTCTTCTTCAATTTGGCTCTTCCTCGAATATACGATCTACTGAAATCTCCAACGACCAACAATTATATGTATACGTTTGACCTCTTGGCTCAAGCAATACAATGGAAAGCACGAACCCTATTGCAGCCATTGTACAACCATCCGCCTTGAAGCCTTCAGTCTTCGTGGGATTAGCTAGCGCTCTGTGTGCACTATCTGGCAGCATTATTGCACTACGGCTTTGGACTAATTTCAATCACAATCAAAAGCTTCATGTTGATGATTGTACGTATGGCTTTTGTGGTTTTGGTGGGAATTTCGATGGCTAGCTAAGCTTACCTTGGCAGACTTATGCGTACTCTCGCTCCTGTTTCTGATATGGAATTCTGTCACCTTCTCCCTGCTGTTTGATGGTAAGAATTCTACTAATCTGAGATATGAGCTCACACATGAAAGACTGACCACGTTCAAAATAGTGTTGAATTCGAACCCTAACGATGTAACAATCGAACATCTTACAAGGGTATGGCTGCGATAACTACTATATGAGATATTCCCTTGCCTCAGGCTATTTACTAATGTTTCCTCGTAGCTTGTTGCGGTTGGAATAGCCTCAGGCAACAGTGCAATTTACAGCGCGAAGTTGCCTTTGCTTTTCATGCTCATTCGAATCTTTGGAATCAAGGATTGGTTGCGCTGGACCTGTATATTCCTCATCGTCGTCGGAACTTTGGGCGGTTTGGTTACGCTGTTGTATGCAGGCATCTCGTGCAGCCCGGATCTTCACAAGCCAACGCCACCATTCTTGTTTTCATGCGTCAGCGCCCTCACCAACGCGACTATTGCCCGTGGCTCTATATCACTCGCTATCGATGTCATCGCATTCGTTCTTCCGATTCCAATCATCGTGAATCTTAAGATGCCGCTTCGTAGGAAGATTGGAGTGGCGTTTGCCTTTGCTACGGGTCTTCTGTAAGCTCGGCTATTTCTCCCCTATTGAGTTGAGCGAATTTCCTGACCGTGATAATCAATAGTGCCATCGCAGCTAGCGCATTGGGTTTGTATTTTCAGAAAGCGCAGTCCGTGGAATCTTCTACCAACTTTGCCAATGCTTTGCTTGTCACGTAAGTTTGTCAACATCAATATCGCCGGCCCCTGACCCCCACCCAATCCCCTGTGAGCCTCTTACTGACAAGCCCACAACTAGTGTTATCGAAAGTGCCGTCGTCCTTATGGTCAGCTGTACGCCTGCCATTCATGTATTCTGGACCAAACATGCAGGCTTCTTGCGCAGCCACTTTGGACTGCTAACCTCATCACACACCAAGTCTAAGCTTTCGGTATCCAAAACCAACTTGGGAGGAACCACTACCTCAAACTCAGATTGCACCCAGGTCCACACGCACGACTACGTTGAGCTACAGGAGCTCGGGGATATACGTAAGCCACCGTACGATCCTAGAGTGTTGACTGTTAAGCAATACGTGTAAGATATTGTTTTGAATTGAACATTTTTACCCCTCTTCAATACAGAAATAACACGATATATAGCGCACATGTCAAGTATCATAGAAATCTAGAAATTTGGGATCCGACAATCGAGGCTTACCTACGATCCTCCACATGTAATGATTGTCGATGCACGAACCGCTTTTTTTAACCCACTGTTTCAACGCCCTCGGATCCTTTGGGACCTTGAAGGGCTAACGAATAATTTCCACTTCACTCGATAGTGAGTCTTCTACACTGGCTAACCAATGAAAAACAACGTGCACGTTTACATTGATCTTTTGGGTGGAGTTAGCTGTGGGCCGCCTTCAAAGTCCTCGGCTTCAACAACCAGTGGGCAACGTTACATGTTGGCAAAGACATTGCTGTAGCTAGTTCCTTTTAATTACAATCAAACTTTAATCAACACATTATTTTATCATATCCGCGGTAAAGCTTAGTAGGCTATTTATTTAAGACAAGGATGATACTAGTTACTCCGTACTAGTAGATGGGTATCGGAATTAGTGCGTAGAAAGCCCGGGCAACATTCATGTGATCAGCAATTCGACAGAAAACAGCCAAAAAGAATATTTTTTTCAAGTAATTGGTCAATGTATTTAATTAAAGCGCACATATCAGATCCTTGTAGTTCAGCGGAGTTCCCAAATCTGGAAGGTGGTCCCGGGAAGACGGGTAGTACCCGTGGTTATCTGCGAAGTCTATTAACATTAGCCTTAGGACACCTCACTTGGCCGATATTTCTTTTACACGGACAATCATCCTCATCCAATGAATATCCTGATGACACGAGGATAATTTGTTTGGAAGTATAACTGGTCGAATCTGGCCCTTAGTTGTACGGAGATGAAAGGAGTACGTGGCGTCTCGTACTGAACCCCTGCACCCCTGCACCCCGAAGTTTCAGCACCCAATTAATTGCGCCAATTCCCTACAATGGGCTCATACAATATCGACTAGTTACTTACCAGGCTTCTAGCATACTCCTCGAACAGAGACTGGAGTCAATTATTGCATGATTGCGTTTAGTTGCTCTTTCCTCCCAACCCATCTAGAGTAGTTAAACCTACTTCCACCGCCGACACTCTAGATCTGGTTGTGTATTCTTTCAATTTCGACCATGCATTTAGCAACATTCATAGCCGTTGCCGGGCTGTTAATAGGCGTTTATATCGTCACGCGACGTAGATCAACGTCGTCTTTGCCCCTCCCGCCGGGCCCCAAGCCATTGCCGATAATTGGCAATGTCCACCAAGCTCCTAAGTCCCACGGCTGGCAGACATATCGCGAATGGAGCAAGCAGTATGGACCAATTGTTCATGTCAACATGCTTGGACAGCCCGTCATCATTTTGTCTACGTCTGAAGTAGCCCACGAACTGCTAGCGAAGCGTGGAGCCATATTTTCTGACCGACCTCGTCTTTTTGCAAGGCTCTACTCCCCCAACATGCATGTGCAATAATTGGCTAATAGTAACTTGTAGTTGGCAACTGAGCTGGCCTTAAAAGGACTCAACATCCTCATGATGAATTATACCGATCAATTTCGACAACATCAGAGGTTACAGGTCTCGGTGTTAAACGCGACGCCAGCAGCCACCTATCTCCCCTTCCAGACTCTAGAATCACAGCAATTGATGCATGATCTGCTAGAGAATGCGGGTGGCGCTGGTGCTGAGGTCCAAGGACATTTCCAACGCGCCGTCGCTAGTATCATCCACACGTTGCTATATGGCTTTCGTGTCAAAGACTACAACGACCCGGTACTTCGCACCGTTTTTAAACTCAACGAAGAGTTTTCCGAGTTTATCCAGGTTGGCGCACACATTGTTGACCAGTTCCCTGTGCTTAATAATCTGCCGGGCTTCTTAGCCCCATGGCAGGCAAAGGCTGAGAATCACTACAAGACCAAGTATGATCTGCGTGACGAGAACTTTCGGCGGGGCCAGGAGTCGGACGCCTGGAATATATCAAAGCATCTCAAGAAGACTGTCGAAAAGGATAACCTTGATATGCCCTTAAACGAGCTAGCATTTGAGCTTGGTACTATGATCGACGCCGCGCTGGATGGCACCACAGACAGCTTGATCTGGTTTGTGGTAGCTTGCATCACACAAGATCAAGGCTTTGTTGCCAAGGCACGCGAGGAGCTAGATGCCGTTGTCGGGCACGGCCGCCTCCCAGTTCCAGATGACAAACCCAATCTACCGTACATCACCGCGATTGTCGAGGAGATATTCCGCTGGCGACCCGCTGGTCCCGAGGGCGTCCCCCACTTGAACAGGGAGGAGACTACCTATAATGGATATACCATTCCCAAGGGATCTGTCATCATACCCAATGTTTGGACAATCTCCCGAGAAAAGGCCGTGTTCGGCCCGGATCCCGATGATTTCATACCGGATCGCTGGCTCGAGGAGGACCACAAAACACTCAAAGACCTTCCCGCTGCTGCCTTCGGCTATGGAAGACGTACCTGTCCTGGGCGGTATTTTGCCCGCAATGTTATCTGGATCGTCGTCGCACAGATGCTATGGTCATTTGACATCAAGGCTGGCCTGTCTGCGGAGACGGGCGAGCCCATTGTCCTTGACCCACTTGCATGCACCTACGGCCTGGTTATGCGGGCACTGCCTTTTAAGGCTTCCTTTCACCCTCGGGGGCCTTGGGTGCGTGACGTGATCGCCAAAAATGGTGACACTTATGGCAAGGATCATGTGGCCATGCTCAACCAAATTGGGGCGGAGCTCACTAAGCTGTAGCGGACCTTATTCCATTTCACTTTCTCTCACATTATACACACATGTACAGTCAGCTACAAAGGGGCGAACTACAATATGTATAAAACATCTAGGTTAACGGCGCCATTATGCTACTTTGGACTTTATGTTACATAATAACCTGGGAAGAAAATAGCTAAAAATGATATCTTCTGCCGAGGTCAGTACTTTTCTAATGGAAGATCTTCCTTGTGCAAGCGGAACAACATCGGCGTAATACGTGGTTGTCTCAGGTTACATACAACATAGTTATGCAGTACTCCGTGTATGTAGATCGTACCAGCTTTTTGTTTTTCTTCACATTTACCCGAGCTTAGCGCAAGAACCCTAGCTCAACGCTAGGAAAGCTTTAACATAGTACCCCGTATACGGAGTACGGAGTACGCGGTTTTTTTACATCATGCACACGTGAAGAACCGGTAAGCACTACTGCATGGTCCATATTCCTGATTAGTACATTCATAGTGCTGGCCCACACCGTTTCTTCATCAAATCTGCAGCCAAACCATTGGCTGTTGACCACTAGCAGCACAAGGAGGCCACATTCCCAGACGGGAAAGAAATCTTGATGCCCAAGAAGGTGCTTGGTTACTCCTTGACTTAGGTAGTATAACCCCGTGTCGAACTGATTGCAAACTTATGATGTTTCCCGTCAGCGCAGTACCCACGATACTAGACGGCAACTCTAGTACAATATTCAAAGTCACCCAGGATGATTCCTTTTCGTTTTACAGGGTTAACTTGGCTCTTGGGATTATTTTCCTCTTCGTTTCTCTCAGATTAGTGAGAACGAAGGTATTTATGCACCTTGTTACAATAATTCATGAAGATTGGTGCGCTCATATTCTATAGACACAGCCTACCTCACCACCCTGCGAGAGAATAATCGAAGAGGCAGAGCGGACAAACCGTCGCAATGGACACGAGAATGCCGGCTTTCTGTCTAGAGAGGCGGGATTTTCACCTCTCCAGACAGTAAAGACACTTCCGTCTTCCCATGCAGTATGGGACCAACTTACTGCCGACCTACCTCGCCTCATCCAGACGCAGACCGTCCGAGAGTCTGTCGCCAAAATGCCACTTCTTGACGCATCTGCCGAAGCTTTGCCCGACATGTACCTCCAACGAGCCGCTACCATCCTCGGAATGACAGCCCATGTGTTTGTTCGCATGGAAGGAAACGAGCCTCTTACATTGAAATACGACAGTCATAATGATATACTACCGCCATCGCTTGAGATCCCGTGGACAATAGTTTGCAGACGTCTTGGGCGACCAACCCCGGCTCTCACCTACGTGGACGGGGTGGTAGCCAATTTTACATCAACCAGCTTGTCACACAGTGCCGTGACGCTCGAAAACTTGAATTTGCTTATTCCAACTATCGGCACCAAGGAAGAGCACGCATTCGTTGGTATTATGATTGAAATAAACGCCAGGACTATACCGATTCTCCATCAAATAATAGAGGCACAAAGATCCGTCTTAGCGAAAGATTCCTCTTCGCTCAAAGACGCAATACGAAGTCTCCATTCACTCTTAAAGCAAATCACCTTGGCTCTCAGTAAGCTCAATGCGAACCGAGCACACGAGACTCATATTGATCCCGTCTTATGGACTCTCACCGTAGGGAATTTAGGAATCCCTTGGGTGAAAGATATGGTTGGAGCGGCAGGCACAGCACATCCATTTTTTCACATGATGGATGAATTTACCGGACGATTCGAATATCTCACTGGCATCGGCCAAGAAACGCAAATTGTCCGAGCCACATATCCTATCCATTGGCGGCAGTTTCTCGCGGCCATAAAGGAAGTGTCAGTTACGGAATACGTTGCTGCGTCCAAGGATAGGGAATTAACGGACCTCTGGAAAACCTTTACATCCTCATATCACGGAAATGATGGCTTACTTGGATTCCACCGGCGAAAGGTGTTCGGCTTCCTTGCTGTCTCATTCAGGATTGGTCGAAGTACAACCATCAATGGTCTTGGTCGCAAGCGCAGGACCGAGCCCTGGTACGAGGTCGATCAAGAGTTGGAAAAAGCACGCCTGGAACGCAGATGTGTTGACCCAGACGAACACACTCCGGATACCAAACCAAGCTCAAATAAGCTCTTCGTGTCTGAGCTCATAAAACACAACTCGGAAGAGACCGGTTATTGGTTCTCGGCCAAGGGGAGTGTATACGACGCAAGCACATTTATGCAAAAGCATCCAGGAGGGGATACTGTGATTGCGTTGTGCAGTGGCCAGGAAATCACCGACAGTTTGAAGGCAGTCGGTCATTTGACGAACTCTTCAATCCGCAATAAACTGGAAACCTATCGGATAGGAGCTCTTGAAAAGCCGAAATTCGCTTCTTCTCTGACAGAAGAGGTTTACATGGCCGCCGTTGAGCTTGGTCAAAAGGCAGCCGAGATGGAAAATGTGCACCGGAGAAATTTCCAGTTGTTGAATGGGAAACTCACCATGCTGGACGAACCAGAGACTCTCACGCCTAAGAAGGCACGACACCTGCTTGATGCAAAGAATAGGCTTCGGGACGAGCATGTTCCGGTATTGGCGATGCTTCTGGATGTCCTACTCAATAATATCGCTAAGTTGGACAAGAAGCTTGACTTGAGTGTCAGTCGTGCGCAAATTGTCGGTCTTCTTGCGCCAGAAACAGACTCAGGCACTGCAACCCGCTTCTTGAGTTATGGAATGGCACTAGATACGCTCCAGACAGACTTAGGTCGGTTGACTGAAGTCAAAGACCTTGTTGCGATGGTGCTTGGAACCTTTGAAGAGCCTGGCTTCACATATTCCGGGCAAAGTCAGCTGGAATCCACAGTGGGTACATTAAATAGAGTAGCAACACAATTGGTAGTTCTTGCTGGGAAATGAGCTGTTGTGTATATTTTTCAGGATCTTGATAGAAATTAAAGATGAACTTGATGGGTTACACACTTGCTTACTCCCATCTACTTTTCCTTTCAGCAAGACATGTGAAGCGCATAAAGTACTATCACTGATCAAACAAACATACCCTCTACCTGCAAATTCCACAGGTTCTCGATCCCTACGTGTTGACAGAAGTGATAGATCAAAGGCAGTAAATGGCGGTCTACGATGTATATACCGAGGCAGGCGCCAAAGCAATGGGGTTACCCCCAACCAACACAGCAAATATCCACCGCTCCATCTTGCATCCCCTCAATAGTCCTAATTTGAAGACTACTGGCTTTGCCGTTCGTTTGTGAGAAAATCACGGATTTCTTCTGAATGATTTGAACTAGCCTCCCTGCTCAACATCACCATCATAGCCATGGCCGCCTCTACCCCGTCCCTGCAGAAAAACCTCGTCTTCCTCTATACAATGATGTTGATGAAGCCAAACAGCCTAGAAGCAGCAGTCCAAGATGTCTGGCAGACAATCATAGGCTCATGGTTTTATCCCTCTGATGGCTACAAATGGAGCATCAAAGCTCCCATACTCGCCAACAATAATCTACCCGATGGGACTGTCATCCAAGTTATTCAAGTGTTTCAGATACCTGCAGCGACATTTGAGTGGATTGAACACCCGATATTCATAGTATTATGCAAGCGTCCATCTAGTGACACTCCATCACTAGATTGGGATGATACTATGCAAAGCGAGTTCCTTCATCGCCTCTCAGAAAATTCGAATTCTGGGGGAACGGAAAGACTGTTTGGGGCTCTTGCTATCGGCAAGAAAGTGAAGTTCTATCGATTTGACGGGAAAACGCAACCTAATCAAAGACTGGCTCAGCTTCACCAGGATACAATCGATTTGGAGAAGGCGAATGGACCTGCACAAGTCGAGGGTATGATGAACTATATCAAGATAAATGCATGGCTGTGGGTTACCGGCTAAGCAAATTTCGGTATTATCCTGCTGTGTTATAGGGCGAGGTTTATAGATAGCCTAAGTCGTTATGCTACTACTGCCCTGTTCCATGAAGACGAAGAGCTACGTAGATTCCTAGTTTAGGTATGATGCCCATGCTGATAAGAAGGCTGGAGACACTGCGAGATTGAAACAGAGGAGGACTCTGAGGGGCTCCTGTGTACGGTCAATCGAAATCTTGAGCCCAAAACCCTGGTATGCCTCTTGGGGTAATGATACATTTACTTGCGTTACTTCGAGCTGACTTCAAGCTATAAGTAGCACAGCTAGAAATCACGACTCCTCTATTTTAAATAGAAACATCCAAACCAAAGTAAAATCCGAAGAAATAAAGTGCATTATACTGATATCATTCTTCACGTAATTGACCTAGTGATTATTCCATACTCTATAGACAACCATGCTCGATCTGGTATTTGCGAGGGTCAAAGGTGGGCAATGCGAGAAAACAACCCGTGAATGTATGCCACGGGTTCAAGGATGGGTGGGGGGAAAGGTATGTACATTTCATGAATGCATGCTGGAAGACAACCACAAAAACTGCGCACACGGGGATGGGAAGGGGAAAAAGCAGCTGGGGAAGAAGTGGCTGATGGTAAGGCGAAAAAAAGAGGCCAAGAGACGTCAAAGTAGACGGCGGGAATTATTTTGGGTGTTGCTCCCGGCCCCCGAATCAATGGTCTCCTACCACTGAGATGAAGCTGTGCTCCTGGCAGAACAGAGGATATAGCAATGAAATCTGAAGAAAACATTGGATATAAGGGTTTTCCGAGACCCTTCGAGAAGGCCTTGGAATCCCACAAGGTACGGAACCAATGTTCCACTGCCGACGACGCACACGTTTTCTTCCAAATGTAACCAAGAGATAAATCACAACAACCAGTCCCAGTGGCACAGCATGCTTGATGAATGTGTCAACAGTGATGATGGAAAAGGTGACACCATCTTCCGATAAAAAAAAGCTCAGATCCGTTGAACGCCGCCCAGAAAGGAAACCCCATGACCGACATAACATGCAGGCTCCAGCTGGAGACTCTCGAGGGCAAACCCACGAGATACACACAGCCGAAGAAATAGACAGGGGAAAAGGAGACGCAGGAAGATGTGGCGAGCACTGAGCACTACGGCATCAGCGTCAAGACCTATGGCGAGGCCCAGCCACCAGCCACATCCACCCATTCATTGAGACAGCTGCCTTGCTTGCCCTCAACATCGACAATGTCAGTGTCGCAGCGGCATCGGCAACCGACACCGTTCTCCTTGACTTGGTCAAAGTTCGCCCAGTACTCGTCTTCCTCGATCCGTTTCTTCTCATCATCGGTAGTCTTCTCGAGGTAAGGGATACGGGTAAGTTGGCGGGCCGGAGCGTTGGCTGGGCAGTGCTGAATGGTAGTGTGCCGGTAGCCAAAGTCACGGAAGTAATGAATATCACTAGGCGCGAGGAGAGCACCAGCGGCGAGAGAGTGAATAGGAGCATCACCCCACTAGTACAGTCAGTAAAGATCCCCTGGCAGAGTTCAAAGACATAATATAGCATACCCGTTCATTCCAAAATCCTCCACTTCTGTCCATCATGGTGAAGAAATCCTCATACTCCTTGCTGCGGAACCAATCCAGACGGGCAATCTCGAAGTTGCTCCAGAAATGGCACATGTTGTAGCTTTCACCCTCCATGGCCTCTGGGTCCACATCCTTCAAATTGTTGTCACCGGCGTCGGTCTGCAGGATTTCATCGGGCAGTTTGTCCTGCTTGTTCTCCTCGGGAGTCTCTGGTTGCTCTGGCTGCTCTAGGAACATCTCCCACAGACCTTTGGACTTGAGGTTGTTCTTGCGCTTGTAAGCAGCGGCATACCGGAAGATGTTGGGGACAGTCTCGCGAAGTTCCTTCACTGCGATTGTGAAGCCATAGGTCTTGTTTGCCTCGGCCATCTTCAGGAATGGATCACTAGAGTAACGAGTCAGCAGATTGACCAGAAAGACATGCCACAGTAGGTATCTTACTAGGTGATGTCGCAGAAGTACTTGATCTCGGGCTCCAAACGCCAGTACCACTCGTACTTCATCAGGAGAGGGTGCTTGTAGAAGTGTCTATCGCAGAGTTAGCTTTGTAATCCAATTCCCTAAATCTGCCATTGAAGACTGACCCTGAGTAGAATCGGCACATATGGTGATAGCTTTCCATTCCACCGTACATGATGGCGGCATCACCCTGTTTCTTGATGCCCTCTTTGGCAACCTCATGGTCAACCCAATCAGGGAATCCCCACATGCTGTTGTCAATCTTGCCAAATTCAACCTCCGCACTGGTATAGTTCTTGACCGTTGCCTTGAATTCCTCATCGAAGTCACCATCGTTGAGGAAAACATAGGGGTAGTGCCACCACCGGTTGAAGTGTCTCTCGATCGACTTGAGCGACTGGATCACGCCTTCCAACTCCTTATTTCTAGCAAGGACGACGAAGGCGGCATTGGCGCGGGGAGCCTTTGCAATTTGATCAGGCTCAATGGGCATACAGCCGGTAGCAAAGACTTTATCATGCTTTTCGCTGATTTTTCTGTAAAGCGCAGGAGGTTAGTGATCGCGCACACAATTACCAATTGAGAGGGCGATACGAACCGGATAGAAGGCGGAGTGCCCGCTGGAATTAGGATCCCCCCAGGAGAGGCAGGGTGTCGGACAAAGAGGAGCAGAATAAGCACAATTACAAGGCATGGAAATAGTAAAACAAGACCTAGGGGTATAGAAATAGATGAGTTGCCCTTTAGGCGAATCCTCCGTCGGAAAAAGGCAAATCTAGAATGGCGGTGGCCTTTCTCGCTGGGAGCATCTTCCAACGGCAGACTCGGCGCACTGGGCAGCCGTTTCGTGATGCGATGGATGAAGCTCATGAGTGCGATTGTGGTGAGATCACAGGAATAATTGTAGAGGTCAGCTGCCAGGCCCAAGCGACAGCACAGGGCCGTTAGGGAGGAAGCGGAGAAATCGTGTCGGAGGTGTGATCAGAAGAGAAATGCGTCTTGGACAGGGGGAAATACAAGGGTGAGCACACGATCAAATCAGATTCGGACCGTATAGCTCACAGGAAGATCGGAAAGTCAAGAGATCTCGTGAAGTGAAAATGGAGAAAATGACAGCAAAACGAGTGGCCGGAGGAATGCCTCCTTTCGTCCCCCAACTTTCTCAGTCCCAAAGTAGATGAATGGGGAGAGCGTCGGGAGTAACGCGTGCAACTGTGAACAGCAAGGTACACAGAGGTGAGATCGGGGACATCAAAACAGGAGAAGGGTGATGGGAGAAAGAAGATGGGGAATTGGAAGATGGGATGGGTTCCAAAAGGTTGCTTGCGCCTCCCTGGTCTTGGCGAAGTCCGGTGGCCTCTCAGTTGTCACCCTAAGACGGTTATTTTACCCCTAGTTACTGTCCAGTGGCGCTAGAACCAGTATTGTATGGTATTTAATTGTAATCTTTTACTTTTTGTGCGATTGTTCTGGGCCGGTGCTTCTTTGCTTCTTCTAACATTTCAAAGTTTACATCTTTTACCTATTGTTTTTTTTTCTAGTACGGAGTATATCCTCTACATATGCAGTTGAAGTGGACTTGATGCTCTCTTGCGTCTCCTTTGTTCTTTTGTCGGAACCGTGATTGGCTTCTTATGGCGTGGTCTAGGGGGCCAGGTGATTTTCAACGGTAGTACCACTTGTATTAGCCCCTAAGCTAACCAAGAAAGCTTCTGTGTGATCATTTTGATCCCATCTGCTGGGAGTATGCTTGTGCTCGTGTACATTGTACCGTTGTACAAAGTCTTGTACCTGGATCTCAAAAGAATATCTGATGGTCCAGTTTATTGTACCTAGCCCACTTGATCCACCCTTGCTCGGCCCTACGGGGTAATCACACATGCAATATACGCTATAGGCAATGACTACGGGCATCGATGCTTGGCTTTTCTGGAATGTATCGGCTGGTTAGAATGGTTTTGCCCACCTCACTGTAAAAACTTCAAAAGTCTCAGAGCCCTCCTGAGCCGACTTGTTTCACCAATACAATTTCCAGAGTCAGCGCATGACGATCGATGTCCCAACTTTCTCAGGCCGTTGGACCCGAAAGTACGGAGGAGTGCCCGTAACGACTCTTGGGGACATCTGACCCTGTCATCTGTTCACATTCAGCCTCTTCTAAGTGTTTATTATGGAGTCGCTCAAGTACCCAGTACATAAAATATATATCTAGTAGAGCGTCTATATAGGTACCTAGTACATACATACACCCAGGGTCCAGGGTCCTGCCAATCTCAGATATAAGATCTACATCCATCACGCACGTGATGTAAATACGGTATTGTAATTGTAACTGTAATTTCTTTGTATCCAAATAAATCAAATTGCAAATTTAATTCTCGTGGGTCTCAACTAAGGTCTGGACCTTGGGACGGCTCAAGTTTTCAGAACACATTGCTTCGTTGATTGTGCTATCTTTATGTTATCTTTTTCTTTTTTTCTTTTTTTTTTCTCGCTTTTCTCCCCTATATCGCTTCTCCTATATCTCACCTATTACCTGCGGAGTACAGTCCGTACATATGTACTCCGTACGGTGTACATAGTACCTACAGAGGACTACGTATACAAGGTTTATTTTGCTCGTGTGCATGGTTACTCGAAAAAAAAAACTAGAGAAAAAGGGAAAAAGAAAAAAAAAACCAGAGACTTCCAACAGCAGAATATATTTAGTTACTTCTAATATATCGCCCGCTTGCATATCAAAGTCATATAATTTCCCATGCACATTGTAGATCCTAACTCGTCGAGAAGCCGAAGGGTCAAAAGGCTTGGTTCCGGCCAAGACCATCCCCGTCATCCCCCCATCATCACACACTCCGCATGACAATAAACTATATGGAGTCACCACCGTGGGGTTCCCCCTTTTTTCCATTTCTTCTCTTCTACACAACCTCAACATGAATACAGTGCTGACGAGGCCCTCATTCTCTGAGGGGAGAACTCCGATCAAAGTCCCGGAACCTGGCCCCTCATCTCATTTCCGAGGGCCTCGCAACAGTGGAAATTTGGATCCCTTTTCGCCAGTCAACGAAAATGGAAGCTTCGAATTCGATCGAGTCTTGAAGACAGGGAGAGTCTGTCGCCGAGTCAAGCACAAACATGTCTTTCGCGCCTCATGGAAACCAGCCTACCTCGTCCTCCGACCGAACCTCCTTTCCGTATACAAAGACGAGGAAACCACCCGTCTCCGAGTCTCCATTTCCCTATCTGAAGTGACCGCCGTCACGCCCGTCAAGTCTCCGCGATCGACCCGGCGGCATGTTTTCGGTGTCTTTACCCCATCTACGAATTACCGCTTCGAGGCCCCAACCGAACGCGATGCCGAGGACTGGATCAATCGCATTCGTGCCGTGACCCCGGGCGATGAGGAGGAGCAAGCTTTCCTAGCTTTGACCAAAAATCGCGAACTCCCCGCCATCCACAAACAGCTCGTTGACGAGACAACCGATCACTCCGATTTTGATCACACTGGCCGCGCCAGCTCTCCCGAGCCACGCCATGCATTATCCCCACGCAGCAAAAATGCTCAGAGACTCCCTTACATGCAGGATTACTCGGGCAACGAAATGACTTCATACTCAGAGTTCTCCGATGGACCTGCGCCAGCACGCAACAGCCACCTACGATCTATGCCCTCCATCCATTCACTGTCCGTTTCAGCACCAGAGGATAAATCAGTACCCCGGCCGTCAGCATCTCTACCCCGAGACACCAGCAAACAAACAGACTTGGGTATCCTGCGCGACCCAGAGCGGGTCATCTGTCAGGGGTACCTGCAGGGGCTACGCATTCAAGGGACCGTGCGCCAGTGGAAACGACTCTGGGTTGTGCTTCGGCCCAAGAGTCTGGCCTTCTACAAGGATGAAGCGGAGTACGCTGCCATCAAGATCATCCCCATGTCTCAAGTATTTGATGCCGCAGATGTGGACCCTTTGTCGAGATCCAAGATGTTCTGCATGCAGATCATCGCCGAAGAAAAGACCTATCGACTTTGCGCCCCGGAGGAAGAGTCCCTCGCGCGCTGGCTGGGCTCGTTGAAAAGCATTCTCGCTGCGCGCAGGAGATTGGACCCCACCCGGGGCACTTCTGTATAATGCCACTCGCTCTACATAGTAGAGCCTGTTTAATCACTCTGCCTATTCTATTCCCTTCACTTCATATTCCCTACGTCTCAGCGACCCTTTTTCTTCATGCCTTACCTTTCACCTTTTTTCCTTCAATATACCCAGGTTGATGATTTCATTTTGATTACTCGTCTCGTGGTGAGCTCCGGGGTCTTCAAAGAACGGATTGGCGTTAGTACCTTCGTACACATTCAGTGGGCGAAGGGGATTTCTTTTTTTCATCACGCAGCTACCCTGCTCTTTCCTACCTTCCATTTCTCTCAACACCCTTGTCTCTCTATTTCACTCATCGAGGCGATGCATTATCATTGCATCTATGCCTCCTTCTCACTGCCGAGTCTGGTATTCTCCCTTGTCTGTCCTCTGTCTTCTTCTACTTTAGTGTCTATAATGAGCACCTATTATGTACCATATTGCTTCAGGCTGTAGTACTCTATTGCATAATATATAATGCAGATAAGAAACATCATGTTCAACCCTTTCTATCTATGCAGTGCTCTGTTGGAGACATACAATCTTCTACAGTTTCTTTGCTCTAGACTATGGTCTACACCCGGGCCTTTTGAGGGCGAATTTCGGCTATTTCAAATACCTCGATGTAAAGATATTCGACCCGCGTGGTGTGTATCATATGTCTGTCCGCGGGGGAAATAGGACGGCACGACCCTTCAGTGGTGTCATCCTAAACTATAGGAGTGTAGGGTGATGGCTAACTCGGGAGTTTCAAAATCAAAACCTCAAATGCGAGAAGTGTGATGTGTACAGACACAGAAAACGAATCCATGTGGATATATATACCCCCAAGTCCATATCAAAATTGTGCCACCCATCATAGGTTATACCGACTATTCTTGTTTATAGTTATTCTAGATATTTATTGAAATGTTACACATATATATATGGCTTTAAGGTGCGACTTTCATCACAAAGTTTGTCTTAGTCAGACTAAGCTTTTGCCCGTCGGTCTTGGCTGAAACCTCCCAATCTCAAATGTGAGAGATCACATTTGTGACTCTGAAGTTAACCAGGACTCTGCAAATCATCCATCTACAGTTGGATGACACATTTCGTGGAGAGGTCGACCGAAGTGCATGCGTGGAAGTATAGTAATGAGAATGTTGTTGAATAATTCTATGATCTATATTGGGAATACCAAACATTTTGCTAGGTATGGTAGCCAAGGGTAACTGGAGAGGATACCGAAATTGTTATGTGAACAGGCTACGATAAACGTGTAGCGATAAATACTAAAACCGCCTAAAGCTCAAACTAACGCATTTCCTCTTCTTCAACGGGAATGCTGTTATACTCACCCGAGAAGGACCCGCCTGCTCCATCAGTAGTGGTGAGATCATCTTGAGGCTTGCTCTCGTGTTGCACAACCAAGAACGACAAGAACACGATAGCTGCTCCGACCCAGTACATAGGGCTAGAGTATTGTGACTGTAGGACCATCTGTCCAATCAGGGAGAGTGGGATGGTCATACTGAGCCCGACGGTCACAATGAGCGGTGTGGTAAGAAGCATAGCGTAAGCCCAAGCAATATCAGAGATGAATGATGCAAATGCGTTAATCTGATAGGCATGAGGTTAGCTAAATAATGAAAGGCGAGCAAGGGGGCTCGGAGTCATACCAAAATGATTGACCACACTCGCGACGTTTCGGGCAAAGAGAAGGGCTCCAAACCCGTCCAGTGCATGACGAAGAAACCAGGCCACAGGAAGATAATGTTGAAAAATCCAACCAGTCCGAAGAAAAGTGGCATGTTTACCCGGGACTCGTCGCCAACTTGTTTCTTCATCACGACGGTGTAAAGACCATATAGAATGGCGCTGAACGCCGCCATGGCATCGCCAAGGGCAATCTCACCGGAGGATTTGTGTGGGAATGAACCTTCACTGCCATCTGTAGCGTCGCCTGTGTCTGACTTGGAGAGATCGACGCGCGAAATTAGGATAATACCAATTAGAGAAGCCATGACACCCATGAATTTGCGCATGGTGAATTTCTCAACACGGAGCAGTGCGCCAAAAACCATGGTCCATACACCTAGAATAGTGAGGATGAGAACCGTATTTTGAACACATCTAAACAAGGGAATCCTTACCACTGGTAGAAGTCAGAATGGTTGTGCTTCCAACTGACGTAAATTGGAGGCACCCCATGGCGAAGTAATTTGCCTATCCAAAGAAGCTTTGGTTAGTTCACTTCCAACACATAAGCTACCACATTGTGAGGTATACGACATACAGTAAACTATGATAGGTTAGCCAGCTGATCATGTATCCAAATCTCAAGGTTGTGTGCTTACCCAGAGAAGACAAAACTGAATACTGAGTTTAGCTGTTGCTTTGAGCCCTAGCTTTCCGTTTGGAGGATCCTGTCTCTCCGGCGCGAATCGCCCATCTTCTTCATCGGAGCCGCTGTGTAGTATGCTCTCCTCCTCGGCCTCGGGGTCATGTGAATCTAAATGATTCAAAAAGCTCTTTATAGAAGTGATCTGAGAGAGTTTCCCGAGGCGCCAAAGAGCCCATGTTCGACGAGCGACGATTAAAAGGAGGGGCATCATGAACATGGAGGTATTCGTATAAGTTACGAAGAAAGGTTTCGGGTATGTTTTGTCGGCAAAGATGGTCTGGATAGTATTCGCCGTGTATTAGCCAAATGTTTGCAACAATATATGCCTTTTGCGTTAGGACTTTTCAAAATGAGGGCGCGCATACACTTCCAAGGAAATTCGAGGTTGTCCATAGCACAACCACCACCAGGAGCAGGATGATTCCTAATGTTCGCCGCGCTATTCCCAGTGGCATCGTGCCGGGCCCCTCGTGTGTGGCCGAGGTCATAGTGATTATGGTTGTTTGTAAGAGAAGGCAGATTTGCGCGACTCCTCAGGGTGTAATCTGGCGAACCTCGTGTTGCCGATGTCGCAATCGCTACGTTTGTAGCCGAGGATGCCGGGTTGGAAGGGGTATTAGTCGGGCTGTTGTCATCTGAAGCACAACGAGCAATAGATCCCCGGTTCAGAGACAAATAGCCGTCACGAGACTTCCTGCCTAAAGGTATGCGAGCGAAGAGAACACGGGGCTAGATGCCAAGCATTGGCGAGATAAGGGTCCGGGTGGGGAGAAATGAAGTCGCCGATATCATTTGACGCTGTCATTGACTCCGCACAATTTATTGTAAAACATAAGTCATTACCATCAGCTACATGTAATATGCACTCATGTCCAATGGCTGTTATTAAGAGGAATTTGTCCTGATGATGATACATATATAGATCATCTGATAGTTATAAAATAGCCGCGACCAACTGCCTATTACGGAAGATTCACGATGGTATTGCATTAGCCCAACAAAGACATTATCTGCATAAAACCGAACCGAGAAAAGTTTGAGCACGATGTTTTTCTCTCAGGTGGATTCCACAATTGAAACTAAGACATCTACAGGACACCGGGGGAAGGGCAAAATAATCCAAATCAAAACCTCAAGGTCTTCTCTACAGACTCAGGACCGGAGACCAACCAAATAGTAGGAGGAAAAAGGAAAACAAAGGAAATAGGTCGCTGGAACATCATGGGAATTGCAAGGGTATATCAACAGGCACATCCATCACGGTCATTGTCTAGATGGATGTTGATTGGGTCGCTGAATTCACCGCTGAATTCCTCAGCCTCTTCCTGGGCAAGTGCACTCCGTGCGATGACTAGATAATAATTAGCAACCTTGGAAGAGAACAGGTAGGTGGAATTTGACTCACCTTCAAACGCCTGTTCGACATTGACAGCTTCCTTGGCACTGGTCTCGAAGTAGGGAATGTTACCCTTCGACTGACAGAAAGTCATGGCCCGTTTTGAGGAGATCATACGCTTGCTCTCCTCTACATCAATCTTGTTACCGATGACAACCTGCACATAACCATCAGCACGGACCAACATATCATTCTTGCCTGCTGCTGTGGCGCACGAGATGAGGAAAAGGAATGTGGGAACGCCACTTACGAATGGGAAACTCTCTGGATCTCTCGGGCTAGCCTGGATCAGGAACTCATCCCGCCAGCTGTCGAGAGCCTCGAAACTCTTGGAGTTGTTAACATCGTAGACCAGGACGCAGCAGTCGGCTCCACGGTAGAAGGCGACTCCCAACGACTGGAAGCGTTCTTGGCCTGCAGTATCCCAAATCTAACACCTTAGAGTCAACTATTGCCCCTCACCATGATTGTGCTAGAGTCTCCAACGCCTTACCTGCATTGTTACCAGTCGGTCGTCGACAAGAACTTCCTTTGTGAGGAAATCAGCTCCGATAGTGGCTTTGTAGCTTCCACTGAATTTCTTATTGACCTATTCATATCGGAAAATTGCGTGTTAGCGGTTATAGGTATTCGTTGACCGACCGCGGTACGGCTGTAGAGCACTGCTTGGGGGCGAGGTTGAACTGACATATTGGTTCATCAAACTTGTTTTCCCCACACCGCTGTCACCAAGGATAATAACCTAGATTTCCAGAAACGCGCTAATCAGCAAAAAGACCCCTTTTTGAAGCATTCGGTGCTCGTCACACGGAGCAGGTGCGGAGATTGTACCTTAAGGAGGACCTTCTTCCTTGACGCCATGATTGGGAACTGGCCAAGTGACCGAGTGTAAATGGATGTAGGATAAGTGGGAAATTCAATATCAAGTAAAGACTTGTGATCAGTCTTTACTAAGTCTTTATAGAACAGATAAGGACAAGTCAGGAGAGTTGGGGTCGGGTTGTAGCCGGGTTCGATGATGCATGAGGCCTGGGCGGTGGAGCGGGCGGTGGGCAATTGATAACGATTAGCACCGCATCTCGCTCCCGAGGCGGCAACCAACTCCACTCCATCACATTCAGGTACATCCCTTGCTTGGGAAGGCTTATGGCCCACTGGAGGGAGGAGTACTTGGCTGCCCTGACAGTCCGAGACCAACGAGAGAAAGCAAATGCTACTCTTTACGATGCTTGTCAGTCTATCATTGAAGCTCTTTGTTGAGCGATTGCGACTGACATCATTTACCAAATCTAGATGCCCAGCTTGCAGATCGTACCAGCAAACTAGCAACAACAGCAAAATGCGGCAGTCCTACAACATTACAGAGAGAATCTCAACACACTGTGCCATCTCCTATAGTTGCACCATCTAGAAAGCAACGATCGACTGAGCTGGTTTCCACCCCAACCGATCTTCTCAATACTACCCGTGCAGACCTGTCTGAAGCACAGCGATCCCGCTTAGAACTACAAGATCGCTTGAACCGAGTGAATACGGAAGTGGAGACACTTCGCAAAAAGAGTTCGCAAGAGGGTCGACGAATCAACGCCTTGGAAACCGAGAGAGCACATCTAAAGCTACGATTGAAAGACAGAGATGCGGAGCTGAAAGGGAAGGCCAAGCTGCTAGAGGTAGGATGCTTTGATATTTACATAGGCTTTCCAATCACGCAGTGGTGAGTGAGGGAAAGTGGCTAACATGAATTATGTGCATTTCTGCAGGACTTCCAAGATGAACTGGCGACACTAAACCTTCAACTTAATATGGCAGAAGAACGATCAACTCGACTTAAAACTGAGAATCAAGACCTGGTTGATCGTTGGATGGCCAGAATGGGTCAAGAGGCTGAGGCCATGAATGATGCATCGAAGTATTCCTGACTAGTCTCAATACACCGATCAGGTGACAGGGAAAGGTTGCTAGAAGAGACCGGAGAATAGCTTCTGTGACACTTAGATATTGAATCGTGATATTAGCAACTTAGATAAAATGTGAAAGTGCTATATACATGATCATGCAGCCTATTTCAGGGCTCGCTGATCCTTCCACTGAGTGCCTGAACAGCAAGTGCTGTACCAAGCCCGCGGTTCATGATCTTTTTCCCTATGATGGGATAGCTATACAAGTAGCTAGCCTCCCAACCGCCATCATCCTTTTGCAATTCCTTGAGTGCCTCAGAGTCCTGATAATTGTATACCCCCATCGAGTTGCATGCGATAAGCCGCATTGCCAGGGCAACACTGTCACCGGCGATTCCAATACGCTCCTGCACTCTCTCCTTCAGTAGTGGCCCAATCGATTCCATCAGACTCGGGGACTTTGAAACCACAAGCAACCGGTTCACATAGAACAAGAACCAATCCGGACAGCGGAAATAGTACGTGCCCTTTGTATATGCTCTGTGGTACAGGATGTTGCGGACCCAGTTGAGCATATCCTCAACTTGATGTCCTCGCTGATAAAGATAGAATGAAGTGCACATGTTCACACTGACGATGGGATCAAATCTTGGCCTGTTGCGGTCGTGCCACATCTAAAACATGATAATATAAGAAAACAGCATAGAAATGCTGGAGTAGAAAGGGTATACTTACGTCAATTATGCCGTCTTCGTTCATCCAACCGAGCATCTGATCAAGAATGGAGTGTGCAACCGCGTCGTCGTATTTGATAATTTGCATGCCCAATGAAGTGGTATCATTGTCATCGGGTACACTTTCTGGAGCAAAACGAGGGGTTTCTTCATCTTCTATTAGTACATGATCGTCGAGCCGAGTGATCCAAATGGCGTACCGATATAGAAATTCCAAAATTCTCCTTGGTGATAATCGGGCTTGTTCAAAATAACAAGTTCCCTTTTTAAATGGTTAGCTATGCGTTTCTTGAGGATAAGCATGGGGGTAGCCATACTCATCGCCCGTAGCCTCCAATATCAACATTTGAACATAGTTCTCCAACACTGGAATACCACACTCTGTGAATGAATGCAGCTGCTTTGCGTTTTCTTGCAAGAAGGCCTTTCCACGCACAATTGGGTCACATAGGAGATTTCTAACGGTCCAAGCTAACACAGATGCACCCTCGAATACAATACCATGTATTCCCAAAGACCCAGCAGAGATAACGTTCTGTAAATTGTCATCTACAAAGATAGTCTTCTGGGGATCTATCCCAGTGGACTTCAAGACATGCTGATAAAAGCCCAAATTGGGCTTCCGCATCCCGACAGCAGATGAAGTGAAAACTTCGTCAAACAATGACCAGAATGTAGGACCCCATCGAGCATGAAGGGCAACAAAGTCAGGCTCGGAGATGTTCGACATGGCGACGATTCTCAGCGAGGGTTGGTCTTCTCGCAGAGCTTGGATCCATGATACCATCTGCTCATCATATTCGACCGTGGTGCGTGCAAGAGCAATTGCTTCGCTGAGCTCCGATGGATTGAAGTTGAATTGCTTCCCAAGGAGCTCGTAGCATTTGGTTTCTTCGATCTTGCCACATTCATACTGCATCCACACTAAGGTTGAGGTGAAACGTTTGAAAGATGGGATGGATTTGTTGCTAGAAACCCGAGGAGGGGTCTTGATAAATACCCCTCCAAGGTCTAAAACGAGGGCATTGAATGCCGAGGCTGGCGGAGGATCTTCAGACATCGTGAATCTTCAAAATTTGGAGAATTGTATCGTTAAAAGTTCAAAAATCGACATGTATACTCTGACACGTACCTCATAGATCAGATATTTGCGAAGCCAGAAAAAAGAAAAGAAAAACGAAAACTGATTTCTGCAGGTGCAAGTGCAAGTGCAGGTACAAATGCTCATGATCCACAGCGTTGATCTTTAGGTCCACCCCGCCTGGATAGATTGCGTGGCAACTGCTGACACGCCCAATGGAATGCCTACCTCATACATTCATCTAGACTAGGTAGTTCTGAATATTGAGACACGGCGAGCCTAAACCAAGTTTCTACAATAAGCGCTTGAACTTGAAGAGACAATCCGTTTTGTACAAGTCAGATTGTCGGAAAATGGTATCATACAAAAAACTCAACAGGGGACGTATATCCAAGAACGGACAATGTAATATACAAAAGTACCAAAAAGGAAAGATGTATGTGCCATGCCAAGATATCAAACCAAGAAGCCATCGAAGACTATGGCGTATTGTCAATGAAGGCTTTTAGCCGAGAGCTGTCTTTAGTCGCAATGAAATATGTACCACCAACGTCGGTCCAGCTGACGTTGTTCGACCAGTAATTTTTCTGCTCGACCTTGAGGAGATTGATCGGAGAGTTCAGGTTGCGAGATTGGATTTTGTGACCAGCAGGAACAAAAGACTTGAGTGAGACAATTTTGCAGCCTTCTTTCATATCCAAAAAGTGGTTGATCAGCTCATTGTTCAGTTGTGGGGTGAAAGCTTGGTTGTTGATGAGCACCACATCATCCCGCTTCAAGACGCTGGTGATACTCTCCTGCTCAAGGAAATCACCTCGAACAAGATGAGTTTTGCCTGGTGCAATTCCCCATAGCCGGCATCGGGCCTTGAACTCGGATTGCTGCAAATCTGCCAAATCACATGCATTTGACATCATCTCACAACCCCAACTCTCACAGCCAACCTCAAGTGCCGCCTGAAGGACGACATTACCTACGCCCGAGCCAAGATCGACGAAGACCTGGCCCGATTTGAGCTTGGTCTCTTTGAAGATTGTGCTGATAAAGCGAGGGAGAAGCTCTCCGTAGACGTTGTCCGTGCCATTTTCGTACTGCCGGAGGGACTCCACTTGAGGGGATACCGTGCGCGAATAAATTTGAGTGAGGATTCTTTCCACCCAAGGTAAACCAAGGCCTTGTGTTGCATCTAAATGCTTCGCAAGACTGCCGTTGGTCCTTAGCCGCTGGATAGCCTTATTGTAATCATCGACAGCTTCCCGAAATTGGGTCTCAGATGTTACAGCCAAAGCCCGGCGTAATCGACGCTTGATCCCGGTCGTCTCGTCGTTGAACTGATCCACCTCATCGCTGGGGATATAATTATCGGCGACAGTTTCGATGACCTGAACAATGTCGTCGATAGGTCGGAATTCGTCATTTTCTCGGGGAACCACGGAGTCATATCTGACGAAGAAATAAATTAGCACATCAATACTCAGAAATGAATAGTATAACTAGGTAACATACCTCTCCTGCTGGGAAGCACTGGGGTATTGCAGGAGAATCTGTTTGGGCTTGCCCTCGGCGCCAAAGGCGGGCTTGAACTTGCCGGCCTTCTGGCCCGACGTTATATCCGCAGCATGTATCATTTTAAACGGGCGAGATCCTTCTTCCGAAAACGCTTTCATCGAGCGGAGACGCCGCTCCGGGTCGGGTTCGGCGCTGGCGCTGGTCCTCGCGCGTTTGTGCACTTCGAAGGAGGCCTCACTATCACTTGCGTCATCGTCGCTCGAGAGTCGTTGCTCGGGTGTCGGCCTTTTCCGAATGCGAGAGGAAGCACTCAGTCGTTTTGTTGGGCGTGCTTCTAGATCACTGGAGACTGATCGAGATTTCAACGCCTGCGCCTTCCGGTTCCGCTCCGTCGAGGACTGGACTCGGGGTGATCGAGTATCCGAGGGTTGTGTGACCGACCGCGTAGGAGCTGCAGGTCGAGTCTGCACAACCTTGCGAATTTGCGCTTTCTTTGGCTGTAGAGAGAAGGCCCCGGCCCCTCCTTTCTGAAGGTGGTCGAAAAAGCCCATATGGATAGGGAGAGATATAAACAAACTTATGCAGAAAGGAAATAATGTATGCAAGGTATGCAATAAAACGAGTCAAAGAATATAAGTATAATGCGAGCAAGATGAAGGAAGTGGGAGAAGAAAAGAAAAGAGAATGGCTTATCGATTAAGGCGCCACTCGGGGAAACCACGCGATCCCGCGTTCCTTGGCACTTCTCCTTGGCGCTTTTTCTATAGCCTCATGCATGTCTTCTATAGGTATCTACATGGATCCATCTACATTTGTATTGTGCTATTGAACACTATTGTCACCAAATTGTGAAATTGTGAAATTTTGACATGTATTTTGAGATTGTACTCGTGGAAGAATGAACCCTGGGGTATCATAATTATTTTTGCTATGTAAATTGTCTGATTCAAACATTTGAACTATGAACACTGTCTCTATTTGCCTGACTTCTTCTTTGCCAGTCTCTTCTCTGCACGAACATCCTTCTTCATACGAGCATCAACAATCTTGTACTTGCCCTTGACACCCTTAGGACGACCAGAGATACCACGATTGGGACCCTTGGCAACCACGAGCTTGACTTCCTGCTTGGGCTTCTTCTTGGTTGCCCTGCTCATCAGTCTTGCGATGGCACCAGCCTTATCCCGCTCGCTGAGAGCATCGTCCTCCGCCAGAAGTGCTGACTTCTTGCGCAGTTTCTCCAGTCTTTGGGCAGCCTTGTACTTCTTGCGTCCCTGGGCCTCCATGACCTTCTTGATCGGGCGTGCATTGATGGCACGCATCTTTTCTCTGATAGCAGCCGCGGCAGCCTTGGTGATGGGCCGGACAGGCTTGCTGTGTTTGCCCTCGTCGTCGAGGAACCATTCGGGAAGGCCATCCACGTCGCGGAAGGCAAAGCGGTTGAAGCCATCGTCAATAATGTCAGTCGACCTCTTTTCTCCAGTAGCCATTGACTGCGCAAGGGCCATGGCTTCTGCGGTAATGATATCGATGTCTGTATGGGAGGAACAAATGTTAGCCCGGGCTTTTTTCATGTTTGACATCACTTGCAACTTACCTAGCTGTCCATTCGCTTTTAGCGGATCTTTTTCTCCTGTCTCTTCTGCCTCGCTCTCATCGGACTCATCGACCCAGACAGAGTTCTTCTTTCCGCTCTTCTTTGCGTCCTTATTGTTCTTTTGCTTAGGGGCAGGAGTCTTCTCCTCTTCCTCCTCATCTTCATCCATCGCAAAGATGTTCTCTTCCTCTTCCTCCTCCGCCTCCTCTTCCTGTGCATCTTCTTCTTCTTCTTCCTCCTCCTCCTCGCCATCTTCTAGCCCCTCGAAGATATCTTGATCGAAGAACATAGAGGCATTGTTTGAAAGTTTCTTACCCTCAAGTGCTTGGTTTGTAGTGGCAGTTTCTTCATCAGAATCCTCCTCTTCCTCTTCCTCATCACTGCTACCTTTCTCTCTGTCAGAAAAGCCCTCCCACTCGTCAACCTCGTATTGCTTGCGTGTCTTCTTAGCCCGCAATTTCGAATCTTTGTCCTCCATGCGGCCGGTGTACTGTTCGTACATGTGGTCGAGCTCCCTTTCGAGGCGGTCCTCCTCGTCGTCGCTCTCTTCGGTTTCGGACTCATATTCGTTTTCACTTTCGCTCTCGGCGGGAAGATCACGAGCATTGACAACCGCATCTCTGGCATTCTCCCGGTCGACACGTCTCAAAGTGAACGTGGTGTCGTCACCTCCCATACCAAGCTGCTCCATACCAATTTCCATGGGAGTGGTCATGTTCATCTGCATTCGAATGATATCCTTGCGCTTCTTTTCATTCTCCTTGCGCCTTTCCTTCTTGCCCTTGGTCGTCTGCGCCTCTCGCATGCGGATCAAGTCTTCCTGGATCTGCAGTTCTTCGTCCATGGGGGCCACCTCGGCCACTTCTTCTTCCTCGCCTTCTTGGGTTGGCTTCTTTTTGATGACAAGTCCGAACTTCTCACGACACTTGATACGCCATCTAAGCAAGTTGCGGAACTCCTTTTTGCCCAGGATCTTCAAATCCTCACAGCAAGTTCGGATCTCATCTGTTGTTTCCTCCAATCGGTCCAGCGTAGACAACGCAAGATCTCCACCCGGTGGTTGCTGGAAGCTGAGTTTGTTGTAGCCACCCAAGATAGAGATAGGATCCGTAGTGTTGATGAATTCCGTCACTGGGAGCTCCTTGTGTTGGGTGTAATCTCCTTCTTCGTAACCTTCACGCTTGCGCTTCTTCTTTTCCGGGTTAAAAACCTTCGCTTCATAGTTGGGAGTGGGAGCGGTAAGTTCAGCAAAGACGTGCTTCGGGTCGAGGAACTTCGGGTCAATGCGCTTGGGGGCCTTGAATCCGCGGCAAACGACGAAAATTTCGGCAGAGACATTTCGGGACGAAGGAGGCTTGGTTGCCTCAACGGAATTGAACAGCTGCTTGAAAACCCACAGCAGGGGGTTGTAATCCTTGGACCGGAAGACCTTGGTAACGAAGGTTCCGCCCTCGCCCAAGAAATCAGTAGCAAGTCTCAGGGACTCCAGAACCAGTTCTGCCTGGGAGAAAGCATCCTGAACCCAGGCGGCACCAACGTTGGGGGCACCATCGTGAAGCACGACATCTGCTTTCCAGTGCTTGATGTGAGATCGGATCGTTGCGCGACACTTGTCCGTTGTGATATCGCTCTGGAAAGTAATGGCTCGTGGAATTGGTTTGATGGGGGAGAGATCGACACCAATGATAAGACTTTGCGCAGGCATGTACTCTGCAGCGACTTGACACCATGACTGCTCAGCTGTTAGTGAGAGACTTTGGGGATAGAAGGTGCCATTTGAAGATACTTACACCAGGTGCAGCGCAAAGATCGATACAAACTCTGCTCTTCTCCAAGAATCCATACTTCTGATTCAATTGGATCAACTTGAACGCGGCACGGGCTCTGTAACCCTTCTCTTTGGCAAGTCGATACCACTTATCCAAACGACCTTTTCCATGCTGCAAATAGTCAGTATATGAAGTGATGCAAGCTGAGATGAAACCGAACATACCTTTTTCTGGATCGCCATTTTGAAGGAAAGCCAGTCTCAATAGACCAGAAAATCCTTTTAAAATGACCGGGGAAATAGAACGAATGTATACTTTTTCTATGGAAGAGGATCCGAGAAAAAAAAAAGTTGCAATACTTATCGCTCACCGCCTTTGAACCTGTTCTCCAGTTTGTTGCCTGAGGCCAAAAGTCAGTGCCAGACATGTGACGTGATATCACTCAGGCACCCCCCAGTCACTTGTGGCGCTTGGTAGAAGCTTTGTCACTTGGGTTTGACCGTCTAACTATAGACCTGATGTTTTCACCCTACCTCCATGACGCCCAAGGGATCTCGCAAGAGAGTGAAGACCAGCCCCTCCGGCGTGGACTCACCGGCTGGACTGAGCGGTGATGGCCGAGACCGCTCAGACTCCCAGTCACGGGGGTACAATGCTGTAAGCTCTTTGTGACCAGAATAGACACTCTTTTTGTCACTCTTACTGATCATCTATTGTTCATATAGAGCTGGTACCCCGGGTCTTGGTCTTCCATTGCGAGAGTGTCTAAAGCAGCCCCAGTTACCGAGGTTGCCCGTGAGAGCATTTCAGCGGCCAAAGCTGTAACATCGAACGTCGCCAACTCATCGGCTTCCCTTCTTGATACCCCAACAAAGAATCGGCATCCTTCCATTCAACTTACGCGAAAAGCGGGCGCCTCCACCAGGTCACTGCCCGCTGACGCTACCATCACCCGAGTCAACATTGCATCGGATGGTTCGGCTTCTACTACGGCTGCCGACGATACTGAAGAACCCAGGGCTGTAGAACCGGCGAAACCCGCCAAAGAAGCACCCGACGAGAGTGATACCAAGCCGCTAGAGGAACCAGCCAAGGAACAGGCGGCCACCCCTAAAGTCGATTCCATCATATCGCACGCGGAATCTGCAGAGGGCCCCCAGCAATCTAGTGGTTGGCTCTCATGGATATATGGACCATCAGCTACACCTGAAGCTGCTGCGGATATCCCAGAATCTACACAAGCCGTGGATCATCCATTGACCGAAAACCAAATGGCAGAGCAGGGTGCTCAACCTAATGTGAAAGACTATACAGCACAGGAAGAAGAACTGGAATCGGAGCCAGAGCAGACTAAAGATACTGTTGAAGGTACACCCACATCCCAGAAGCGATCGTGGCTTCAGATGTGGTATGGTACAAATACACCGAGCAAGCAAGAAGACCCATCATCTACAGAATCCACGATCTCCCCTTCCGCAAATCACAATCCCACCGAGGCCCCTGACACAAACATGGCACCACAAGATCCTCCAGACGAGCCAACGGAACCAGCTGGCGGATCACAGACCCCAGTCGGGACTACGAGATCATCTGGCTGGTCATTCTGGTCTAAAGACCCAAACAAAGATATACCCTCCGACAAACCGCAAGAAGGCGAAGCTATCGAGGCTTCAATGGGACCCAACCCACCATCAAAGCGTACAGCATTTGAACCAGATACGGATTCAAATGTCAAGATAACCCAGAAAGGCAGCATCAAAATCAAGCCTCAAAAAGACAACCGTCTCAAAGATGGATCTGGGTCCAGCATTGAAGGCGCTCCTACGTCTATGCCGCCTGTTGAACCTCGACCCGCCGATACTATCGCCTCAAAACACTTACAGCAAATTCTCCCCAACCAAGTACTGCCGAAGTTCGAAGAAACATATGCGTTTGAGCAATCGCCTAGCATCTTGCAAAGCCTTGGTCGACTCCTGAATTATGGGAAAGGGCCAGGTCTCAGACATGTTAGCAGGGTCAGAGATCCACTGCATGTGAGACACGCTTTGGCTATTGGTGTTCATGGATATTTCCCCGCTCCTTTCATTCGAAATTTACTTGGACAGCCTACAGGAACATCCATTCGGTTCTCCAATATGGCAGCAGATGCCATCCGGAAATATACTGAGAGCCACGGCTACTCTTGCGGTATTGAAAAGATCGCATTGGAAGGAGAAGGCCGCATATCGGAGCGAGTGGATCTCCTGTGGAAGCTGCTTCTGAATTGGATGGAGGAGATCCGCAAGGCTGATTTCATCATGTTCGCATGTCACAGTCAAGGTGTGCCAGTCACAATTATGCTAGTTGCAAAGTTGATACAGTTTGGCTGTCTTGACGCCAAACGAGTCGGCATCTGCGCTATGGCAGGTGTGAACCTCGGCCCCTTCCCGGATTATCGGTCTCGATGGATCAGTGGATCGGCTGGAGAGCTGTTCGAGTTTGCACTGCCTTTCAGCAAGGTCTCGAAAGAGTATGAAGCTGCTCTTAAATGTGCTCTCAATTTTGGTGTTCGCATCTCTTACATTGGAAGTATTGATGACCAACTCGTTTCACTGGAGGTGAGTACATATATTGATATTCAAGCATCTATCAATATGCTAACTCGCTCCCAGTCTTCCCTCTTCTCGCCCATAACTCACCCATACGTGTACCGCGCTGTCTTCGTGGATGGCCGAGTCCACGCCCCAAGCTTGTAAGCAACCCCCTCACCCACCCCATCTCGATTAACAATGCTAATATCAAAACATAGCCTCTCTCATCTAGTTGGCTTCGCCCTCAAGCTTCGCAACCTTGGTATCCCAGACCACGGTCTAATTCGCGAACTAAGCACCCCATTAGCGGGAAGTCTATACTCAGGAGAAGGACATTCTCGGCTGTACGACGATGAAGCCGTGTATTTGTAAGTAAAAGTCTTGAATTTCCACACGCGTTCAAAACTAACATCACCTTCTAGCATGGCCATAGAATTCGCACTGGAGACTTCTTCAGTCCCAGACTCCTTGCTCAGCGTCAATCGAGCCAGCAGCTCAGTCACGCCAAACCCTTACATTCTCCCCTTCGCCATGCGTGGTCTTCTGGAAGAGGAATACGTGCGCCAAGAACTGCACGACGAGACTATGGAACTGCTCAGGCAATTCGACGACTGGAAACCTTCTAGTAAGGTTCTGAAAGATGTCAAGTTTAGACTAGAAGGTATTCGGTCCAAGCTCTAGCGAGGCTTGTTAATTAAGAATTGGAAAGTATCTTGCTTGGATGGAGAGGAGATTTGATATTAGCGGTTTATTAGATGGAAATACACGTTCTCTTTAAAATACTTGCTGCCCGTCTGCATATAAATACAATTATGAAATTTATGTATAGCAAGTGGATAATAATGCCCTTCTCAGTCGTGATCGAATTGTGGTACAAGTTCTATTCCGTATGCATATGAGCCTGTCTACCAACGAAGGGAATCATATTTGTATTATGTCTGAGATGTCAAAAAAAAAAACGCCGAGATTCTGCTGATTGAGCACGAAATAAGAATAGTGGAGAATCCAGTCGTAAAAAGAGAGGAGGGGATCATTATAAAAAAATGTGAATGGCAAGCTCGAAAGTGCCGAGAAAAGAAAAAACAAGTACCTCCCCATTAAATGGATGCTAGTTGGAACGCCGTTTTGTATGCACCCTCGATTTCATCTAAGATAATGTTAGCATGGGAACAGCATACCAGATGAAGATAGTAACACCAACCTCTCATCCCATCCAAAGCCTCAAAAGCAATCGAATAATTTGACACGGCCCCGATAATCCGCTCTAAACCCTGCCGTAGTTCCTCAATGAGCTGGCCGGTCGAATCTCCGCCATGCTCATTATCCGGGCTGTCAGGCGCAAGCTGCTTCGCCACGCGCGCCTTGTAGTAGATCATGAACATGGCATAGCTACTTTGCATCAGACAGCATGCGAAAGAGGGCATGGTCCGAGGTAATGGACGACCCTGCTGCTGTTGGGGCTCTAAGAGAGGCTGTGGGACAGGCAGACTGTGGAACATGCGGGAGATGACGAGCGAGGCCTGGAGGCAGATTTTCGCAGACTGCTGTGTGCTGTAGGGGAAGCCGGGCGCGAATGGATATTGCGAGTACTGGGGCACGTATGAGTTGATTCCCGGATGGATGTCTGACGAGGTGGAGGAATCGGATGGGGTCATGTATTCTGTTGAGGTTGCTCGTTCGAAGGTGCTTAGGTTTGAGCAAGAGCAGGTGACGTTGTGGATGCCAGTGGGTTTGGTGCTGACGGTTGTGTTAGGGCTGCTTTGATTTGCTGCTGTCAGGTCGCAATGTCTTTTGATGAAGAGGGGGATGTCGGAGAAGGCTCGGAAGCGGTGCGTTTTGATTTGTGCACTGGAGCCATTTGTTAGTTGGATTTACATAGGTATGGGAGGGCGGTTGGGTCGTACCTGGATAGTTTGATTCGGGATATTGCGCGTATGCTTTGGGCTGTGATGGATTCGTTGTGATCGCCGAAATCCGATGTCTGCGGCAGGAGGGGGAGTAGCTCTGCCTGCGCAATCACGGAGTGGGTCCAGGCATCGAGTTGCTGCATTCGTTCGAACATATAGTACATCCCTGATTGGGACGCAAGGCACTTGTTCAGATCACCAATAAACTGGGTTGCTGATACAAGCACTTGTTGAGCTTGTATAAAAATAGACCAACCCTGAAGACCGGTTAGCAGATGCAAGGTAATCAAGAGGTCTTAGAGTGCAAACCTCGGCATCTGATGAAAACGATGGATATGGAGTCGTAAACTGCGGGTCATTGACAACAATAGCAGGCATCTATTTCTTTATTAGCTCCAGATCATGTTCGAAGAGCTATATTACTCACCGTGGTGCTAACAATAGATCCTTGCATCACACAATAATACTAAACCACAATTAGTTTAGGAATGAACGAAAGATGAGGAATACAAACCGTCATCCACCAGGCTCTTCGTCGAGCTTCTGAAAATTCATCATTCCCCATTTGAGCATGAAGTGACTTATCCAAAGCAATCGCAAGAGCCTGACCAGCACGATATCGCATCTTGAGCAAGTTACCGCGTTGGGAGTATTCATAAACTGAAAGCACCAAGAGAGCCAGAAGGCACTCATAGTCCACCGGAGTTTGCGAGTGGAATCTTTCCCGTCCGACAAAAGGTCGTGCGGCAGACAATGCCTGTCCAGGATCAGTGGAGGACATATCAAGATCACACTCCGTTTCGATAGTTGAATGGGCCAGTTGGGCAAAAGTATGCGCGTACGTTCTGCGCTGGATTACAGACGCTGCGGATGATGGCTCAAGATCTCTTGGATGTGGAATCAAAGCTAAGACTGCAGATAGGGCAAGACTTAGAGGCGAACGGGGCCGGTACATCATCGTTGGTTCAGATGTACTCGAACATGGAACAGAGCAGTTCAAAGGCCGATCTCGGCACGGCGGTGATGCCCGTGGCGGAAGAATGGGGAAATAGTTATGAATGAAGTCATAATAGGCATTCAATCTGGGGTTGTTAGATAATGCACAGAACATATTGTAGAAAGATACTTACATTTCGGGCTCGCTTCCATAGGTCCTTACGAAAGGTTGAGCGCTGTTCAAGGGCGGTGACATCAAGGGCACCTGCATGTGCGACTGACTACCATCGCCAGCGAAGAAGCTCTGGAACATAGACGGAACTTCGGATTGGAAATCTAGATGCCTCAAACCTGCTCCAGGCAGAGAGAGGTCATCGATTTGGTTGAACATCCCCGGTGCTAAACTTCGGTGAGTATATCACTTCTTTCCTTTTTTTTTTTTTTTGACATGAGGGCGACGACATACGTTCTTCAAACTCCGGGGGTGATGGGATAGCATTATACAGAGCATCATCTTGCGTCGATTCCTGTTCTGGTGACAGGGAGGACTTTTCTTTCTTTTTGCGTGGCCCGCCTCGTTTGCTGGGTAAATAAGAGCATTCTCTGTCTTTGCTCACACACTAAGGTGAATGTCAGTCCATGCAATGAACATTGATCAATCCAGATCCACAATAAACAAGCTCCAAAAGCACTCAAAGTACAAATAACACGTACATTTGCGCATGGCATCTGGCCGCCACATCGTGTTCTCGAAGCCCGACTAGAATAAGATTAGTGGAGAAGTTCCTCTTTTTTTCTTCGCGGGATTTGCTCACCAAGGCAGACAGGCTACCTTAACTGGCGGTTTAGCAAACTTCTTGCGAACCGACCGAGGCGCTGTCGAGGCCAGTCCGTTATAATCATGAAAAGTATCGACCATGGTGATACTAAATATTGAGTGTACCTCCAATAGTCTACAGAACCATTAATTTGAAACTGCACCTCCTGGGTGTCTTTGCAACCGAATACTAGTTGAGATGGAGCATTCTGCGGCTTAATAAAAATCGCAAGTCCGAAAGGGCGCTGATATAGAGACTTCCGTGTGATTGCTTGATCTTCGCAAATCCCGAGCCGTGGGGAGGTTCGGGATTTGCTTTTCGTAACTAAGCAAAGAGGCGATCAGGTCCAACCCCAAATTGGAGTGATAGTGGCAGAATTCAGGGTGTATATAGGGTATTCGAAAATGATGGGTTTCATTTTATTGTTTATTCTTTTGGTCTTTCTCAACACATAAGTCCCTAGGAATGGAGAGAGAGAGAAAGGAAGGGAAATTTGATGTTCTAAGGATTTCAAAGTTCGGATGTGAACGTACCGATACGAAAGATACTAGTATTAATTAACTTTGGAGTGGCAGAAACATGTAATTTTACCTGTCTGAAACAGGTTATCACGTGGATCCACCATTGCTTGCGCTATAGAAGTGCGATGATGTAGTTCTCCAGGCTTATTCAGCATGGCTTTCTCTTCCAACCTTGGAAGGAACCTCCGAAGGTTCTCACTAAGAGGTTCGGAAATAATTCGGACACTGGAATATGAAATATGAAATATCAAATATCAAATATCAAATACTTCAAAGTTCTATAAGGGGAATCTTTAAAACTATTTCCAAAAAAAAGATACGGAATACGTAGTATACGCTATATAATTATGGAGTAAATGATTTGGAATACATGTTCATGCTAGGCATTGCCGATCGATGTCAATCGATTATCCACAGGTGCAGAATCCGATTCGTCATTAGACTTAAGCGTGGGCCTTGCCTTTCCCAAGGGGGAGCTTAATACCCGCAACATACCGCACGCTATCCCAGACACTGTCCCGAACTTTCACAGGGAGCTTGTGTCCCTTCAGGAACTGGTCGATCAACCACATTCCGACCACAAATTCCTCACGCACCAAAAGTCCGATATTTTGGTGATCGACTAAATCCCACACTTGCTCCAAAATCGTTTCTGGTAGGCGACTGCGGGACCAGATCTCCCGAACCACCAGGTTAAGAACCATATCTGAGGCATTAGGGGGCCATGGCCCAGTTCCACTGGGATCGGGAGGGATGAGAAGCCCCTTATTAGACGCCCAAACACCTTCGTAACGTTTGCGTTCCTTCTCGGTGATCTCGCGTCGCCAGCGCTTACGGTCGCCCTCCTTGTGTTTGTGGGGGTGTTTGTGCAGGGGGTTTCTGTGTTTATGGTGGTCGGCATCGGTGGGTTTCGGCATGCCGCGGAGGGTCATCGGCATGCTCTTCGACGGACTTGGTGTCCTTGATAGATCTGTCTTGGATTGGTGTGCGAAATGTAGAATGGATCGTGCCCCTCGTCGCTGCGGCGGAAGCGGCGGGGGAACCCTGATAGATGGAGATGCTCGTGCGGATGCCAGGGATGAGGCGATAATAGCATTGGAGAGCGATTCCTCGCTCATGCCGATGGAGTCGTCTATTATGCTAGAGGAACTTGTCGTATGTGACTGGCCTGATATAGATAACTCGCTCGGTGTCGATGGTCGGCGTACTGCGACAACTCCATGGTTTCTCATAGACCCTCGTGATGGAGGCAAACGCGGCGGAAGCTTCGGTTTCGACTCATCCGTCGGCACAGAGGAATTCCGAGATTCTAAGGAGGGATGGGGGCTTGGGTCTCGACTATCCTGATAATCGAGAGTTGTCCTAGATCGTTGGGATGGAGAGTGCCCGTAGATAGGCAGATGCGAGTCAGACTTTAAGCCATTTTCATGCAGCATGCGATCTAAGGGATTATGGCTCCCCTGGATCAAGCGACGAGGCGTTGGTGCTGGTAGTTGTCGCTTTTCTGGCGAGGGTGGCACCCGACTCGCACTTAGTACTGCACCTGCGCCAAGTCTTGCAGTTGTCGACGGGGCACTGGTGTCCCGCGCAGGGGACCTTGACGCAGCGAGCCGTGCGGCAATTTGGGAGGCCGAGGAGAGAGCGGCGGCTGAATTTCGTCCCCTCACACTTGATAATGTACTGGCGGGGGGTGAGAGTGGTCTGGCCAACCTCCCGATCTTATCCTTTACAGAACCCACTTCGGGAGAGTCGGATCCAGTCCTCTGACGGCCCAGAGGACGGCGATCGCTTGCCATTGCAGCAGTGGCGGAAGATCCAGCCTTCACATTGGGTGAGGGAGCCCTGGAGTGTTGGAATGCAAGCGTGGCGCCTTGTAGAGCGTCATTCCGAGCCACACCCAACCGCTGGTTCGCGGAAGCGGCCTCGCCATTCATGGAATCGATTCCCCGCAAAAATCGGTAGGTATGCGGGAGGTGAGAGTTAAAACCAGGATTATCTCAAGATAATCAAGATTACCAGGATGATCTTTGATATGATCTATTTTCTGAGATGTTTAGGGGGAAATATCGACGGGAAATGGCCGTGCACGCGACCGTACACGTTTCTTCAACGCGACTATATGTGTACATCTATGGAGCACACATATAGAATCACATATCACAATTAAATCATTTTCAGATGTTATATTATGTCTGGTTTTACTTTTTTATACATTTCTAATAACACGATTGTACTCTGTCAACTCCGCACTATTTACCCCAGACTTTAATTAACCGAGCCGCCATTTATTCATCCGTTCTCCGCTTTGCTTCCCCCTCCCCATCTGCGTCTGCATCTGCAATGTGACTTACATATCAGCTTGGCTTGTGGAAATGCTATCTGCTCCTCTAAAGCACAATCGGAGCCATGTCGGGTAAAGACAATCCCGAGGATCCTCAGGTTGGAACACCTGGGAGATCTGAAGTTCGAGATACAGATCAGAATGCAGACGAATTTGTTGCCGGTCACATTCAATGCTCAGTGTGTAGCAGTACCTTCCGGCGACCGGAGCATTTGAAACGACATCTGCGGAGTCATACTAAGGAGAAGCCGTTCGAGTGTGCTCAGTGCGGCCGGCATTTTTCAAGAACGTATGCGCGTGTGGGTTATAGCTATGCTTGGGTCGAATCACACGCTAATCAACCCCCAGCGACACCCTTCATCGACATGAGTTGAGTCACCATGCACCAGGAACGGGAGGGAAAGATCGCACCCATCGGATTACTGTCAAAACATTCCGAGCGTGCTTTAGTTGTGCAACTGCAAGAGTAAGATGCAGCGGCGGCGCGCCATGTGGACGGTGCGATACTCGCTCGCTCGAATGTCAATACCCCACGCAAAGACGGTCCAAAGCGAAAGAGAGGAGATATTCGGGGCAACAGGCTGAGGCACAGAACGACAGCCTCAACTCCATGCATCGAGATTTGGACGCAGCTTCTAGTCAGGGCCAGTTTCCTATACATCTACAACATAAGTCGGCATCATCCAAAACTTCGCTCAATCTATCATCTACATCCGGTAGTGATCACACAAAACAAATACCACAAAATGCACATAGCGTTGCAGACGCCTCGAATCCTCGTTTCTATCTTCAAAATGAGATACGAGGGCCGTCTGAAAAAGTGTCACCAAGGATTTACCCTAGAGAAACCAACCAGACATATGGTAACTTGAGCTCCGACATCCATAGGATATTCCCCGTTGATTCGTCCAACGAGCTGGACTCTGAAATGAGGGATATCCAGCCAGAAATGAACCCAGCAGGTGACATTGAAATGACCATGGCCAATAATCCGGAGGCACCGCTAGAGTTTGATCCCACATTCTTTGACCAGTCCATGCTCTCCACCATAAATTGGCTTCCTGGCGGGTTGCTCTCTGGCACTCCTAATGGCCACGCGCAGTCTAGCGGTATTTCCTCGCAATACAACCAATCTCTCAGCCCAAGTGCCTACTTCTCCCGGACGGCGTGGCAACCACCGGTTATCAATGCTGGGCAAACCAGTTCTTTGCAACCAGAGAGGGTCTCCCAGACACCCTCCGTACATGTTTCTGTAGGAAACCACATGGGAAGCCCTAATCAATATTCCCACGGTATCAGCGAGCCTTCTCCTCATACCGAATCAGTGCATTCTGCCAAGGGATCAGCAGACTACTATATCGATGGTGCGCCATCCAGACTCCCAAAGTACGGAAAGATACACACCCCTTGGTCCAGCGAATCGGTAGAGCCGGTCGATATTAGCAGGCAGCTGCTCATTGAAGATGGCGAGCACCGGTTCGACTTCCCTATCATCTCCGAAGTGCGAACAGATCAGATATCGGAAGATATAGCCCGGTTCGCACGACGGATTGAGACATCCACCCACGATGAGATTTACCGGCATTTCCTCAAACTATGCTGCAATGAAACTCCATTTTTTGAGGTGTTCGAAACGGAGAGATTTCCCACCGCGGATGAATGCAACCAGTTTATCTTCTTCTTCTTTGATTCATTTCAGGCCGTTTACCCGATATTGCATCTTCATAAATTTGATCCGAACACAAGCCATTGGCTCTTGACTTTGTCAATAATTGCACTCGGCTGCCACATGTCCCACATTTCGGAGATAGAACAGTGTACAACTGCTTTCCACGAGCTGATTCGGAGGGGTATCTATCTTGAGGTGAGAAAGGTCTTCTAACTCTTACTTATTCCTTTCCAGCTAATTATTTTACCCTACCAGAAAGAAAGGAGCCGCCCTGGTGAGGCTTCTCTTGAGATATTGCAAGCTATGTTGTTCAATTGTATTGGGCTTCTCCATAGTAGGAGCGAGCGAGAAAAGGCCTCGGCCTTAAGCACCTTTGGTGACTTGGTGACACTCATGAAAACTTCCAGGTTATTGACACCGGTGCGAACAAAATTCAATGAGGCGTCACAAGACGCAGCTTGGACATCTTGGATTCAAGATGAGGTCAGGAGACGCACCGGCTATTGTATATGGGTAAGCTTTGTCGAAGATTGGAGAACTTGCTTTTACTGACCGTGATAGCTCGTGGATTGTACTCTTGCATATTACTTTGATGATCGACCTTTGTTGTCTCTAGATGACGGACAAGCTGCATTGCCCGCACATGAGAAGCTATGGCAAGCATCCTCCGCAGAGACATGGAAGCCACTGTGCGCGACGTCATTTAGTAAATCTTATCCAGATCCAAAAACCAACCAATCGCTAACTTCTATAGCCAACGAATCCTTATACGACGCAGTCCACATCCTCTACATTGAGAAGAGAGTAGTATCCGGGATAGGAGAATTCAGTCACATTCTACTCATCCACGCTCTCTACCACCGAATGTGGGAAGTGGGTGACTACTTCCGCCGCCCACTATCCTTCTGGAACCCGACAGCGAAGAAGCAATCGTGCGAGACCGCCATTCCCACAGGCTCAGTCTGGCTCCCAGGAATCCCCTCGTACTCAAAATGGCGCAACAGCGCCTGCGACTGCCTAGACATCCTCCACTGGACTGCCAACAGCACCGTAGCCAAAGCCGCAGGTCTCGAGCACCCAACCATCCTTCACCTCCACACCGCCCGACTATTCCTCCTCGCTCCGTTCCGCGAAATGCGCTCCCTCGCGACCTCCCTAGCAACAGAAAAGCAACGCTGGGGCAAACGACACCAGAGCCTTGAGTGGCAGTACATCTGGCGCTGGATGAAACACGACCAATACAAAGCCCGGCTATCAATCATTCACGCCGGTGTCACCCTCTGGCATATCCGCCGCTACTCGACGAACGCATTCCACGAGCCTGTCGCAGCATTCATCGCTGTTCTGACGCTGTGGGCGTATGGATCATGTCACCCGCATACGTCCCATGAGTCCAGTCCGCGAGCAGGGCAGCTTCATGAACCGAGTTTTATTCATCTTGATCGGCCGTGCGATGATGAGCTTGTGCAGCTTTTTGTAAGGGAGGGTCATGCTATGAGAGGGAACGTTACTGGTGTTGGTGATATATGTGGGCCTGAGGGTCCGGAAAGGGTCCTGCGGGTTGGATGTGAGATTCTTTCGGGCTTGACGGCTTGGAGTATTTCGAAGAAGTTCGTGGCTATCTTGACACGGCTTGCGGATTTGAGCTCGTATCATTCCTCTTGGGAACAGAACCGTCGGCATGATACTGAGCATGTCTGATTTCAGCGAGGTCTACGGCAAATAAACACATTTCTTATTCTGTACATTAGTGTTGGTGTTGGTCTCTTTGTCTATTTTATATATGAATTAGATATTGGGTTCACAAAGATGTTATCCACATGTAAATCTAGTCTTTAAATGTCTATTTAGAAGTTATTTCCACTATGGGCGTGTGTTCCAACCTCGGAAGGTTCCTTCCTTGAGTGCTTCGTGAACTCCTCAAAACTTTAGCTCCTAGACTTACAACGTCACTCTCATAAATTTTACTCAGAATGAACTCTGCTACCTGCACAGCGGCCATTGGCACTTTTACCACGATTTTCGATGTTTGGTGCAGCAAACAGAAAGGCTTTCTTTCATACACCAAGAGCGACCATGCAAGTTGAAGGGAGCACTATAAAGAAGACATCAGGTGCCGGATGAATTGCCGATTCACACAAGTGGCAAATGGCCAACAGTTGTTGTTCTTGTTTTTGCTATTGTTGATGTGAAAGCCAAATGCTCCGAAACAAGGGACCAACTTGAACAGATATTCAGTTCTGGCTAACGGAGCCAAGCGGCCAAGCAAGGGAAATTCTCACACGTTCCGTCCTCGGGGTAAGTTTGCCATTGACAAATGAGAACCTTGCTAAGATCCAGCAGCTCCCTCTCCAAACCTAAAGGATGGAATTTGTCCCCCATCTCGCACTTGGTCATCCGAGAATCAACGACGAGCTTACACTTGAATATCTAGAGGAGGCCGACTACACTCTGCGCTCTGTTGATATGGAGAAGATTGGAAACAGTCGTGGGTCGCACATGCTTTTTCCTGGTCCAGCATAATAAATCGCAATTTCTTGGCAATACGACGAGACTGAGGAAGCGTGTTTCTTTCAACATCTGGTTTTATCAAGATCGATATAGCCTGGTGCGACAATCTAGCCTAGCTCAAGAATACCCCGACGCCATCCCCCCCCCCAACCCCTTCTCGATATCGCTCCAGCAAACGGAGATCGCATTCGGAATAAAGGAAGCTACGGGTCCTCTGCAGAAATTTCGTGATCAAGTTCTAACCGAAGAACTTGCTTGCAACCTGCCACTTCTGTCAATACAAACACACGGCTGACTACACGCTAAGTCACCTTCGGGTCCCGGTTATAGAGCAGCTTGGCACTTAGAATGGTATGAACTGCGCGCAACGGAGGCCTAATCAATGTAACTAAATGTCGTCAAAATCAATCAAAGTGATCTCTCTCAGCAAGAATGTTGGTCGTCTCAGTCAGCTGTACAAACGGGTGAAGATGGAGAACGTGAAGGTTCTCCTTGCCCGAGAAGTCGGAACTGTTAAGGCCCGAAAAATACACTCCGCACTGGGGTATGTGTGTTAATTACTTAAGTAACAGACTAATAGGGTCTTAGGATATAGACATGAATGAGCGAAGTGGGATGCAGTCGAAGAGTGAGAAAGGTTATATATCGTTCTTCATAATGCTTCCAGAATCCGACATAAGCATCGTCATTCTGACCAATTCAATTGGGCTTAGAGACCCGGCCTGCTGGATCCACGAACTCCTTATAGAGACTCTAGTGGATGACTTTGTGGTGGAAATCAGAAATAAAGAAGCAGGCACGCTGCAAGTTGCTTTCCAGGCCCTGGACTCACAGGTTTGGGATCTACAACATCACGAGCATGACACTTTCATTTGGCTTCTTTCCTGGGACAAAATCGTGAAACGAGCCCGATTTCCGTACGCGGGGAAAGGAGTGTGCACTTTGATCTTCCAGACTGGTTCAGATGTAAGAATAGACGGGCTCCTGTGGCCCCATGACCCGAATCTTCCGGCTCAAGAGCAACTTTTCCGTAAGTTTGGGAGTGTTAAAGTAGCCAAGCATGAAGTGCAAGAATCTGCCGTGTAAGTGTCGAAAGCTATGTTACAATATATGGTTGAGAACCGAGTATTGAAACCCTCGGGAAATACATGGACCGCTACGGCAGTCGCATATTGAGCGTAGTAATTGATGTCCGCACAGATTGTTCTTAGTTAGAGTTATGCATATTCATTGATCATACCATACCTTGCTGTACACCTTGATTTCTGTCAGTAAACCATTTTTAAGCGGTATGGCCTGCTGTGGGGGTGGGGGTTTGACACTCTTTTGCTGAAAATCAAAGTCAATAGGATCGAAGTCCCAAATCAAGTCAATAGTTTATGGTTGATTTGACCGAGATCTACGGAGTACACAGGGCAATGTTCTCTATTAATAGCAGGCGGGGTTGACTGGTGGATACATCATATCTCACCACACACCATTATAGCCCCCAGACTTCCCATCGTCTTCTAGATATGCCGAATTTGTACAAGGACCTCAGGCTTGCTATCGAGAATGGCGACACTGAAACAACTACTAAGTTGCTGGATAACGGTCTTGGTATAGAGGATCATCATTTTCGCACTGCAACAGTGAACAAGTACATCGACATTGTAGAGCAGTTCTTGTCTCGTGGCTGGGGCATTCACACCGATATGAGCAACACAGCACCATCAGCGCTAGGTAAGTATCAAATATTTATCATACCCAATAGGGAAGCTTACAGTATTGTACTAGGTATACCTTTGAAGATGTGGGACTTCCCAAGTGGTTTCTCAGCCACGGCGCGGACCCAAACAAAAGGTGCCGTGTTCGGAACTGCACGCCATTATCCTACGCGGTCCGGGATGGTTCTTTTAATGCCATCAAGCTTCTTTTTGAAAATGGAGGTCAAGTCCAAGATGGGCAGCTTTTGCATTACGCCGCGATGCGAACCCAAAATGACAACCACGAAACAGTTAATTTACAATCAAGATCCCGACTATAACAAGCTATGTGTAAACAAACTGCTTGACGAGGGAACCCTAGAATATTCTATGAGCGAAAGCAGTGGGCTTGGCACTCCATTACACTACGCCGCTCGGTCTGGTTCAGCAAAAATGGTGACATTCCTGGTAGAGCAGGGCGGAGCTCCTGATCTTCAAGATCCTTACCGTCGGACACCAATCAGTTATGCGATTCGTAACGGGCATCATGACATTGAACAATTCTTGAAGAGTAGGATGGATGCAGATATAAACTTAGCGCAAAGCATCTGAGAGTACACTGTGATCTCCAAATACATGTACTGTGAATCTGTCGTCTTGGATAGTTCGAGTTCGGAGGAAATGAGTGGAGCCATCTCTTATCTTATCAGCAGTGTAGCCTACAATTATCTGGGGTAGTGCAGCCTTGCAACTTCCAACTTCCAGAACTTAACTTCTCCTACTTAACTTCTCCTAGCATGGATTCCGACGAAATTTTAGGCCAGGATCTCCTGAAGCCAGAGAACGAAGAAGATCTAGACGAAAAGTGAGCCCCTAACTAACTCATGACACTAAGCTTCTGGGTAGATGACTGATAGCGTTTGGCAGATACCCCAACAGACCTCACAACCGGGCCCCGACACTGCCGTTCCACGATCTGTACCTCAACCTATTTAATCCACTGAGTGAGCTCAAGAAGAAGCCGTCAGGGCCTGCTCCAGCTCGCCGAAAGGTTGGTCCTCATGGCAAAGGTGCTACGAGTCTCAACCCGTTCGAGCGCCGGCGCGATGTAATTGAGCGCTTCATTTCGCGATGGCGCAAGGATGTCGGCGACGATATTTACCCCGCCCTTCGATTGATTCTTCCCGACAAAGACCGTGATCGACCAATGTACGGGGTCAAGGAGAAGGCTATCGGCAAGATGCTCGTCAAGACCATGAAGATCAACAAAGAATCAGAAGATGGATACAATCTTCTAAATTGGAAGCTTCCAGGCCAGGGTGCTACGACACGCATGGCGGGTGATTTTGCTGGAAGATGCTTTGATGTTCTCTCGAAGCGGCCTATGCGGACCGAGCCGGGCGACATGACAATCGACGAGGTCAATGAGAAGCTAGATAAGCTATCTGCTGCCTCAAAGGAGGATGAACAATTGCCAATCTTAACGGAGTTCTATCGGCGGATGAACCCCGAAGAGCTTCTCTGGCTCATCCGAATTATACTTCGGCAGATGAAGGTTGGTGCTACCGAGCGAACACTCTTTGATGTTTGGCATCCAGATGCCCAGAATCTGTACAGCATATCTAGCAGTCTGCGACGTGTTTGCTGGGAACTGCATGATCCCAATATCCGGCTTGAGGGAGAGGAGCGCGGTATTGCGTTGATGCAATGCTTCCAGCCTCAGCTGGCCCAATTTCAGATGCATTCATTTGAGAAAATAATTGCTCGTATGAAACCCGCAGAAGATGATAACGTGTTTTGGATTGAGGAGAAAATGGACGGTGAGCGTATGCAACTCCATATGGCGCCTGACGATTCAACCAAAGGTGGTCGGAAATTTGGCTTCTGGTCGCGCAAAGCGAAAGAATATACCTATCTTTATGGGAATGGAATTTATGATGAGAACGGCGCTCTGACAAGGCATCTGAAAGATGCTTTCGTGGATGGAGTACAGAGCATTATTCTCGACGGTGAAATGATCACCTGGGATCCTGAACAGGATGCCATGGTTCCCTTCGGCACGCTCAAAACCGCGGCACTGGCGGAACAACGAAATCCTTTCTCAAATGGTCCACGACCCTTGTTCCGTATTTTTGATATCTTACATCTTAATGGGCGTGATCTAACGAAGTATACCCTTCGTGATCGTCGTAATGCCCTGGAGAAAACTGTCCGACCTGTCCATCGCCGGTTTGAAATTCATCCTTACGAGGAAGCCACTACCACCACAGAAGTCGAAGCAGCTCTGCGGAAGGTCGTTGCTGAGGCGTCAGAAGGTCTCGTGTTGAAGAACCCGCGCTCTCCATATCGACTAAACGAACGCCATGACGACTGGATGAAAGTCAAACCAGACTATATGACCGAATTTGGAGAATCCCTTGACGTTGTTGTAATTGGCGGATACTATGGCTCGGGTCATCGAGGAGGGGCGCTGTCCAGTTTTCTCTGCGGACTACGAGTCGATGACAGCACACAAGCAGCGGAAAAATGCTGGTCCTTTTGTAAAGTCGGTGGCGGTTTCACTGCAGCTGACTACCAGGAGGTCCGCCATCATACAGAGGGCAAGTGGAAGGCGTGGGATGCGAAGAAGCCTCCGACTACCTTTATCGAACTGGCGGGTGGGGACGCCCAACATGAGCGTCCAGATATGTGGATCAAACCATCCGATTCAATTGTGTTGTGTGTGAAAGCTGCCTCTGTCGCGATCAGTGACCAATTCCGCATGGGATTGACACTGCGCTTTCCTCGCTTTAAGAAATTGCGCAAGGACAAGGATTGGAAAAGCGCGCTCTCAGTTCAGGAGTTCCTTGACCTAAAGTCCAATGCAGAGCAAGAACACCGGGAGAAAGATTTCTCTGTTGATAACTCTCGAAAGAAGCGAGTAAAGAGGACCACTAAGAAACCACTGACGGTTGCTGGGTACGACAATAATGTCGATGTCCAGTACCTTGGACCTTCTGGGCATGTTTTCGATGAGCTTAACTTCTGTATGTGGTTTGATCCTGTTCCATTCCTATCATACATAAGACTAATACAATGGGCTTCTAGTCATAATGACCGAGTCGACCATCCCAGAAAAGAAAACAAAACTTCAACTGGAACAACTCGTGAAGGCTAATGGTGGCAAGATCTACCAAACCAGGACAGCTGCGGTAGAGACACTCTGTGTTGCCGAGCGGAGTGAGTTTCATTCTACACGGATAAAATAATCACACTAATGTTTCGGCAGGAACGGTCAAAGTGGCCTCATTACAAAAGAGTGGAGAGCAAAACATCATTCGACCATCTTGGCTTATCGACTGCATCAAACAGAATGAAATAGATGCAGGCCTGCCAGATCTTCTTCTCCCGTTCGAGCCAAGGTACGTTCTGATTGCCAAAGGAGATGCACATGCAAGGGGCTGATATGTATCGATTCTATAGACACATGTTTTTCATGACAGAGGACAATGAGGAAGAAGTCGCAGCAAATGTCGACAAATTCATGGACAGCTATGCTCGAGATACAACTGTCGAAGAGCTCAAGGATGTATGACACCCCCGGAGGAATAGTGAGAAACAACCATGGCTTTTGCTAACAAGTATTCGATCTGACAGATATTTAAGCAAATGGAAAAAAACGAAGAGCAGCCCGACCATGTCCCGGATCCAGAAACCATTCAGAGAGTCGAGGCTCGGATCCAGGAAAAAGTTAACGCTGGTTACACAGTACCCTGTGGATGGCTCTTCCGAGGCTTGAAGTTTTATTTCTACTCGAACGGGAGTCAGCCGGACGAACCAGCCTCCCGAGAACTGAGAAAGGAGGACCAACGCCTCCACTTCGCCTGCAACACCGCCCGGTTTGCAGGCGCGGAGAGTGCCAGCTCATTGAAGAGCTCGGGCACCACACATGTGATAGTTGATCCGGAGACTGTGTCTTCGGCGGACATATCATCTCTCCGGAAGTCTCTGGCCGAGAAGCCGGGCGCGAAAATGCCGCATCTTGTTAGCGTGAGCTGGGTGGAAGAATGCTGGAAAAATGGCACTTTGCTAGATGAAGAGAGTAAGTTACATGCCCGTATTTTTGGCCTTTTTGGGCGTTCTAACATGTGCTATGGTGGCAGGGTTCCCGGTTCCGCGATGAATAAGAGCTGAATTCAAATCGTGTGATGAATCATGCTGTTCTTTCATTTTCTAATTTCCTCTTTGGTCGCTGGACATGCCCGTGTCTGTGCAAAATGAGCGAGCCGAAATCAACCACGAAGTACCATAAGTCACATTCTATGATCATCTGACTTTGCTTGAGCGAGCCAGCGAGGCTATAATAGACTGGAGAATACCACCGTAACCGAAATGACCTACCCCTTAGGCCAGTAAACCACTCTCTGGCTAGACACGCCGTATCATTTGAAACCTGTGGCTATTATGATGGCCAAAGAGCCCAATATAAAGCGACCGAGGTTCATCAGGCCACGCGGGGTGATCTCATGTTATGCCCACGTGGGATGCAAGATGACATCACAATACAGAATGTTCAAAGTCAATCTAAGATTTCCTAAACCAGAGTCTACTATGTACGGAGAAAGTATAGCCACTTGAGTACAACATAGGCTGTCTCCAGTATCATCTTCAACTTTCTTAGGTGCACTCTCTTGGCAACCTTTGTGGTATATCTCTTGTCTTCTAGCCAGAAGGGCGAGCAATAACCACACAAAGCAAACAAATCATAGGAAGCCTAGGCCGGCCTAGATTGTAAAAAAGCGACCACAATGACTACAGTATGTCGCGTCACCAGTTACGCATGTTTTTCTCGATCCTTGAAGCCCTAATTGCCCATGCACGCTAGTCTAGATTGGGGTTTCTCCGGAGTATCGTAGGCTCTGTATTGTTCTTTCACATAGTATTCGGGACAAAGGATAAGGTGTATTATAGAGTCATGGAACCATGTAACCGTAACGGTAAGATATTGAATAAATAAGATTACAGGAACATTAATACTCCGAGCCAAGTCCTAACATGGTATAGTATATTTTGGCATTAGGGTTCGAGAAACAATCGGAGGGAGTGCATGATGACGCCAGTACCTAACCTAGTCCTTAAGATTGGCTTTCCCATATAGTATGCTGTTTTTATTACAATTACAAGGCAAAAAAAGCTTAATTTATTTCAATATTTGATTTGAGTTGAATAGATATCTCAGGTAGTGATCGAAAGATCGATCCGAAAAAAAGACGGAAAAAGCAGCCATAGAAAAAGCATGGCGCTGTCAAGGTAGAAATGGGGGGTATGTAACAGAAGAGAGAAAATATGTGCGCCGAGCAGGACACCGTCCTAATCCAACGCCGCGCTTGCAGAGGATAACCGAAATAAAAAGAAAAAAGAAAACAAAGATTTATGTACTGAAGTGAAGTGACCAAAAAGGGAGATGTATCGACCCATATCTTGCGCTCGGCGCTAAGACGGGGCTTTATCAAAACCTTTAGTTCACTGGGCGGAGACGCCCACCCATCGGGCCGGAATGGCGTTGTCATCACTGTCCTCGTATTGTCCCGATAAGTGGTAATTTGTCTTGCGCGCTGGCAGCCAAATGCGCGCACGGGCGGGGATGTCGTCGCGGAGTTTGCCGCTACGTCGCATGTTCATTTCGAGAACCACCACGCGCAAGAAATCGCTGTTCTCACGAATTTCGCGCTGGCGTGACATGGATGGAACCTCCGGGACGAAAGTGACGTATTTCTGGTCCTTGCTTGCGATGTGGAAATTGCTTCGCCGGTTCCCACGGCCGCCGGCTCGACGATATGTCTGCATTTGGATCGAGACGGGGCTACTGGAATTCTGAGGCTTGTCGTGGGGATGGTCATGATAGACATACATCTCTGCCGGTGACATCGGAGTTGGGTTCATCGGGGATGGATTCAAGTAGCGTCGTAGTGCTGGAGATGGCGTTTCTTGCATCGGCAAAGGTCGGCGATCATCAGTCATCTCTGGGGTGATGGTGAAAAGAGACCGGGTGAGGAAATCCTCTGGTTGAACGGAAGGGGTGGCAAATGTCGAGACTGACTGCGCAGCGGATTTGATGGCCCGTAAAGATGCTGTGAGGTTCGATTTGAAGGTAGATCCGAGGCGCCCAAATGATGCAGCTCGCTTTGCGGGTACTGTGTCGGGTGTAGTGGGCTCATCGTCATCATTCTTGATCTCAATGAATTCACATTCATCGAGTTCGGTTACAAGCAAAGGATGGTCCAAGGCACATTCTTCGCAGTGCGAGTACCGAGGCTGTCGTCTCTCCGGTGGACTTCGATAGCTAGAAGGGCTTGGCGGCGAGAGAATACTGGACGGTGATGCCAGGTCATGTTCTAATGACGGCATCGAATCGCTTGATGTTGACCGCACTGATAGTGGTGATTCTTGCTCGGACTCGCTGCAAGGCAGGTGTTTCTCGTTGTCGTTATCGGGTGGACTGAGAAGGATGTCAAGAGGGGAGTAGGCGGTCCCATCCAGGAAATTATCTTCTTTCGACCTGATATCTTCCTGCAGCATGCGTCTAAAGTCCTCTTCATGATTTCCACGAGGCAGTTTCCGAGGTCTGCGAGTGGTCCAGTTTCGTCTCGGGACGGGAATGGCTGTTGCATCTAACATCGAGGTGAATGACGTAGGGATGGGGCGGTCATTGGACGAGCTGGAAGAGGACCGGCGAGAGGTTTCTGAGGTTTTAGATAAGGTACGTGGACGAGTATCGCGACGTGCTGATAGAGTCCGCGAGCCACGCTTTGGAGGAATTACCACTGGGATAGTGTTGATCGATCCACGGGTCTCAGTGGAAGTGGGGAGGCCAGAACAATCCGACGGGGTGAATGAGTTCATCCCAGGAGACTGAAATGGTTTCTGCGGCGGCGCCGAGCTGAATAGAAATGCTCTTGGGACCATCATGTTGACTGTTGTTTCGCCACACGACCACAGTTGCTATCGAGGCCTTGACCGGATGAAGCGCTCTGGTCGAGTGTCTGAGCGAGATACATGGATGAAGGAGAAAACTGTGGGAAGGGAGAGGCTCCCAGGAAGTCTGACGAGAGAGGACCAGCAGCCAATCCGAGGGTGTATGTGTTGGCCCAAAGAGATGTAAGGGAAGCGGATAGGGCCGTGAGACAAGGGTATGCAGGCACACACGCGAGCGGATAAGGTGATAGAGAAAGGCGATAAGGTGAGAGATTCGAGAGAAATATGAATAGGAGGTAGGAGGATATGTTAAATGTGTAGGAAGGAGGATAATAGAAAGAAATAGAGAAGAGATGTAGAAGTCAATTAAGATAGAGAGAGAGAGAGATATGGGGGGAGAAAGTGGTGATCTCAGATAGATAAGCCGTATTGGGCAGGTAAACGCATGTAAAGATCACGAGAGGCGCAGAACAGTAATTTATTTTACGGTCTAAATGATTGGTTGTGCGGGGGACAATGCCGGGATCCGGATTTTGTCCGGCGATTGAAACGGTATTATTGCCGTACTTTTTAATACAATTCCCATTACTCATGGAACATTCCGCCGGTGGAGTCCGGAAGGGAAGGAATATTTTTTTTTATTTTTAGTATTTTATTTTTTCTTGGTTGACAGATACTATATGACTTGCAATATATGTACTCTACAACGTATGATTAGCTCAATGTAGTAAGACATACATATGCACTCTGTATATCTGTACATGTAATAGATAAATGTATATGAAAACGAATCACAGTCATCTCAACCTTTTCAAATCAGTGTTGAATAAGATGTGTGGGCCCTTTAAGGTTGCTTTTAGTGCGGTGCGGGCAGATGCACACCGTTCTCCCCAGAATCAATATTGAAAAAAGGGAAGATCGATTTTTAGCATTTTTATCGTTTCAATGAATCTTGTTAATTGCTTATATTTTACGGAATAAGAAATGATAAACAAAATTATGTACGGAGTACCTGAGTCACTTTGATAGATCGACAGGAGCTCCGAGGCTCCTCCGGTTCCTTCAGATTTAAGGGGGAAAAACATTAAAAAGGAGCGGGTGGCTGCAGTGTCCCAAAACGTCAAGTCGAAGAGACCCGACGTGGCTAGTGGAGCGCCTTAAGCGAAAATAATTGCATTAATAATTGCGGTGAAGCCCCTATATTCTTCCCTATTTTGTTTCTTCGCTATATTGGTGGCTTGTACGGAGTAATTGCGGCTTAATAATCATGTTGCGACTCATCGCACTTCCAAGTTTGGATCATTGCTTCCGAAGCACTCCGTACTCCGTAAACAATTGCCTATTTAATTATTTAAATATTCGATGTCAACTGTGTTATACATGCAAACATTGAGATAGGCCTTGAAAATCAAAACAACAGAGGACCCACCTACATTGTTACCTGAACATCCTTCTTTAACCGTTCGAAGCAATTTCATAGATATGAATTACAAACACACATCAAAATGCCCACAGTCCCAAAAAGCAAAGTTGAGACGTGGCTGGTGGAGCGCCTTTAGCGGGTAGTTGCGGTGAACCCTTATACGAGGTATACCTGGTTTTTTCTGTCTTTTTGTGAGATTAGGCAGTCATACATGGATGGTTTTATTGTGATTTGGCCTTATCTATTCGGTCTGTTTTGCTTGCGGATATGTACCGGATAATCCCTGGGCCCTCGAAACCACCCTCCATTTTAGTGCTCACCACTTGCCGCTTTTGGACCTTAAAAGTAAAATTGAGCACCCTATTATTCTATGTTGTACGGAGTACGGAGTATTAAAAAAAGGATTGGCTTCGTTATCGCAACCGTTTGTTTTAGTGATATTTTCCTACAGAGGATATATCCGTGAACCGACTTTTTTTTTATATATATAGCTATGAACGGCACGATACGTTCCAGCAGTCAATCTCAATTCTAGCCAAGATAATTGCTTTTTAAATTGCAGTCTTGGGTTTTAAAAACATCGTTCGGGTTGTTGATCCTTTATGGCACTCCCGGTAACGTATCCGACAATAATGGGAAGGCTGGGGCCTACAATCTACACGGTGGATCATAACCGACCGGATACTTCTCACCCCCCATATGTGCACCCAACCCAGTATAGACAGATCTATTGAACCTCTACACCAGAACCTGCGCCTGGAACATCTTATCAATATCCTCCAGCGGCCTTCCCTTTGTCTTAGGCACAACAACTATACAAAAACCAATGCCGTAACCAAGAACCCCCCATAAATAAACGTCACACGGCCGCCGATACTAGCCTGTACATAGCGGTTGACAAAGTTGATCGGAACCGATGTTGAGAAGCTGCCTATAGAAACGAGAAAGATGGCACGCTCACACAACTGACCTGTTCCTACTTCACCGGTGACGATCTAGTATCCCGGTCCCTAAGTAAAGCCGTAAATGCAGTACCAAAGAATCAGAAGGGCGGCACAGGCATTCTTGGCTTGCAGCGATAGGTTGGTTACAATGCTGCTTGATTCGATGGCACTACCCGTTGCTATCATTTTCGCTGCTAGTCCGATCGAGCTGAGAACCAGTCACCAGTGACGACCTAGTTGGTTGAAGGTTACGAATGTGATGATGTGACTGGCGAATGAGCATCCAGTGACTAGGACGTTCGTTCGGGGGGGATCAGGGAAGCCGAGTTGTTCCATGAAGGTCACGATCAATTTTTGGATAAATGAGACACCTTAGGCTTTTTGTAAGGTTTGAACGCTCATGCATGCGATCGTTCGGGGGAAGTTAGTCCCCTTGAAACAGTCTAGAAGGGTGGTGGCTTTGTGAAGTTCTCTGTGTTATTCGATTTGGAGTTTGAGTATTTCGACTTCTTGTTCGATGTTATCTTTTTTGTAGAGCTTTCTCATCACCTCTTTTACTTCTTGGTATCTGTGTTTATACATAAGCCGCAGTGGTTCGGGGAGAAATTGTAACGCTATGAGATATCCGAGTGAGACAAACAATTGACAGCAGATAACGATACTATCTATCATGTTAGCTACACGTAGACAAAGAATGAAAAATAAGCTCAATACAGATATAGCCATTTATCAGTGCGATTCCGTGACAGGTACACTACCAATGTGGCAATGAACACCCCGAGCGAAGTGAAGAATGAGTAGAGCGCAAGGAACACTCCTAGAAAAGAGTTAGATATGGCCAGAACAAAGGTTAACGGCTGCAAGGCATGACAGACCTCGAACACTCAGATGGATAAGTGGGAACAACATTTGAAGCAAGTCCAATGCCAGAATAAACAACGATTCTACCGACAACCATCTGTCAAGAAGAAACATCACAGTGCTGGCTTCTAACACAAAACCAAGCATGACGAGTAGCGATAGGACCAGGAACCCAGCCTTGCAAACATATTTCGAAGTATAATTGGAGCAATAATACAGCCAATGATGAGGCCAACTGAACCAGTGCCAGTCCCAACAGACAGATTTTCCGATGCAATGCTCCATTCATCCAGTGCTGAATTGTACGAGCCATATTTGCGCTTGAACTCGGAGATTCCTAGGGCGCCACCCCACCATCCATTATTATAGCCAAACCCAAGGGCGCCGAGGGAGGAAGTGAATCCAACAAATGCTATGCCCCGATTCAAGTCTTCGTATATGGGGAGATTTCTCAGGGCAGCTAACATGTTGGGTAGATGACAGGCAATTGTGACTGGTGAGCTGAGGGATAATTGATAGCAAGTTGCTTTAATATACATTTATATGCATTTAAACTCATACTTTCTTTTGACTCCCGTGCTTTACCTAGGTGATCTAGCTTCGAAACCTTAGTCTAGTGTACTCCGGGAAATTCGCGGGGAAATGAGTGGTAAGTATAACCACCGGGGTTCTCATTAAGGCAATGGGAGCCGAACCTTCTTGTCCCAGTCTAGTTGGGAACTACAGAGAGGTATACAAGGCGATGGTGGATTTTTGACCTTGTTAAAATATGTAATTCAAGTACCGCATCGCATTTTGGGAATGATATCAAATTATCTTCGTCGTCTCAAGCAAAACCATGCCATCACTCATCACTATAATCGTTCAATCTGCTACCCTAAAAGCATTCGCCAATATCACTGTTCAAATACTACAACATTTGGGTTTGACTCGCTATGAGAGGAACATTCAGTCAATAATATATATCATGTTTGAAGAACCACTTCAATTGTAAATCAACTTGGGTTTCATGTTGCATATATAGCCTCTCGCAATCCCTCACAGTTAATAACTAGTGCGTATCAATTTCGTAGGAAGGTCGTACATGGATAGAATGAGCATATATGATCTTTTGGCCTAGCGGTTAATTACCCTTATGTAATCCCTTAGGAGTACCTAGCGGCCTAAGCAGCATACAGGATTACAATCAAGCTCGTGCTGATATCTACTGCAGTTCAAATTAGACCCCACCAGGGAAAATCCGGTACGATACACACAATTTATGTAACCTCATCAGTCTATGTAACCCAGGGTTGAATCCTTCAGGCGGAATCCGAAACATGTACGGAGTATCGGAGATAATATCCTAAGAATCACTTGGCATGCGTCCAAATAATGTTCCATTCACTACAATAATTATATCGATATAAATTATATGGAATGAGCGAATAATAGACAAAACTACCATAAGTTTTCGGAGATGTACCCCACGTGAAGACATTAGTCAGCAGCTTATCAAAATGGACATCCCGACACCTGCACAGCCATCCAGAGGCCGGCGATAACCACATCTTGCGTCGTCCTGCTTGCATCCAATCATTTCAAGGGCGTCACCAATCTCCAATCTTACCAACTTTTGCACTGAGCTTGCCCCCGCCTCCACTGCGGGTCATTGCAATCGTGGGGTACATCATTCCTTCTACAATTGCCACCAGGCCTGTGTAGATCTTCAAGCGTAGCGGGTGCGTTGATATTTCCTTGTTGTAAGGTGCAATTTCCGATATTAGCGCCTGGCTAGACGGACTGGATTGCCATGGATGGTCCGGAATACTAACATGCCGATATAGCCGCCGTGTGCACCCTCGATCTAGCAAGCCAGCATGTTCTATTAATGAGCCCTGTACTCTAAAAGATGGACATCTCATGTCGAGGTTTAGACCAGTCACCGGCAAACACGACACTAGGCATGCAAAGAGACCCCGCGGAGAAACCGTCATACGCACTTGAATCGTACCTATCAAAATATCTGAAATCATGAGCGCCGAACGTGTCCAACCGTCCAAAAGACGATGCGTCAGCACAGCCTGTGTCGCCTGCCGCAAAAGGAAGTCAAAGGTTGGACTTTCATATTCTGATATCGAGATGTCACATTACTAATAATTTCTGCGGGTAGTGTGATGGAAACCTGCCCAGCTGTGCAGCTTGTTCCTCGGTATATCATACACCCTGTATGTATCTCTTTTACAAAGAGCAATACTAGCATTGCTCACCCTTCATCATAGGTGTATATGATCCAAACTCGGATCACCGCCGCAAAGGTGTTTACAAGAAAGACACCGATACATTGCGGACTCGAAACACCACCCTACAGACATTGATACAGGCAATATTAAACTACGAGGAAGCGGATGCTTTCGAATTAGTACGCCAGATTCGCTCTTGTGATGATCTCGAAGATGTAGCTGCTTCGGTGATCGCCCAGGAGAAGGGGCTCATGTCTACGGACAAAGCAGCAAAGGAGTCAGCCAGCAATGAGAATATAGTTGAAATAGATCAATTCGAGTCAGAGCTGGCTGGCAAGATGAGTGAGCTCATGCTTGACGGTTCTCGCAAATTTATTGGAGGTACCTCAAACCTCATCTTCTTGCCGCCAGGGTCCGAGCTACAGGAGTCTACTTCGATTCAAAACAGCCTCGCCTTCGATGCCGATAAAACACACGCTGTGAGCCGGTGGACCGAAGTCACAGAAGACGACTCCCTAATCAGTCATCTGATGACCATGTACTTTACATGGCACTATCCGTTCTTCACTACCCTGTCCAAGAATATGTTCTATCGGGATTATATCCGCGGTGTTTCCAGTTCATATTGCTCTGCATTACTCGTCAACGCTATTCTAGCTCTGGGTTGTCATTTCAGCTCATGGCAAGGTGCTTTTGATGATCCCCAGAATCCTGCAACAGCGGGAAATCATTTCTTCAAAGAGGCGAAGCGACTCGTATTGGAAAATGACGAACATGAGAATGCAAAGCTTTGCACTGTCCAGGCATTCGCACTTATGTCTGTCCGAGAGGCGGGATGTGGCCGTGAAGGGAAAGGCTGGGTCTATAGTGGGCTCAGTTTCCGCATGGCTTTTGATTTAGGGTTAAATCTCGATTCGGCAAATCTTGGGGCGCATAACCTCAGCGACGAAGAGATTGATGCTCAGCGGATCACCTTTTGGGGTTGCTATCTCATTGACAAGTCAGTCTCCATTGCTCTTATTATCTATGATTCCTCCCTAACACTTTACAGATGCTGGTCAAATTACCTTGGTCGGCAACCCCAGTTGACTTCGGCCAACGCCAATGTGCCCAAGTTTGATGTATTGCCACAAGAGGAAATGGAGTTATGGTCGCCCTACACTGATTCTGGAGTTGGTCACGAGCACACGCAACCATCACGAACCAGGGCTGTTGCGCTCCAGATATCCAAACTCTGTGAGATCAGCAGCGATGTACTTGTGTTCTTCTACCATCCAACCGAACTCGAACACTCCCAGCCCAAGCAGTCGGAACTAAAGAAATTGAGCGATGTTCACACCCGGCTTGAGGCGTGGAAAACCAAATTGCCCAGGGAACTGATGGCAAAAGAAGGACAGCTACCACAAGTGCTTGTCATGCAGTAAGTTGATGCCTACATACACGGTGTTGCCTCAGCTAACTCTTGCCTCAGTATGTTTTATCAGCTTCAGATAATTCATTTATACCGACCATTCTTGAAGTATACCAAAGCCACTACTCCACTTCCTTCCCATGTCTCACCTCGCAAGATATGCACGCAGGCCGCTGCGACTGTTTCCAAGCTGCTGCGCATATATAAACGCGGATATGGACTGAAACAGATCTGCAACATCGCCGTCTATATTGCCCACACTGCGTGCACTGTCCATCTTCTCAATCTCCCGGATAAAAACGCTCAGAGGGACGTGATACACGGCCTCAAGAATCTTGAAGAAATGGCAGAGGGCTGGCTCTGTGCTCGACGTACTCTCCGCATCCTCGACATATCCGCAAACAAATGGCAAGTAGAGTTACCAACCGAAGCAATATCCATCTTTGAACGAACCCACAACAAATGGGGATCCTGGGGCTCTTGGGACCAAGCGACTTCTCCCTCAACATCCGACGACTCTCCCATCGCAACCATGTTACAACCCTCTACAGGCCAAAGCCGATTTTCATCATCTGGGCCCCCATTTCCCCATTCTCACACTGAACCCGTCGCCATGGTTGATACTCAATACGGGCCCCTCGCCGCCGCCCCAATATCGTTCCCCTCCATACAAGGAATGCATCCACCTCACGCCCAACGGCCCGAGTTTGCCCCTCCCGAACCAACCTACCTCCGGCCCCAGATGGCCTACCAATTCACTCCGCTTGCAGGATCAGTTCCGGCTCCCTCTTCTCCCCATCCCAACAGATGGTACGATGGCTCTGGGGCTCATATTTCACCCCCAAATGCAACACCGACATCCGTTGCATCGCCTGTGTCTGGGTATGACGGCACCGAAAACCTGGTCGAAGAGAGCCAGGACTGGTGGTCGAGAAATGCTAGTGCGTACGGCATCGGCATGGATGGTTGGAGTGGTACTTGGAATGCTACTCCCCAAAGCCAGCCTTCGCTTATTCAATACCAGGATGGTAATCTCATGTCCGTTGCTCAGCCTCCTAGTTCTGGTGATGAGCAGCCTCAAGCCCCCGGAGGAATGTCGACAGTTGGGTCGCCCTTGGATACCGATGACACAACTGGATATGGAGATAGATGGAAATAATGCATGGAATTTGTAGTTTTTGACATATCTCGTTTGATTTTTGATACCACTTAGGGGGTTTTTGTCTTGTGCCGGCGTTTATGGATACGCCGTCTACAATTTTGTATATGTTTCAAATCTTATGATCAATTTACAGACCAGAACATTTAGAGGTGCAAGTATCAAAAGATTTGTCATAGATGATCATTAGTTCTCAAAAACCAACACCAAGGCGCAAAATGCTACTTCCAAGAGAACCATATAAAAAGAAAGAAAAAAAAGGTGCATGGGTGGTATCACTAGGCATGGATGTTAGTAAGATGATATCAATCAAAACAACAGAGTATATAGAAGAGCGTACCAAGAAATAATCAGCGACAGGCTTCTTTGCAGGCATGCCCCTTGTATCCTGGGCTGCAGCCTCAAAGACACGATATCTCCTTCCAGGACTGACGACTCTATTATCCGTAACGATGCCGTTGCTCCGACCATATTCGCCGTTACTGCGAGCGACAGTGCCACCGCCACTGGCATCTTCGCCCAGCTCAAGGATAGCGGCAACATTGCCGCAACGGTAGCAGTAGTTCGGAGCGGACCAGACAGTGACGATACCGCCATCAAACATCTCTTTGTATCCCTCCATAACAAGCTGGTGGGCACGCGCGACAAGAGACAACCCGTTGAGATGGTTGAACTGTTTGACGATATCACCACCAAAAAGGAACCCAGCCCCACGAGGACTCAATCCCCAGCCTTCAATCTCATCTGGATCTGACCAGAGCAGATCGCACATGGCACCTTCATGTGGCACCTCTTGCTTGCGGTCAATCAGCCGAATTTTATCGACAGAGTCAATGAGCGGTGACAATCCGCCGTGTACACAGAGCACCGCACCAGTCCGGCTAGTCGCGGCGCTGCCGTTGCCATCGCCGCTCGCGCCTGTCCCCGGTGCACCCGATCGTGAAGGCGCGGCGGCCTGGCCTGGGGCGGCGGAGATGTCTCGCGGCGGGGAGATGTTTCTGGAATCTGTGGATGCGTCGGAAGACGAACGCTGTCGTGCGCGGTACGTACTCATCGTGACTTCGCCTCTGGAATTCAAGACTTCTGTTTCCAGCTCGTTGTCATCGATCGGCATGCTTGATAGTGCTGTGTTGGAGGTAGGTTCTAGCTCTGAGCTCGCGCCGAGCACGATCGCGCCCAGGGCTAGGTAGTCGAACACTTCGCAGCAATACCGCCATACGTTGGCGCTGCCGTATTTGCGAATGCATTCGTCGTAAAAACCGTATACTGTTGTGATTTGGCGTGATTCGTGGTTGCCGCGGATCAGGGTGATGCGGTCGGGGTATCGGACTTTCAGACAAAGGAGGAGAAGGAAGGATTCAAGGGAGTAGAAACCACGGTCGACGAAATCGCCCATGAAAAGGTAGTTGGTATCGGGAACATCGCCGCCGACGCGGAATAGTTCCATCAAATCGTGGAATTGGCCGTGGATATCGCCGCAGATGGTCACGGGAGCGTCAACGGACACGACATTGCCTTCTTCGATCAGGAGCTCACGCGCCTTGTAGCACAGTTCGCGGACTTGGCTTTCGGGGATCAGGCGGCAGGCCCGCAGCTGCTCGATCGCCCTATTACACAAAACATTAGGTTCACGGTGAACGACGGGGTCTAGAGGGTTGAGGGGTTATTGCCATACCGGTCAAGGTCACTCATGCTGTCGAAAGAGGGAGGGAAAAGAAAGGGGGACCTGTATCGAAGTCGAGAAATCCCCAAAGAGAAATCAGATGGCTCAGTTCTCCGAAAAATACAGTCTCATCTTCGCGAAGCTATGATGCGCGACGCAGAGACTTGAGAGAAAGCGGAACATCCAATCACGCGGGAGCCAGATAAGATTAGATGCACCCAAAGCCTTCGCTGTCTTCTCTCCGCACGCTTTCCTTTGAGACACCCTTCACATTTGCTATCGGAGGTTCAGAAGCTTATCAGCTTGAACAATTCCCACTGAACATTCAATTGACCTCCTTTTCCCGCTATTTCTTCCCTTCCTATCCGACTATACCAACCAGCCCACTCCGAGCCCTCCGATGGCCTGAAAAATTCCAGAAACAGTCGGCCACGCTCACCTCGTCTCAATTGAACATCAATACTCGTGCTCTTTCACTTCATACACAATGCCGCCACATCTCCATCCTCGGTCGCGGTCAACCACCGGCCTATTCGCCGGCACCCTCCTCGCATCTCTCCTGGTTGTTGGCATGCCGCACGTCTTCCCCTGCCCGGCCCCACGACGCACCTTTGCCGATTCGGAGATGACCATGACAGCCGATGGACAACAAGTACCACACTTCCGACGCAGACGGCGTAAGGATCTTGAAGTGGGCCCAGAGGGCACTCAGCTGGGTCAGCCCACACCAGTTGTGGTGGACGAGGAGGTCTCGACATTCCTTCAAATGGAGGCGGAAGCAGAGAAACTCTCACACATCAATCGGGAATGCCCCGTTCCCAAACCCAAGGGTGTTTTAGGGGAATTATTGGGCTTCCGCGATGTCCACGCGAATGCCCAGCAGCAAACCGCCCTGTCCGAAGGAGACCAATAATGTGTGCACGTCGACACTCTCCTTCGATTCTTTTGCATTTTGTTTTCTCGGCTTGTTTAATGATACCATGGATTTTGACAATAAGGGTTAGGTGGACCGGGGGGTGTCTAGAAGGAAGACCATGCTCGAGGTCCCAATGCGAGCTAGACCTACAACATATGTATTCTCTATGTACACTGGGATGTATAAAACAAATACCAATTATATTAAGACTAGAATTAGTCAAAAGTTATATACAATTTTCTTAACTAAAAGTGTGCTACGAACTTGAATGCAACTGTATGCTTATATGTAGTAGGCGGAGCCAGCTCCGGCCACCTCGACTATTCCCTCCGTCAACTATCGAGCGTATCTCGCCATGGCATTGAAAGCCAAGAGCTTCGTCTACGACGTGCTCACCAATCAGCGGCATACAAAATGGATTGCACCTCTACTCATTCTAGGCGACGCCCTACTCTGCGCCCTCGTCATATGGAAGATCGCCTGTAAGAGCCGCGTCCAGGTGTCGCGTACTGAACCAGGCCCAGCTAACCAACCAACAACCACAGACACTGAGATTGACTGGTCGACGTACATGCAGCAAGTCTCTCTATATATTTCCGGCGAACGCGATTACCCCCTGATCAAAGGCTCGACCGGTCCCCTCGTCTACCCCGCCGCCCACGTATACATCTACACCCTCCTCTATCACCTCACCGATGAAGGTCGTGATATTCTCCTTGGGCAGGCGCTCTTCGCCGTGCTCTACCTGGCTACACTGGCTGTCGTAGTTGCCTGCTACAGACAAACGGGGGCACCTCCCTACCTTTTCCCGCTCCTTGCTCTGTCTAAACGCCTGCATAGCATATTCGTCTTGCGCATGTTCAATGATGGCGTTGCGACTTTCGCTATGTGGCTTGCTATCTATCTGTGTCTGAGACGCAATTGGACAGCGGGAATTGCAGTGTGGTCTTTTGGGGTTGCGATTAAAATGACACTGGTACTGCTTGTGCCTGCTATTGCGGTCATCACTCTTCTCAGTCTGGGGTTGGCGCGGAGTATTTCGCTTGGAGCTATGGCTGTTCTTATCCAGGTGGGTTCTTAAAGAGCCAATTGAGTTCTGGGGAGTCGAGAGTCGGCTAACGCAAGAAACTACAGGTCCTACTTGCGGTTCCTTTCCTCCAGGCTAACACTACAGGCTACCTCTCTCGGGCCTTTGAGCTATCCCGCCAATTCATGTTCAAATGGACAGTGAACTGGCGGTTTGTAGGAGAAGAAACATTTCTCTCAAGGGAGTTCTCTGTGGGTCTGCTAGTGTTGCATATATCCTTGTTGGCTATCTTCTTCATAAACTGGGTAAATTCTTCAGGGTCGAACGTGGTTCGCTTCCTCCAGGATACTCTCCAGGGACGCCAAAAGACAGTTTCACTCTCAAAATCCTTCACTATGACCGTGCTGTTGAGCTCACTGGCCATCGGCTTGCTATGCGCCAGGTCCTTGCATTACCAGTTTTTTGCATATCTCGCGTGGGCTACCCCATTCCTTCTCTGGCGTGCAGGTATCCACCCGGTTCTTATATACGCCGTATGGGCGCTGCAAGAGTGGGCTTGGAACGTTTTCCCTAGTACAAACGCAAGCTCGGCAGTTGTGGTGTTGTCGCTCACGGTCCAGGTCTTTGGCGTGTTGTTCAATGGCTCGAGCGAGGTAGATCAGAAGTTTGACAAGAGGAGCAGCCGCGGCAAGGCGACTGTCCAAAAATGAGAGATACCCCCGGCCCCAATTCACACTGAGGCGTGCATATTTCAAGAATCATTGGTGATAGCCCAGAATCCCTGTGTACCGTAGCGACTGCCATTGAACAAACGCCTGGTGCCTTTAGAAGGCGATCATTCAGTCTGACTCGTCCGAAGAAGGCATTCGGCCCACACGAGACTCTTCCTCTTCGTCGTCAGAGTCAGCAGCCATTACAACGGTCTGTTTCACGAATTCCTTGGGCCTAGGGGAAAGCAATGCCAATTAGCGAATGAGTTTGTGGCTTATCTTAATCGAAGACACATACCAAAAGGGAGCCTTCCTCCAAGCCTTCTCGTCCCTGACGATATTGACAATTTCCCCTCCAATTTTATTGTCCCGCTCCTCCTGGCCCTTGGTATCGATCACAACGTACGAGCTGCGCTTGATCCAGATAGCTGAGCGGAATCGTGCAGGCAACTCGACGAGCATCTGCTTCTTGTCTGTCTGTTCGACCAAGTAGATGTTGTTTCCGGTGGCTTTAATTGCTCGGACGATCTGCTGAGTGTCGGATAGCTCGTCTGGAGGGGTCAAGGTTCCCTCTGCTGTAGCCAGCATCTTTCGGCGAGGTGGGCCCATTGTTAAATATGCAATTTAAAATGATGGATATCGTAAATGCAGAAACAGTCAAGTGCAAGAGGAAGATGGGAAGGAAATTCTCCGGAAATAATTTGAGATCTTATCGGCGGGGCGGGTTCCCAAGGTTCCCCTGCCCGCATTTACTCCAGTTCCCAAATTGTATGGCATCAAATTATCTTTGATGACCAAAAAGGCTTATTTATACTATTCATAAATGGTCAGATACTTAATCAATGCAATCTTCTTTACGAGGTTCATCTTCAGTCTACCAAGCCATGAGTCTCCTAACATAAATGCCCGCCCTCAGACTATAAATTGAACAACTTTGGACTAGCCAAGAACTCAGGTCGAGTCTGTATCTCGTGAACTTCTAAAATGTCATGAATTACAGTGCTCAGGTCCTTGGTTCCTATCAAACAGCACTAATAATTACTTAGACACACCGCCCTTCGGAGACGCCTCGCACGGTTGTCTATAATTTTCATGATCCGCATCTTTGCAGCGTACAATGACCATGCCCAGGGGTCCTAATTCAACTAATGGACGCGTCTCCAAGACCTGTGTCCTTCTCCGGTCGTTAAATGGGGCAAATATTGCCGCGTTGGAACGGGAGATTGCCACACCCGATGATCAAGTACAGCACCAACTGAACAGCCCTCCGACTCGTCCAGCTCGTGTAGCTCCCAATACACTTGATGATGTACAAGTGAACATCCTTGTTGAATGGATTCGGCAGGAGAAGGAGCTCTTCTGTCTTCCTATGGGACCCCTCATCACAACAAGTGCCAGCCAAATTATTAACAACGATGGGAATGAGGCCACTAGGCATGGGTTGATCTGATCGCTTCATCGAACGCCTACCAGATGACCTAAAGCCGTCCAAAGTGCGATCAGTCAAGAAAAAGCGGATCAATGCATCCGATCAAGAGACTTTGAAGAATTGGTATCCACGTCTGGAGGCTGTGGTTGCCAGTGTTTCCCCAGGAAGTATCTATAATTTCGATGGCACAATCTTCTAAATTGGCCTGGGAATGAAAACTCGAATGGTCGTTACCAGCAGCGATAGGGAATCTGGCCCTTATCAAATAAGAACCTACTGTGAATGGATAAACACGATCGAATGTATAGCCGCCGATGGGTGGGCGGCAGATCCATTTATCCTTATTCAGGGCGACCACTATTTCGACGAGTGGTTGACCTACGAAAGAACTCCCGATGGAACTGGATTCATGCTGAACCCGGGCGGCCGGGTTAGCGAGAAGGCTGCATGCGAGTGGATCGGGTCTTTCCATCGCCAGACCAAAGATCGCACTGCAGATGGCCATCCAAGACAAGTCAACCGCTTTAAGAGCACACGCCCACCGTGGCGGCAGATGCTCAACATGATGGATGGCTAGATTTCATCTCAAGGAGAACTCAATGTGTTTCGTATGCTACTAGGTATTGAGATTATTGAGGTCGGTAGGAACAAAAGGCATAACGCGGGCCTTAAATGCATGACCCCACTAAGGATGCATAGCTATACCCTCATCAAAGAATACTCGCCTACATATGTTTATTGACAAGCAGAGTCCAAATGCGGTCCTTGTTCCTTATAAAACAGGAAATTTATCTTGCGAGGATTCTCCAAATACAGCGTAGCATTGACCAACAGTGACACAGGCCCAATAAGGAAGGTGGACTAGTGCCCAGGTGGACGCCAAGCATACTCTTATTACTACGATTGGTTTGTTTAGATCTCATCCACGGATGGTTATATGCGGATGTTATTAGCGAACGAATGATAAGCCATAGCTAGTCATTGCATTGCATGGAAATTCGCTTTGGGGTTCAGCTCTCGATAACCAGTCCAGCGTAGCATGTATAGCCCCCGACGCTCCGAGAAAGGCATTAAATCCATGGTCTGATGCCTGCCATACGGATAACGAATAATTTTCTCTCGAATGAGATTATACTCTAGCGGTTAGGGCGGACAATAGACAAACCTCACCCCTGCTTCATACTATTTATTGTCTTAATCTGGGGAATGAGCTTGAATTTTGCCAAGTTTATATATTTTACCGTGAGGGAGTTTGTTCCTGAGATCTCTTGTTGGGCTGATAAATGTATGATCTTTAGAATGCGAGGTCTATCCATGAAATAATCGGGCCCAGTCTGCGTGATAATGGTACCTAGGTAGATGTAGGATAAATGCCCTATGTATTCAATCGCTTGGAGCCTTGGCCTTCATCATGTGTGTATTGGTGGTGAAACCAGTGACATCACCAGTTTTAGCCGACAAAAAGAGAGAGATGACCAAGTCATCAGATACGAAGACCTCCGGAGTGCATCAAAAGAAACTAGGATCCCTTATTATTCCTTAATGTATGCAGTAAGGGGTATGTGGCACGATTTCTGTGGCCGATGAGAAATTCCTGACAAAGCGGTGACAATTCCAATCTTTTACAATCTTATAAAGTGAAGTAACAAGCGCGTTGAGACCATTCCGGCTGTCGATCACTGTTGTCAAAGGGTTTGGAAGTATGAGGTGTGTCTTGCTACACGATGTAGTGTACTCCGTCCGTAGATACATCTGTAGATACATCTGTAGAGACATAGGAGTATGCCCGACTTTGGCAATCCGTAAACAGATATCATTAGACTAATATGGAAATATATATACATATATAATATATATAACATATGCAACATCAGATATACTACGGATCTAAAATGATTTAATAAGATTCACATGTTCATATTTAATGACTTCAAGTACTTTTCGCCACTGCCTTATCGGAGGTGCGTGGTAGTACGAACCTCCCCGTAACTCCCTGGACTTCTTTCTTGGGTCTACTCCATCGGGTAAAAATTAGAGGGCTCTCTTTCTTTTCACCTTAACCAATTTGAGCCTTTCCTCTGTTTTTTTTTCTTGGCTCTGGCTTTTATCAATTCAATCTCGGCTGTGAATCGACTGGGCGATCGTCGCGGGCAGTCTGTCTCACATTTTCCGAAGTGGCATTACCCGCGCCCGTTGCGCCCCTTGTCAACAACAGCCCCGCGAATCCTCTCCCACCAACAACCCACCTGGATCTGGCGCAAGCGCACCCTTGAATTTTGAGCCAGCCTTGCTCTTTGCCCCTCGTCAGACCTGCCATCATGGATGGGGACGAGCTGATCGCCTCGGTCTTCCGCAAGATCGAGCGGGAGAAGGCCCTCATTACCGCTGCCAGTAACATGCGGCAGTCGACCGACAATCCCCTCGTGCAACAGAGAGTCGATGCCAACATCCGCGATGGCCGCAAAAATATCGCTTACCTGGAGGAGAAAATGAGAGAATTACAAATCCGTCAAATGAATCAGGAAGGTGGCTCACCCGGCCAGCGTGGAGGCCCGGCCCCCCCGCCCAAAGACCACGGATACGCTGGGGAGCAAGGTGATGGCCACTACCCTCAGGGTGGTGCTGGCTCGATGCCTTCTGGTGCCCCATTCGCTGACCCCCGACCTTACGCTCCGATCCCTAAGGCGAGGCCCAATTACACAAAGCTAGGTACGTTCTTCTATACCGCTCCTGCCAAACCCTTCGAAAAATGCTGCGCTGAGCTTAAATCTCTTGGAATGCTAATATGAATGGCCATGTCTCAGATCTGATCAAGTATGACACTCCATACCTCGGACCGAAGATTCAACTCATGCTGTCTCAATTGGAGTTCAAGCTGAGCGTAGAAATGCAATATAAAGCCGGTATCGAAAAGATGGTCCGGCTGTACCAGGATGAGGGCGACCGGAAGAGCCGAGCTGACGCTGAGGGCCGTCGCATTGAGAGTAACCAAAAGATTCAGCTTCTAAAGCAGGCGTTGAAGCGATACGAGGATCTTCATGTTGATATTGAATCCGCCGATGCACCAGACGGTATGAAAACATGGCAATTTGTCTGCGAGCATAATGCAACATGGTTACTAATCGGCGTGCAGATGAGAGTCTTAGCGCCCCGAACATGCGCAAGCCGCTGACCGGTCTGCTGACGATGCGCATCCATGGAGTCAAGGACGTGGACCATGCGGCCAGTTCGCGATTTTCTCGAGGACCGGAGACATACATTGTCGTCAAGGTTGAAGACACGATCAAAGCGAGAACCAAGGCCACCCGAAACGATAAATGGCTGGACGAAAGCTTTTCTATGGATATCGATAAGGCAAACGAGATCGAATTGACTGTCTATGACAAGTCAGGAGATCGTCCAGTACCGATCGGTATGCTTTGGGTGCGCATTTCTGATATCGCAGAGGAGATGCGTCGTAAGAAAATCGAGACGGAGCTCAACGCATCTGGCTGGGTATCTGCAGATAAGATGGGCGATGGCGGATCTCCTCGACACGACCACGCCGGCTCTCCTATGGGCTCTTCACATGGCCCTAGCCCCGGAGGACGCCCGGGCACCTCGGGACATGGTGCACATGGACACCATGGTGGCGAGAGCTCAAATGCTCCCCCGTCTGTGACGATTGATTCATGGTTTGCCCTGGAACCGGTTGGCCGAGTTCAGCTTCAAATGAGCTTCGGTAAGACTAACTTGGATCAACCCTAAAATAAGCAGCCCCATGTGCTAACTGGATATAGCCAAACAACTGAAGGACCGCCGTCCCTTTGATATTGGTCTTAACCGTCAAGGTGCCGTGCGTCAAAAGAAGGAGGAGGTTCACGAGAAGCAGGGTCATAAGTTCGTCACCCAGCAGTTTTACAACATTATGCGATGTGCACTGTGTGGAGAATTCCTCAAGTATGCTGCCGGTATGCAATGTGCGGACTGCAAGTACACCTGCCACCGCAAGTGTTACTCCAAGGTTGTCACCAAGTGTATCAGCAAAGCCAACTACGAGACCGATCCGGACGAGGAGAAAATCAACCACCGCATTCCCCACCGATTCGAAGGCTTCTCCAACATCTCCGCGAACTGGTGCTGCCACTGTGGCTATCTGCTTCCGTTTGGACGCAAAAATGCCAAGCGCTGCTCTGGTAGGCATATCACTGACATCGCAGCTTATTTCTAGTTTATGCTGACCTCTTTTATAGAATGTAGTCTTACCTGTCACGCTCAGTGCACTCACCTTGTGCCCGATTTCTGTGGAATGACGATGGAAGCCGCCAACCAAATTATCGAGACATTGATTCGCACCAAGCATCATAACAAGTCTGCCTCTGTTAGTTCTGGCCTCAGCAACCGTACCCTCCGAGCAGGCGGCCCGCCGCAGCCCGCTCAAGACAACGCTGCCCTCTCCTACCCCCAAAAGCCGATGGAAGGACCCTACGGGGTTATTCCTAGACAACCCTCCGCAGAAGCGGTAAGCGCTGCCACTAACTCCTTCGTGACCCCACAGTCACCAACTGCCGTTACTGCACAGGCTGCACAGCGCCAACAGATGGCACCGAAATCGCCCACAGGACCTGCCGCCGCCGCCGCCGCTGCCGCCGCAGCTACCGGGCTCCGTAGCCCCCAGCAACCCCCAAGTATGCAATTTCCGATCATGCGTTGAAGAGAGACTCTTGGTACTAATTAAATATTAGCCGAAATGGGCCGTCCCATGCCACCACCCCAGGCACCTGCGCAGCCTCAACACGCCCATTACGACCCATCCGCTTATGCCAATTTCCCGCAACAGCCTCCACCCCAGGCTATGCAGAAGGTGCAGCCTGCGGCTTATCCAATGGCGCCGCCTCCTCAGCCCATTCAGCAACCCATTCCCCAACAACAGCAAGTTGCATCTCCTATCAAGGAGGACGCTGCAGCGCAGGCAAAGGCTCGCATCGGATTGGATCACTTCAATTTCCTTGCTGTTCTCGGAAAAGGTAATTTCGGAAAGGTCATGTTGGCTGAGACAAAGAGCTCCCGCAAGTTGTATGCCATCAAGGTGTTGAAGAAGGAATTCATTATCGAGAACGATGAAGTGGAGAGCACCAAGTCCGAGAAGCGTGTTTTCTTGATCGCAAACAAGGAACGTCACCCATTCCTTGTCAACTTGCACGCTTGTTTCCAAACTGAAACTCGTATCTATTTCGTCATGGAGTATATCAGTGGTGGTGATCTCATGCTGCACATTCAGCGTGGTCAATTCGGCCTCAAGAGGGCACAGTAAGTACTATGCTTAGTATTTGCCCTATTTCGGGGAGTTGGAAATGCTCACATATTTTAGATTCTATGCCGCCGAGGTCTGCTTGGCACTTAAGCACTTCCACGAGAACGGTGTCATCTACCGTGACTTGAAACTTGATAACATTTTGCTGACCCTGGATGGTCACATCAAAATTGCCGATTATGGTCTTTGCAAGGAGAACATGTGGTATGGTGGCACAACAAGCACGTTCTGTGGTACTCCTGAATTCATGGGCCCAGAAGTAAGTGGGATCAAGTTTGTTTGTGTCTTTTCGAAGTGCTGATGAGCTAATTTTTTTGTTATAGATTTTGCTGGACAAGAAGTATGGACGGGCTGTGGATTGGTGGGCATTCGGTGTTCTCATCTACCAGATGCTTTTGCAGCAGTCTCCGTTCCGTGGTGAAGATGAGGATGAAATCTACGATGCCATTCTTGCCGACGAGCCTCTCTACCCCATTCACATGCCTCGTGACTCCGTGTCGATTCTCCAGAAGCTATTGACTCGTGAGCCCGAGTTGCGTCTGGGCTCCGGTCCCACCGATGCTCAGGAAGTGATGTCTCATGCCTTCTTCCGCAACATCAACTGGGATGACATCTACCACAAGCGGGTTCCCCCGCCATTCATCCCCACAATCAGCAGTCCCACCGATACCAGCAACTTCGACCAGGAGTTCACCAGTGTGACTCCAGTCCTGACGCCTGTTCAATCCGGTAAGATCTTTTGGGCTTATTGTGTGTTTGCTGGAAGATGAACTGTAACTGACCGATCCTTTTTTATTTAGTACTTTCGCAAGCCATGCAGGAAGAATTCCGTGGATTCTCTTACACTGCTGACTTTGCTTGATTTCACCGATGTGTGATCGGGACATTTATTGCTTGCTTGGACACCTGTCACGAGTTGTTGACGAGGGTGTCAATTCGGTTCATACGGGGTTTAATGCCGACACGTCTGGTTTTTTCAGGGCGCCGCGGGTTTTCCGCCCTTTCCAGCACTTCTTGCTCTTCAAATTGCTTCAACATACCCAAGCGCAGTTTCGTTTAAAGTGCCGGTGTAGACCGGACCTCACTGACATGCTTCGACCACCGGATACCCTGGTTAATGAAACCTCCAGGTTGCTTTTGCTTTCTCGATTCCTTTGTGTGTTTTTCTAAATTGCTTGCTCTATTTTTCCCTTGAGTTCTTTTTTTCTTTCCAAGTTTTCCTTCCGACTGGTCGGGTTTATGACTCTATTCTATGTCGGGCATTTGATGTCCAAAAAAGGGGGAGGGGACGGGTTGCCGTATGGGAATTGCGTGAAGTGGTTCCGAGAGAGTTTGATGAGAGTTTGATGAGAAATGACGAAGTTTGAAGATCTATGAAGATAGCGTAGGTCCCTTCAGGGATTCCTGCGCGTTATGTCCAGTATTATGTCCTAGTGGTTCGTGGCATGGAGAGAAGGAGATACAAATACGAACTAATCCATCCCATCTCTTCATCTTGTCGTTGGATCATGGTTTTATATGTATTGGGCACATGCATACATGGATAGATGCACATTTGCAGATCAAATCCTGGGATGCGCCTGCTCTTTTCCTTTCCAAGTCGAGGGATGCCCTACCTTGCTCCTTCCCAAATAGTTCCAAATAGGAAGCTAAACTTCGTGTGCCTTCCTCTCTTGCGAAACCACGTACACGTCTCTGTTTATCTTGTTTACCCTTGACCTCTGCTATTCTGCTGTTCTTCTCTTCTTCTCTTCTTCTCTTCCAATTCACGACATCGTTTTAACTCCACTGCCCAGCCAGCCTCTTTTCTTTGTTCCAGAAATAGGCCAAGCTACCGATGTCTATTCCAAAGATGCTGCCAAAAATTAAACGCCTGTTTCGTCGGGGCTTTCGGGCCTTGAGTAGACCTACCGAGACCGTGCCTTGGAGCAACAAAGAGAACCTGCCCTCGGGCAACAAAGAACTCTCGCCCCCGGGCAACAAAGAACACACCCCTCCCTCCACTCCAAAGGTGAGCCAACAGACATCGAGCTCCCGCCCCATCAGAAGATGGCTTGAGAACGTGACTCTCCCTGTCAATGGGTCTCTCATCAACAGGGTGCGACCCAAAGTCGATAATATCGACTTTCACATCAACTTCTCTAGTTCAGAATCAAGATCCACTCCAGCCTGGTTCAACGACACTTGGGACAACGACCCCGAGATTCAACGTTTCCTGTGGGAGTACGAGGTTCTCCACGCCACCAACTCACATCCTTCTCCCTCTCCTGGTACCTCGGTCCTGCCACAACCGGCGGTTGCAGCTCCTCCCCTCGACCATCCCGAGGAGCCGGCAAGCTTCTCATCGCTGAACACCATGCCTGACACGGTTGTTCAGCTGAAACAACAGGGTCAGCTTGTGAGTCTTGTCTTTATCATAGCTTATCATATCACTTTAACCTCGTTTATCTCTCTCTCGCCAGTCCTCTTCTCACTCACATCTTACTAACTTCCACACCAGTTGGCCTCGGCCCAAAAACGGGCCTTCTTCCCTGATGACACGGAGTCCCATTACCTGGCTAAGCGAGTTAAACTCGAGCCAGAGGGATCTGCGACAAAGCGCAAGCGGCCCGAGGACACTGATGTCAGTGAGGACGACAATTGGGACTCTGATCCCCCCACCTCGCCTGAGTACAAGATTTCCAGTGCGAGTGATGGGGGTGGTAGTGATACCAGTGGCTCTGCTTCCTTGCCATCCGCGAAGCGAGTGAAGAGGGCTGCTTTTCATCCCTCTGCCAGTAATGGCCGCCCGCTGAAGCCCAAGGCCAAAAAGGCCAAGAGGAAGAAGAAGAATATGACATGGGATTCGGATAGGTCAATGTCTGAGCCAAGTGACCTTGACTACGAGAGCGAGGAAGAATACTTTATTCTGGCAGGGGAGCGCGACGATGAGCTACTCAATAATAAGCTGACCCGAGAAAGGGCAAAGCGCCTACTTGAAGCAGTCGAACTTCCCCAAGGCCACGACCTGTCACCAGACGAACAGCGGACTGCCCATCAACTTCTTGCTCGTGGCTGCATGCCAACCATTCACAGACACTGGGAGAAAGATTTCTCCACCCTTCCAGAGTCACTGTTCTTTTCTGGAAAAGACGACGAAACTCAACGTAACGAATCTCACTTTGTCCTTGAAAACAATAAGTGCTCCGAGTTTTACGCGATTCGGGCCTTTCAAGAGCTTTTAAAGATATGTGGCAATGTGAGGGACTACTGCAATATTCTTGACATCGGTCCTGGGATTTACATCAAGAAGTCGATAGAGAAATACCTGCGCTGGGCATTGAGCGACGCCGGTGTCAGAGTCCAGCCGGAAACACCCCCTGTGCACATCATCTACTGCCAAAATCAGGACGAAGAGCCAAAAGAAGCCTTTAGCAAGGTTGCTAAAACATTAGAGAAGCTATCAAATACCTGGCAGAGCCTACTTGCTGCACCCCATGACGGCGAAGCAGCCTGGCCGGCATTGATGGGACTTGTTCTCTGTGGACCTGTTCTTTCTGTTATTTCTCTTGACACCAATCCCAATCCTCAAACCCAGACACAAGGAATCAAGTTCCTAGGTCATTTCGACCTTTCAGATTTTGATAATGATGTTTGGAACACCCTCGCTGTCGCGATCATCGTCATGCACATCAAAAGAACTGTGACCAAACTTGCGAAAGCCTACGATCACAGATTTGTGGCCTCGATCGTTGATGACCCTGCCATGGGTTCCCCAGATCTTGATCATTAATTGCCATCGTGTTAAGGATCTATGAGATTCTTTGGCCGCAATCACTTTTGGCTTGCCACAAAGAACTCTTGAAATATATATATCAAATAAACCACTGGGGAAACAATTCCTCTGCTCCCTAATCGAAACACTGGGTTCAATTAAACATGAGACTCCCTATCATAATCATTTCAAGGTTGATATGCATGTCTTTCGGTGATGGTACGATTTTTCGAGGAACCCTCATTGACAATTTAGCGTGTGAACTTTGACCCATGTACAAGTAATTTACTGAATGACGTGCTTTGACCTTTTCCTATACGTAGAAATGTAGATGATAATAGGTTCACACCAGGTACGAATGCTCATGTATGCTAGTGGAGCTCAGTACACGCGTGAAGCAACCATTGCCAACGGAAGTGTCGCGACCAATGTAAGGATTGATTTGCTCGTCACCTCTCCACTTTTGCTGAATACTTGTTTCCCCCATCTGTTTTTCAATGATCTTCGAACCATCCTTGTCATTGTACTTCGATGAGCTCAATCTAAAAAACAAAAAATTGTGTTGTTGGGAATCAGGAGATCCCCCAGCGCCCTAAAAAAAATATTGCACGATGATCTCCGAAGACCAGGGGACCACGGAATCCTCCCCATTGCTGCGCGACATCGACCCAGAAGCAGCAAGCAATTCCAAGAAGTCAGGATGGCGACAAGAATTAGCAATTATCTCGCGATACTCTGCCCCGCTCATGATATCGCTCCTACTTCAACATGCATTGACCGGTTCTAGCATCTTCATGGTGGGCCATCTGGGGAAACGAGAGATCGGGGCCGTGAGCCTGGCCAACATGACTGCCCAGATCACTGGATATTTTGTCTTCCAAGGACTAGCAACATGTTTGGATACTTTATGTCCTCAGGCATATGGCTCAGGAAACTTAACCTTGGTCGGTCTTCATGTTCAGCGACTGACCCTTTTCATGCTCGTCCTCACAATCCCAATTGGAGCTATATGGTGGAATGCGGATCAAATGTTTCTCTTCCTTCTTCCGTCCGAATCCCAGGAGACGGCTCTTCTCGCAGGGCTGTATCTGAAAATTGCCATCGCCGGCGCTCCCGGCTATGCTTGCTTTGAGTCCGGAAAGCGATTTTTCCAAGCACAGGGATTGTTCAGTGCTAGTCTGGTAGTTCTGTTGATATGTTCTACATTGAACATTTTCATGGGCTGGTTATTTGTTTGGGTATGCTATTTAACATTGGAACTCCTCCGAGCTTTTTACTGATATCCATTCTGTTCTAGAGACTGCAATGGGGCTTCATCGGTGCGCCTATCGCTGTCGCGGTCGCAAACAGTCTCCTGCCCGTCTTTCTGGCAATCTACGTCATTTTCTTCAAGGGCTCCGAATGCTGGCACCCCATTTCTGCCGAGATGTGGCGCGGCTGGGGTCCAATGTTGCAGCTTGCCATCCCGAGTTGGCTAATGATCGAAGCGGAGGTCCTCGCATGGGAAATCATGACCATCATTTCGTCCCGGCTAGGTGCGACCGAGCTCGCAGCCCAAGCTGCTATGTCGACTCTTTCAGACTTTGCGTTCCAAATCTCGTTTTCCATCGCTGTTGCGGGTGGCACACACATTGCCTATCTGATCGGAGCAGGATTCCTCCAGCGTGCGGCAACAGCAGCTAAGGTTATGGTCCTTGCTGCCTTCGGGGCTGGTGTATCAAATATGCTTGTGCTTCTTGCTCTCCGGAGTGTTATTCCGGGCTTATTTAGTGATATCGGCGAGGTCTGGCACTACATCTTCTTTCTGCTTCCATTGGGTGCTGTAGTTCAAATCCCCGATGCCGTGGCTACTTCCCTCAACAGCTTGCTGCGCGCTGTGGGACGACCAGATCTCGGTAGCTATGTTCAGCTCTCGATCTACTACCTCGTGGGATTGCCCTTGGGTATTGCGTTCGCGTTTGGCTTGGATTGGAGCATTTTCGGGCTATGGTGTGGGATCCTTATCGGTCAGTCGATCATTGTGTCGATCGAGGGCTTTTATTTCTGGAAAATGGTGGATTGGGCGAAGGCATCCAGAGAAGCGGTAGAGCGGATGTGATTATGGAGCGAGCTTCTCAAGGGTGAGACCGCCGAAACAGCTTCAGACGCTACAAAATATATCATATACACGATGAATATAACATATTCCTTTCTCTCTTATCTACCTGTAGACACAAGAAGAGCCCATATGGGCAAAGAATATCTAAAAAGATATCTAAAAAGACACCCAATGAACGAAATGAGAAACTTGTCATATACGCAGGCGTCACATGACCGGTCCCGCTGTTGACGCTATTCCCAACACTGCAATCCTCAAGACGCACTGCATCAACCATTCCATCATGGATGCCGCCGAAGATCGAGACGTGAAGCTTCAACGGGCCTCTGGGGATTTGGTGTCCGAGTTTTCCGCAAAGCTGCCCTCGCTCTTGTGGAGAGCCCAAACTGGCACTCCCCTCCGCACCCCACGTAAATGGGCACCGGTCACCAAAACAAATAAGCTTGTCAGCCTTGTAAGACAGCACCACATAGTTCTCTCTCTTGACTATATTTCTGTGCATATTTACTAATGATAAATATAGCTTGAACCCTTTCAAGAGTGGCCTCAACTCTTAGATCCACATTTGCAGACATTGCTGCCTCCTTTAGTGGACGCTTTTCTAGCATATCTGATCAAGCATCGCACTCAGTATGGCTCTGTTTTGGCGAAGTCATCCCAGACAGGAAATATGTATCCCCTGCCAAGAGCCATTTGCAGGTTACTTTACACTTTCTGCAAAGTCCGTGGCGTCAAAGTGATTAGTAGGTTCTTGAATAATGAGCCGAAATATCTTGATTCAATGCTTCGGGCCTTCATCGAATGGGATGCGGTCCAGCCATCTAATTCTGGAGAACTGGCCGAATCTGAAATCCAGCGACTCATCTGGGAAGAACGCTATGTGATGCTGGTCTGGCTTTCACATCTTTTGCTTGCTCCCTTTGACTTGTCATCTCTATCATCAGATAACATTCCGGTCCCTTACGACAATCTGCAACAGTTGACTTGGTTGCCATCTGAGACTCCTATGCTTGCCAGGTCACTTCTTTCCTTGTCATTGCATTATATTGGTGCGTCGGGCAAAGAACGCGAGGCAGCCACAGCACTTTTGGCACGGCTGGCTTTGCGTGGAGACATGCAAGCTCTCGGTATGCTTACAGGTCTGACGAAGTGGGCATTTGCTGCAATCCAGCCGGCGGAGAATGTCGAATCGCCCTCTGTCTATGCCTGTATTGGGGTCCTCACATTCATTGCCCGCTTGTGCGCATCAGGTCAGGTAGAGGACTTTGCGCCCTTGATCAATTATGTCTTCCAGCAGACCCTCAGTGTATTTCAAGGGAAGTCTCCGGTATCTGTGACAATCCAGTCTTCGGCGTTGGCCAGAAAGATCGTTGTCAAGATCCTTCGCAACATCACGGTCATGGCCTTATCTTTAAGTGAGCGAGGTGATGCCCGCATCACAGATGATCAGTTATCGACCATATTGGAAGATGCAATTGATCATTTTTTGGTCTCCTTGGCCGACAAAGATACACCTGTGCGATTTGCCGCGAGTAAAGCACTCAGCATTATCACATTGAAATTAGACCCAGAAATGGGAACTGAGGTCATCGAAGCGGTCATTGGCTCCCTGGGAGAGAATATCCTCTTCGAAAAAGACGATGGCTCCCTCGTGACGCCATTTGAAGCACGGAAAATTGGCACACACGCCCTTAAACGTAATCTTAGTGCAGTCGATGCCCAGCGATGGCAAGGATTAATCCTGACACTGTCACATTTACTTTTCCGCCGGGCACCTCCTATTCACCAACTCCCTGAGATTCTTCAATCCCTTGTGTCTGGTTTGGGCTTCGAGCAAAGGTCTTCTACTGGTGGCTCCGTGGGAACTGGTGTACGAGATGCCGCATGCTTTGGTATTTGGGCCATGTCTCGAAAGTATACAACTCGAGAACTCCTGGCGTTGCAGCCCCAGGTAGTGGCATCGCAATCTGGCCAGAAAGAGGTCGATGTTCTGCAAAAGCTGGCTGTGGAACTCATCTGTGCTGCCTGTATCGATCCATCTGGGAACATCCGACGCGGGTCGTCTGCTGCGCTACAAGAGTTGATTGGTCGCCATCCTGATACCATCGCGCAGGGAATTCCTCTCGTGCAGGTTGTGGATTACCATGCCGTTGCACGACGTTCTCGTGCACTAATTGATGTTGCTAAAGCAACAGCGTCTCTAGATCAGATTTACTGGAGTCCACTTCTGGACGCTTTGATGGGTTGGAGAGGTATTGGTTCTCCGGATGCCGAATCAAGAAGACATGCGGCCAAGTCCATTGGAACTTTGAGTACGCAGGAGCTATTCAAGACTATGAATCTGGTCCTGGACAAGTTACTGCAAATGTTCTCCAGCATTTCTCGGAATGATGTGGAATCACGGCATGGCTGTCTGTTGTCTATTGCTGCCACAGTCGATGCTTTTACTTCCCAATGGGAAGAATCAGCGGGGAAGAGAGATACCCCGGAAGCCAGGGCTGTTTCTTCTCAAGTGGCCAATATCTGGGATATCTTTGGTTCTGCATCAAGCCCTACCGATGATGACTTGACCTTCCAGACTTCACGCCCTGAGCTGACAGCGGAGGCATCATCTTGCTTGATCTCCTCGCTCTCTCGGTCTACCATCACAACAGGTCTGGCTCGGCCTTTAGAACCGCTTCTGAACCGAACACTCCAAATTCTGTCCCTCTGTGTTTCTCGAAGCGATGATGTCTCGATTGAAACATCTTCAACCGCCTTGGCACATCTGTTTCCTCTCTTATCGCCATCAAAACAGGAAGAAACCGTGCGTACTTGGTTCTCTCATCTCCGTACTTCATGGAGATTGCCAGCAGGTCGCGGTCAAATTCTAGCACTCGGTACAGTGTTCAAACAACTCGGAGCACAAAGTGATGTCCAAGAAGACATCGTCACTGAGATTCTTCGTTACACCGGGAAGGAAGAGCTCATCGAGAAACGAGTTGCTGCTGTCAAATGCTTGGCCACTAGTATCTTGCCCTATATGGGTATGTTCAATATCTCTTCTTTACTGGCTGGTACAAACATGGGCTAACAAAATGTTAGCTGCCACCGATACAATTGCGAGCAACTTCGTCGAATTCTTGAATGATTATACCACTGACAGACGAGGTGATATTGGATCTCTTATTCGAGTGGAGGCAATCCAAGCAGTCGGCGTTTTGCTTCAGAGACAATCGGACGCAGCATCACGCTCACCACTGATTCAAAACTTAGTCGGGTGTCTTTGCCGTCTTGCATGCGAAAAGCTCGACAAAGTGAGACTCCAAGCATGGCTTTCTCTACAAGACTTCTGGGAATCAGCAGCGGATCTACCCCCACTTGAAAAGTAATCAATTACCAATAAAGCAAACTTCTAAAACGGATGCTAACAGAAACAGAAAATTCGAGCACTTCAGTCATGTTTCATCACAGGAATACTTCGCTCAGCTACTTACTCTGCACGATATTGAGTGGCTTCGGCTTCCTTTGTTGCAAGGACTGGCTACCTCTGCTATCTCAGGAGCAGAAGGTCTCGTCCGAGCATCTCGCTCAGCTCTGACCCAGTTCCTCAATTCCCAAGCCGAACCACGACGCCAGGAGATATTGATGATATTTTTGCAGGATCTCTCCACAGTACTGAGTGACAACCTTCAAGATGACCGTTTTGCCATTCCTGCCGTCGAGTTTGTTGCATTTTTAATTGACAGCTACATCCCTGTCATCCCGGAAGGCTCAGATGCAAGGTTTGTAAACTCGTCTTCTGTTGCTTGTATATCTACATCATCCTCTAACATTTTCCTTCTCTCTAGTTTCCGAAAATTGTTCACGCTAGTCCAGAAAGCACACTTCAGAACTGCAAATATAGCTCGATTGGAAGCTGCAGTCAAAGTCTATGCTGCATTATCAAGGATTGACTCGTTACGAAATGGTGTTTTGAAAAAGATGACTGGACTGCTTTTACATCCTTTCCCAAGGGTACGTTAGACCTCAAACTTGTAGATTTATGGTATTAACAGTTGGCTATCTTAGGTCCGATCAAGCACTGCGGAATACCTGTTTGTTATGACAGATTCTGAGATTGTCAAGTACGAAGATTGGTCTGCTTCGCCTAAACAGTTGAAGGATCAGGTGGATAATTTGAAGGTCACTTTTTCTCTGGAGGGATAGACAACAGTTCCATAGAAATACCGTGGAACTTAGATACCAATCGAATTAATAACAACAGCTGAGAATATAAGATACAAAGCATGGAAGGACATGGGGTGTGAAATCTCCGGGCTTTGGTTGTGATGAGTACCATTAGTACTCGTAGGTGTTGAGCCAGTACTCGTGCTCGTGCTAGTACTTGTCGCGCTAGGCTTGCTCGAGTGATCCTCCGCAAAGAAGTTAAATATGTACTGAGTCGCATTGAATTCAGACTTGCCCAACGGGCACTGTGCAGCATTTCGGATATAGTCATCATTGCCAACAGTGCTTGGCCAGCAATGGCCATTGTCATTCTCACGGTAGTGCTGAACAATACCTGTCAGCCCGTTACAGTCCCAAGAAGCATGCTTCACAATCGGGTCATTAAAGACAGTTATGTTGCTGGTTGGCTGCGAGTTGTTCGCACAACCATTTTGGGCCGCCCAGGCCTGCAGGATATCAATGACAGGCAGCTTGGATTCCCCGTCGCCATCGATAGGCGCTGTCGTATCAATCGTTCCATGGAATTCCAGGAAAGGATACCCTGAATCCCGCTTAGCGGGGGCGCAAGGCCCCACACCCTTAATATCGTCGGTATCGTACCAAGCCCCACTAACAGCCGCAAAGGCCGCAAACCGGCTTCCAACTGTGGCGTTGCATGCAATGACGCTGGCAAAACCACCGCCATTCGACTTGCCCGCTGCGTATACGTTGCTCGTGTCGATGCAGAGGGTTTCTTCCAGGTGCGTGAGCAGATCGTTGGTGAAGTCTAGATCGTTGGGGCGCGACGTCTCTGCAAAGGGGTTGGAGAGCCAGTAGCCATTCTGGCTGTTTGGGTAGACGGCGATTCCGTTGGGGTTAAAGAATGGGTTTGAAAATTGTGACAGAGATTCTTCCTCTATCATGTCACGCGATGCCCCGTGGAAGGAGAAGTATACCGCTGTTGGCGTGTCCTTGTCATAGTTGGCGGGAATGAACAATCTGTATTCCCGGTCTGAGTCTGGGAGAGTGAGGGACTTGCTTGAGCCTGCTTTTGGGTAATTGGAAGGAATGTCTTCGCCGCAGCCTGGTGTTTTGGCTATGCTTGTGCCCGCGAGGGCTGCGAGGGATAGTAGTGATGTGAGATACATATTGTTTGGGCCCAGATGGCCGGCTAGTTTCTTGATGAATACATAGTCTGGGTTTTGGAGGGGATTGAGAGATACGAAATAAACAAGTACGCAACCCCTTAGGCTGAACTAGCAGAACGGAGATCCGTCTGCAGGTCTCAGAAAGGTGGACCCCAAAGCACATGCCAAGACTCCATAGCCACGGGTGTCCCCTTCAGAATTATCTTATCTTTTCCTTTCAAACCTTACATTTACACCCAACGCTTAAATATTGGCCTTGATCTACCTGATCTACATAAGTCCACTTCAAGTCCACGCGTATACGGAGTATATACCCAGGTACGGAATTTTACTTTTCTATTAATAAAATGAGAGGCCTGATCGACAATACGCAAAACGCAAAGTTGATGATTAGAAATGTAACCTTTGGAACTTTATCATGCCTTATGCATAAATTGGGCATCAGCCATACCAAAATGGGAAGACCTAATTAAAGATAATAGGTGCACAGTCCCATATGGAGTAAATGGATACAAAAAGCAGGGTGTGTGTGGGGCACTTGCGTGTGGCAATTGGTAAAAGATAAAAATGAACTTGGAACAAAAAAGAAAACTAAAAAAAGAAGTGCATCATCCGTGAATCGAACACGGGCCTCGTCGATGGCAACGACGAATTCTACCACTAGACCAATGATGCTAGTTGATGTATAGTGGCCCACAATTATGCAACATATCTCTATTTTACACCCAATCTCATCTCCTCCGCCTCAAGTCAACCGGAAGCTCGACCTCGTTGGTTTCCAGAGCTCCAACAATCGCAAACATGGCAGCCGTCTCCGCAGCTGGCATTCCTCCAAATGCCACGTGAGTACTATACTATATCTGTGTAATCTATTCCCATGCTAACAAGTCTTTGCAGAGTATATGTGCGCCTGTCCCTCCCCCTCTATCTCCATCATATCACCACTCCGCTCCCGCATTACCATACTGACGGATTCCTTTGCGTTGATTAGGTCAAGAATCTAGACGAACGAATTAAGGTTGACCAGTTGAAGCATGCCCTGGAGGAGATCTTCTCCGAATATGGCACCATTCTAGAGGTCGTCGCAAAGACCAACCTCAAAGCAAAGGGCCAGGCCTTCATCGTCTTTGACAACGTCGACTCCGCGACCCGCGCTATTGAGGATATCAATGGCTTCGATCTCTTTGAGAAGCCTATGGCGCTGGATTACGCGAAGACACCTAGTGATGCAACAGTCCAGCGGGAGGGTGGCAGCGACGAACTGGAGGCTCACAAGCGGAGACGCTTAGCTGAGAAAGGTACGTTGAACAGACGCTGGCGCACCATATGCAAGACTCAATCCATGCTAATAATCGTCCTCTTACAGAGCGCAAACAAGCCCACGAGGCTCTCGAAGCACAGAAGAAACTCAAGCGTCCTGCTGCCGCTGTCGAACCTGCACGCCCAGCCAAGACCACCAAAGGTGCCGGCCTCAAGCCCACCACTGCTGCCACAACCGCTGTCGTTCCCGACGAGTACCTCCCACCCAACAAGATTCTGTTCTTGCGGGAACTGCCAGACGACGCAACCCAGGAAGGTCTGTCTGCTATCTTTGGGCGGTTCGAGGGATTCCAGGAAGTCAGATTGGTGCCTGGGCGCAAGGGAATTGCATTCGTCGAATACGAGGCCGAGGCTGGAGCAATCAGCGCCAAGGAGGCTACGTCGGGCATGCCTATGGGCGACCAGGGCAAGGCGATTCGCGTTACCTACCAGCGACAGTAGTCGTGGGTGGTTTGTTGCACCCTACAAAATATCCCGGTCTTGTTCTTTCTGGCGTTTGGAAGGTCTTGTCTCAAGTACATGTGTATTAGAAATCCGGAGAGCTTTATCACTGTTCTCTTGCTATAGCAATGCGTCAAGATTGCGTATCACATGAAGTTCAATATTTCCTAAAGTAGATGAAACGAGCCATAAGGCTAAAACGAGTATGAGCATACAAAGTGGTACATATCGCGGTCAAAGAAGACGTCAACAAGAAAAGAGTATCAATACGAAACAAATAGCAGTCTAGAAAATGACATCGTTGTCTTCCTGTTCGCCCAGGACATCTACCGTCTCTTCCTCTTTGGCGAAGATAGCAGTAGCATCAGGTACCTTTGGGTTTGCTGCTTGCTCTTCTGCTGCCTTTTGCCGGGCCGCGAGGAGCTCGGCGTCCGCGGCGGCAACGTCTCTCTGCTTCTTGCCTGAAACCTTCTTCAGGCGGTAGAATTCCTCTCGGTCGAGCTCATCGAGTTCGGAGTTAATGTCTTTAGAATGGTTAGCCTGTGCAAGGGACACTGGAAGTAGACTTTACAAACATTTGAGAGTGTTCTCGGTTCGAGGAATGATAACATGCTCACTATTGAAGATATGTTAGTATCCTGCACAAGGACCGAATGCTGAGTTCTAATCTTACATCGCATTTACTATATCATGCAAGTTAGTTACCAGCCGTAAGCCGCCACAATCCATGAGAAATTGACTTACCTCTTCGATTGACAACCTTGATCACCTCATCCAGAATGAGGAATGCAGTCTGGTACAATTGGTGAGCGATATCCCAGTCCACTGCATAGATACAATGCATACCTGTAAGCTTGCCAGTTCTACCAATGTCTCCACGGCCCGTGCGTATGTCTCCCGACAGCGTTGAATCTGCTGTCCTCCCTTTCCTAGACCGGTCAGGCCGAAGTCATTGACGCCATCCTGCGTATAGCTTTCGAATGTAGGTAAAAGGACACCGGAGACGTTCTCTTGCTTGGCTCGCACACGGAAACGAGCCTGCTTGGCGGACTCCTGGATCTGGTAGCCGATATCTCCGCCTACCGCATAGCTCACTTCGGCCAGCGAGAAGGCAGCAATCTGCATGACTCGACCCATCTTTTGTTTGGCTTCATCGATGCGGCGTGTAATGTCTGTCGAAGAATGATTAGCACCTTGATAAGGCGGGGAACGGGAATGTGTCGCATCATACCTCGGAAACGTCTGTCGGATAGAGGGTTAGCATATCTCTAACGAGCAATATAGACACAGAAATCTTACTTTGTTAGAGCCTCACTCTTTCTCTTTAGTAAACTGTGGCCAATCTCCGCCCCCTTCAGCTTGTTCTTCATCAACCCCAATGATTGGCGAGTTGGGAATACTGGCTCTCGGCCCTGAACAGATGTCAGATGAAATCAATATGAGATTCCAGTTCCACAATAAACTCACCACAGCGCCGGACATGATTGCGGCAGAACAAAGATCACAATATAGTCCTTGTTGTTTAGCTAGAGCAACGCGGCCACATTGGTATGACGCCGATAAAGCTCCACCGCCCACCTGATACAGATTAATCACGTGCCACGATCAATGTGGGAACCTCATCCGTCAACAGGTTTGGCTTTAAACGCGCACGCTAGCAGCTTCTTGTTTATGCAATTTTCCTTTATGCTGACACGTTGATCGTGTAATTGGATTTCGCTCGACTGAGTGGCGCAATGCCAGGGACGCTTTTGCCCCCGAGATCCCACCGGCAGCACGCAGAGATGGATCGACCATCTGCGTCCCGGCCGGACCTCTACTTGATCGTAAGTTTTGAACCATTGGACCGTTTGAACTTGAAGCTTACTTGCATTTCATCGCTAGACTGATCAAGACATCATCTACGAACAGGATCTGCTTCGCGATGCTAGCAGTGTCAAGCCATGGCTTGCCTATATCGAATTTAAACAGCAAAATGGCACGCTCTATGAGCAAGCATTTGTATGTTCTCACCCACCACAACCCAGTCGCGAAAGATCATCACTAATATAATGGCTTTTACCAGGTCATGGAGCGCGCTTGCAAGCAATTACCGCGTTCATACAAGCTCTGGAAGATGGTAAGTGACATTTAAGAAAAAAGTCAAAGTCTCTGCTTTTACTGACTTTCCTAGTATCTGGAGTTCCGAACAAAGCACTTGAAGGGCCGCAACCCCACGGTCTATCGCGCCGAATACCAGAAAGTTAACGCACTATTCGAACGAGCGCTGATCCTTCTCAACAAGATGCCGCGCATCTGGGAAATGTACCTCTCCTTCCTGCTCCAGCAGCCCATGGTGACCCAGACTCGACGAACCTTCGACCGTTCCCTTCGCGCTCTGCCGGTAACACAGCATAACCGAATCTGGAGACTGTACAAAGGCTTCGCTCGGTCTGCTTCCGGTCAGACTGCTATCAAGATCTTTGCTCGGTATATGCAAATTCACCCCGAGAACATTGAGGATTACATAGAGCTTCTCGTTGACAACGGTGAATATACGGAAGCCGTGAAGAAATTCATGGATATTCTCGACGACCCACGATTCAAGTCCAAACATGGCAAGGGTCCATTCCAGTTATGGTCGGAGATGGTTGATCTTCTAGTCTCCAAGGCCAAGAAGATTGAGACCGGTCCTCAGGTCGGAATTGATGTCGACGCCATCCTCCGGAGTGGTATCCAGCGCTTTGCCGACCAGAGAGGCAAGCTATGGGCCGGGTTGGCCACATACTGGATCACCAGGGGCAACTTTGAGAAGGCACGGGATGTCTTCGAGGAAGGAATCACTACTGTCATGACGGTTCGTGATTTCACCCTGATCTTCGACTCCTACGTCGAGTTCGAGGAGTCTATCATTGGAAGCTTGATGGAAGGCGCAGCCCTCCGCTCTGACAAGGGCAAATCCGACGAGGATGCTGACTTTGATCTTGACCTCCGCATGCTGCGCTTCGAGCAGCTGATGGACCGCAGACCATTCTTGGTGAACGATGTACTCCTACGCCAGAACCCCCACAACGTCATCGAATGGGAAAAGAGAGTGGCACTCTGGGGGGATAACAAGGAAGAAGCCGTCCGCACCTACACAGATGCTATTGCCGCAATTAACCCCAAGAAAGCACTTGGGAAATTCTCCGAGCTTTGGGTTAATTATGCTAGGCTTTATGAGAACGGCGGGGACATGGATACTGCAAGAGTCATTTTCGACAAGGCTGTCAAAGTTCCATTCAAGTCTGTGGCTGAACTAGCAGAGACCTGGTGTGAATGGGCCGAAATGGAGCTGCGCGCCGAAAATTTCGACAAAGCGGTCAATATCATGGCGAAGGCGACACAGGCACCGAAGAAATCGACGGTGGACTACTTCGACGAGACACTGTCTCCACAGCAAAGAATCCACAAGAGCTGGAAGCTATGGAGTTTCTATGTTGATCTCGTCGAGAGTGTTTCGTCTCTGGACGAAACCAAAAAGGTCTACGAGCGGATTTTCGAGCTTCGCATTGCCACACCCCAAACTGTCGTTAATTATGCCAATCTCTTGGAAGAAAACAAGTACTTCGAAGAGTCTTTCAAGGTATACGAGCGAGGCTTAGATCTTTTCATGTATCCGGTTGCATTCGAGCTCTGGAACTTGTACTTGACCAAGGCTGTGGACCGACAGATCGGTATTGAGCGACTCCGAGACCTGTTCGAGCAGGCCTTGGAGGATTGTCCCCCCAAGTTTGCCAAGTCTCTGTACCTGATGTACGGCAACCTAGAAGAAGAGCGCGGTCTCGCACGACACGCGATGCGGATTTACGAGCGTGCAACTCGGGCAGTGTCTGACGAGGACCGCTTCGAGATGTTCGAATTCTACATCACAAAATCGGCCTCCAACTTCGGCCTCACCTCTACCAGACCGATCTACGAGCGCGCCATTGCCGCATTGCCCGACCAGGAGGCCAAAGAAATGTGCCTCAAATTCGCCGAGATGGAGCGACGTCTTGCCGAAATCGATCGTGCTCGCGCGATCTATGGCCACGCATCTCAATTCTGCGATCCCCGGACAAACGCTCCATTCTGGCAGAAGTGGGAGTTATTCGAAGTCAACCACGGAAACGACGATACTTTCGGCGAGATGCTTCGTATCAAGCGAAGTGTTCAAGCTCAATACAAGTATGTGATTCCCACCAGCATAAATCTAATGACACATTTTCTAACCTTATCTACAGCACCGACGTCAACTTCATTGCATCGCAAGCCATTGCCAGAAGCCAACAGCAACTGCAGACAGGCGAACAAGGCGAAGGCGACGATGATCAACGGCGCGCAGATGCCATGGCGGAATTGGAGCGTCAAGCTCGTGCCCCAGTTGGCTTCGTGGCTGCCAGCAGCGGTCCGGAGGGTGGTAGCCGTCCTCCACCTGCTGGCCAAGAGCCAGCTACTGCCGAGGCCAACCCCGACGCTATCGATCTTGACATGGACGATGAATAGATGGAAAACTTGACGTGGGTCATTTTGTTAAGAGAAAGGGAACATTATATGAGGATTTTTTTTGCTAACTCGATCTCATCTCTCTTTGTTCTTTTTGTGTCTCGTCCGTCGAATTGTATGTTGTATACTTGCTATCTTTACGCATTCTAGTATGAGTGTTTGCGATTGATCGCCACCTCAGTCCCTTTTGTCTGCTCCCAGCACACTGCATCTCAAATCATGACTTCTTTTTTCCGCTTGTTAACCAGGGGCCTTTAGTCCTCTCTGATTTTCTGTTCGATGTTTTATTCTTTGTCTTGGGATACCTGATCCAACGTGGCGTTCTAGTGTTGTATCTGTATGTGTATAGATTGCCCAGAGGAATGATAAACCTGTGTCGCAACTAGTCTAACTCGATGTGTTGCAACTACGAATGTCTATTCTATTGGTGAATTCTAAGTGAGTCTTAAGTTGATACGAAACCAGCCTTGACATTCGCATATCATAGGTACAAAGAAAGTAAACAGAAACATGGATAGTCTTCTCGCACGCAGCGCCGATCATCAAATCAAGCTATATCTACACGTGGAACATAGACCCCGGCGCTATTTGAAGGTAAATGTGAAAAGAACAGGGGAGTCAAGAAATTAAGAAAGATACTCCTTAGGAGGTAGGTTCCCTTGCCTCTTGGGGAGTTTGGCTCTCGGCATTAGCAGCCTCCTTTGCTTCCTCGCTGTCTTGTCGGGACGCAGTATCTTCGCTCCTCTGCTCTGCCTCGCTAGCCTTGTCTGTCTCACGGGGCTGCTCTGGGGATGAGACGGCAGAGTCCGGAGATTTTTCGGGCTCGTCAGGAGTATCGGGGAAGACCTCTGAGAAGAGATCGGGCAAGAAGCGGCCAAGGCGTTTGCGGGTCTCGACCCAGATTTCCTCTTTGCTTGGGTCTTGGGATGGAGACACAAGATAGCCTCCATCAGCCATTACAAGGAGGATATTCTTTAAGCTTTCGGGGACTGCTTCTGCCTACGAGATTGAGAAGAAGATGTGTTAGATGGGAGTGGTCTTGATAAACTTGACTCATCCGGTGGAATAATGGACTTACCAGACTATCGCCCTGACCACTGTTCATCATGCGGTCAAGGATATCCAGGATCCTGAGCCAGAGGGGGAGCATACCCGTCCGGTTAGGAAGCTGGTCAAGGAAGCGTAGGAAGATCTTGCAGACCAATGTTGCGGCTTGGAATCGGGTCTCGCTCATGCCAACAGGGTCGGAGTGATAGACCTCTGGCTTCAAAAGGAGTAGGACGAGAGGGAATAGGACTTCATCGAAAATGCTAGTCCACTCCTTGTCATCGCTTGAGATCAGTTCAGCAGATAGAAGAGATCGCTGCAGCGTGGAAATAGCATGGTGTCGAATATCACGACATGGGTTGATGCATTGACCGGTCAAGGACTGGAAGATGGGCGACCAGTAGGCGGCCCAGGCTAGAAATTCGCATATTAGAGACTCGCTGCAATACACACGTCAAAGGGCTGGTCGTTACCTTCGTTTTCCTCAAGGTGAGATTGTTTGATAAGAGCCGGGACTCGCCCAGTCAAATGATAGATCAGGCCGATTGCCTTGACACCGCGAGTCACAACTTGGTTCTCACTATGAAAGGAGAGATAAGTATCAACACTTAAGAGAGTTGCAGGGTACCCTTACCTCGACTTGGATTGCTTGACCCCCTTATTACGGCGGGCCTGGGCATCTCTGTGTCGTTCCTCGATAGATCCAACACGCCCGGCGCTGACGAAGTCGTTGGCTAGGCTGACTACGAACTCATAGTTGTCGGCTGTGATTATATCGGGCATCGACTCAACAATGCTTTGTAGAAGATCAAAGACAAGAGAAGCGACTGCCTCGTGCTGGTGAAGTCTTTGCAAAATAGACCAGAAATCCGGGGAAATTGTGATCTCGTTTCGTAGACGGCCTGTATGAGAAATGCACCTGGCAAGACCCTTGACCGTGGCCACAGCCACGGTTTCCAAGATATCCTGGTCGAATCCAGAAATAGCGTGGAGCACAACAGGCACCCGCATGAAGTGTTGATCCTAGAGTGTTATCAGTACAGAAGCACACATCATAGCCATAGGGTACAGGAGATTACATACATGGCTCAGTCGCAAGAGATTTAGGAGGTAAGAAACAACGCGAGACACAGTTAGCGGATGGAGGTTCTTCGCATCGCGCACAAGTGTTTGAAGAGTTGTTGCCAGGTTTTCACCAAGCACCTCCAGGGTCTTTTCGTCACGAAGAGTGAGCACCGTTGCCAATTCCAGAACGAATACCATTGAAGGATCGTATTTGGGCTGGTTGGGATCAGCTCTGCTGTTGGCAGCTCTCGACGTTGGTGTCGGGCGTTCGGGTTTTACGACAATGACTGCTGGTGCGTTCTCCTCGGGAAGCAGAGACAGCAAAGCCTCCACAAGCATCTCCAATGAAGACAGGGGAAGAGATCTGCGAGAGAAGTCAGCATCATGGCCACAAGCCATTCAAGGAAACAGTTTTACTGACTTGATATTCGTTAATATTTCGGATATTGAGCACGCAGTCACACAATCCACTGTGCAGAGTGTGTTGTCGAGTTCTTCATCCGAAGGCTCAGGAGGGTCGTCTGCCGCATAACTTGAGAGGTAAGATGTGAATGCAGATAAAATTCCCGTATCGTTGCTGCGTCCATCCCGGTCAACCACCTGTGATGGAGGCTGTAGTGGAATTGGCGAGATTTCAAGTTCAGAGGTGATTTTAGCATCAAATGGCGGGATGAGAGAGTTGATGAACAAGTTACTCAAGATTCGGACGATATGCTCCCAGCCTTGTTTGACAGTTGCCTCATTCGTTGAGAGGACTCGGAAAAGCACCACAGTTGCCAGTTGTGCTCTGAAGTCTCGGCCAAATTTGACAGCTAGCTCGCTGACCATCACGCTCTTCTGGCCTACCTGGACCTCTGTGTTGAGCGCTGTGCTTGGAGGTTTGCTAGTAGCCAAAGTGCTAATCGATGCAAGGGAGAAGACGATACGGTCAAACGCCTCAGTCAAGCCGTAGCGGGCAGCTATCTGTGCACACTGATCGAAGCCATTGACCACCCGAGAATATACTGCATCATCCGATGCAGACATGAAGACATATGAGAGCGTCGCAATCACTGGTTTCCACGTAGCCGCAAACATTTCGGCATCATACATGTTGGTCTCTCCAACTATGATGTCGCCAGCAGACGCAGACTTTAGCAATAGTTCCTTCCAAGCATAGTCAAACGCATGCTTGTTTTCGTGTTCATCGGGCAGAATTATTTCGTTGTTCTTGATAGACTCGTAGATATCTTCGAGGAATTCCTCCGCGAAGTCTCCACCCCCGTTGACACCTCGCAAGTTCTTAGCGAAACCAACGCAAGTCATACGGTTTTGTGACTTCACGTTGCGGTTGTAAAGTTCGGTGTTCAGCATGATGATGGCGTAGGTCAAAATGTATAGTGCGTCTTTGTCGGCGATGCCATCCGGCTTTACCTTTTCAACGTAATGCTCCGAAAAAGTAGTCACAATTCGCTCAATAAGCGGCGATTCGCCGGGCAAACGGAATGAACTGAGTAGTTCCCGAAGGGCTTCAACTGCGCTACGCCCTGAGAAGTCAAGAAGGTCCACAAATGCCCCCAACAACTCCTCGTTGCCACGTTTGGAGATGTACTCCCCAAGAACTTTCTTCGATAGACGTGTAGTTCCCTTCAAGAAGCGAGCGACTAGAACAGGATTCTTCGCATCCTCAATAACACCATGTTCCACAAGGAATGCAATTCCCTTCTTGGGGTCCTCATTGAACATCTGTGCTCCCTTGATGATGAGTTTCTTGGTGTGACGTTGTTTCTTCAAGCTTTCTTGAGGAGGGTAGTCTCCTTGAACCGGTTCGTCATCTAGCCGGTCATGAATGAACTGCACATAGCCCAAAAGAGCATCGAGACATAATGGGGGTACATTTGTAGTGCTCCAAGTTGCAGAGTCTGGGATAGCATTGCGAGAGAGCAATCCAATCATATCCTCGCACAGATCTGCTCGGTCCACATCACAATCATAGTTGACGAAAAGCTCAACCATAAAGCTAGGTATGCGTGACAACATGCCAATGCTCTCTACCATTGCCTCTCGAGCTTCGGGCCTTCTCGCCCCACCTTCGAGTCCCAGTTTCTGTCGGTCTTGAACAGGAACAGGTGTGGCTCTTCCGCTATTGGCCTGCGAGGCCGGCTGTTTCACCAACTTTGGTGATTGGGGAATGCCTTCGTAGAGCGATGGGTCGATGCCAGGCTCTCGCGGTATTTCCACGCGAGGGTGCAAGCAGGCCACTAAGTATGAAATATAAAGTTCCTGCTGTAATTTCAAAACCGGCCGGCAAGTCGATAACAATGTGCCAGCCACTCTCAACGATCCAGTCAGAATAGCCATGTGTTCTGATCTGACTAGCTGGAAAAGATATCGACAAAGATCATCCCTGGCCAGAGCAGCTAGACTAGGATGCCGAGCAATGGAGGGACCTGCTACCTCCAAGGCAACATCAATAATTCGAAGTGCCATCACACGCATGGAGTCGGTATGTTGCCGGTTATGAGGGTCCAGCAGGTCGATCAAGACACGGAATAATTCTTTGATGGATGGTAAAGAATAAGGCTGAAGCTCCGTTTCAGGGTCATCATGTGGACTCGGCGGTGCAGCTGCTGCTGCGCTGCCATTTCCTGCCTGCTCAGGTGATCCCTCTCGACTGGTACTGTGCCGTTCTGCGGCTGCTGTGTCTGCGCTGATGGCTGACAGGTGCTGCGATGTGACAGTATCTCCATTAACCGAAGGATCCATCTTCAGACGAGATGGAGGGTCCTTTTTTGTATCTTCGCCCGCAAATGGATCCGGTCCTACGGGCATTTCTTGATCAAGATGCGACAAACGCATGAAGATCACCTGGCACATTTTGACCATGGCCATTTCGGCGGATCTCCGTAGAACCTCTGACAAACGACCCTGGCAGCACATGCTCAACCCAGTTTCCATCATCTCACAGACGCTCTCGTCACCCAAAAGTTCACCTTCTGGCCGTGAAAGTATGCCCTCCATCAACTTCAAAATTCTCAACAGCACGATCTCGTCCGCTGACGAGTCGCTGGCTTCGAATCGGCAGTGTGTAATGGCAGCCGAGAGTAGCTGCATTGCGATGGGGAGCCGCGGAGAATTCGGGTTGATAATATTGTACGAGAGGAACTTGGTAATGGAGACCAAGGCGATGGAGGTGATTGCGGCAGAGGTCGAAGAGGAGCGAACGACCTGTAAGAATGGATGAAGCAAAGCTGGGGTATCAAAAGTTCGGATATCTTTGCAATCTTTCAGATCACTCCGCAGACGTGTGAAGGCCGATATCAATGGGTTGTCTTGCATGCTCTTCCCCTTCTTCCCTCGCAGACCCCACCGATTGGCCAGGGCATGATCTTCATCAGGGCGAGGTGTCGATTGGCCAGTCCTGCGTGGGCCTGGGCTCGATGGTGCAGAGTTATCCCGCTCATAAACACGAGAAGCTCCATTGCCGCCCAAGATGGCGGAAACCGAGGAGTGAGCCCAGCGGGCATGCTTGCGCATGGACGAGGTGACGGTGATACATTCAGTGGTTACCAAAGCCACCGGGTCGATGGCAATTGGAAGGGAGGCTGATTCCATGGTGGTATCGAGCATCACAAGAGATGCTCGCTGTTGTGACACCATTTTGGAGGTCAGAACGAAACAGCTGGTCTCTTGATCATCATACTGCTGCTTGCCTTATCGAGCCTAGCGTCTTCCCCGCCTACTCACCGCCTACGACAGGGGCTGTACTGCACATTACCACTTAATCAGTATTAAACTGATAGGATTGGATCAAATTCTGTACCGATGGGGTATTACAGTACGATCTGGTATTGGGCTCCATCCATGGATCCAAAATGTTTGATTTCGCCTTTGTTGACATCCTTCCATGCCAGTTCAACATTATATGGCCAATATGGACAATGTACCCATATAGTTACACTATAAAAACTTGAAATAGCAGGTGAAAGGACAATAAGAAGCTCGAAGTACATCATGTATGCATGAATTCATCAAAATATTAGCACGGCGATCATCAATATAGTGGCTGATATATTTTCCGAGTAAACAAAGATGGGATTTCCGAATTGACTACGTACATTATTTATGAAACTTGCTTTTTGAACTATCCGAAACATAATGGCTTTGTGCGTTAGACAGATCTAGTATTTCTGTCTATTCTTATCATGAAACATATTCATATCGGTCTAGCATCAAGCTCGTGTACAACAATTTGAAACTGTAGAGAGCAAACAAGGTGCGAGGAACCCCATATATTCGGCGAATCATGCAGATGTGACCTGTCACACTGGTCCTTGCAGCAGTTGGGGATCGCAACGATAGCAACGGTGTTGATAGCGTTGGCCGGACAAAACATAGCACAGTAAACATTAAAAACAAGAGAGGAGGACACATCAAAGTCGAGAATGTAATTCTTACAACCTACCGGAGTGTGCTGAGCATATTCAAGTCATTCTTTTATTATTATTTCTTTTTACTATTCTTAGTGTTAGGCGCTAATACCCGCTCTTGGTCTATCGGGCTATCGCGATATCAACCCACCGCTTCTCCGTCCCCGTCCCCGCCTCAAAACAAACGCCTCCCCTCAATCTTACACTTCCTTTTACTTACGTTTTGGATATTTTCCTTTATTTTCTTTTTATTCACGACACTGCACGTGTCTACTTGAATCTATGAATTGAGTGGATATTTTCTGTACCTCAGCTTCTATGGAGGGGAGCACGAATGTCGCAATTGCTTTACCAAAAACAGGATAACACATCCTACATGCGATCTTCAACTGTCTTTCACTCACTCTAGGAAAATTCCTCTCATTTAATTCCAAACACTGCGCCCTTGTGTTTCCCGTCACTCGCTACCTTGCAGCTGCATCGCTCCTTCTACGCCAAACTCCGGCGCATTTCATTTGTTTATCGCACACGATAGCGCTTGCTCAACAGCTTCTCGCATTCCGCACTTGCATTGCAAGTGAAACCACCATTCGTTATGGCGACTATCGCACCTCCCCCCGCAGCTCCTACACTGGCAGACCTGCCTCTCGAACATCTCAGTCTCTATCACGTCGTCGATCCATGTTTATCATCCATCCTCGTCTTTTATGGTGCCGTTTCCACCGCCAATGCCACTGTGAGCAGTTCCCGTATCCAGGCCCATATATTTACACCCGCCGGGTTTCAAAGTTACCCTCGAATCACTGTGTCCCCGGCTGCCCCCGTGTATGCTGCGGTCAACCACTTACCCCGCGAAAAACAAGGAGATGAAGTGTGTCGCGGACTTGCAGTCAGCATGCTGAGGTATTTTGCCGAACTTTCTGAACCGGTCAAGCACCGTCTGACTGGGGTGGCTCGCGCTGGAAGACCGGGGGGAAAGGCGCCCAAGATGTTCGATGAGATGCATGCTGCAGACCTGGCCAACCGGATGACAAAGGTGGACGACTCATTGGAGATCATTCAGGATATTCGGAGCGCATATCAAGAACGTAAGGTGCCATGGATTGACATCGATGTGGTACTTCCTACGGGTACTATCCAGCCATCCCACCGGCGAGAAAGTGGCGGATCAGAGCTTGGGGAGAGTCAGAATCCTCAGTACGGTCCATACACACCCTTGATAGAGGCGTTGGGAGATCCTATGTTTTTGCCAACATCTCGACTGAAGCGTGCGCCGTCTCAGCCGACCAATGTCAGCAAATCGCGGCTGTTCGCAAGGAACCAGAAAGAGGCCCTCCGTCTCACCATGTGTGAGCTTGTGGACACCGAAGAGAGATATGTCGCGAAACTGTATTCTCTTGTCCATGAAGTGGCCGACGAATTTCGGCAAAAGGCTGTGGACAGAGGGCCATCCAGTAAAAGCCCCGACGAGGCAGCTTTGGCGGCATTATTTCCACCATGTTTGAATGAAATTCTAGAAGTCAACCTGGGATTTCTCGATGTCATTCGACAAGTGCTTGATGAAACCGAGAAAGATGCGATCACAGATATTGGTCAGGACACGGAGCTCCCTTCCAATCGTCGGGGTCTCCCGAGAGACAGAGCAGATCCGCTTGGAGCTCTGGCATTCGCAAAGGCCCTATTTGAATGGCTACCACAATTTTCCCAGCCATACGCGGAGTATATGCGAGCACATACGGGCTTTACACAAACTCTGAATTTGTTCATGAAAGATAAGAACTCTAGCTTTTCGAAGAGAGTATACGAGACGGGGGAGCAGAGATTGCGCTCTTTGTTGATGGAACCTGTTCAGCGACTCCCTCGATACAGTCTGTTGATTGACACCATGACTAGCAATCTGCCCTTGGTTCATCCTGCCGTGCGAACTCTGTTGAAAGCACGAGACATTGTGAAGGATATATGTGCGCTAGAGAATAATTCCCCATCGAGCCACGCCCAAAGCCTTCAACGCCTGAAGGAGCTAGTCAATGGATGGCCAGCGAACACATTTCCTGAAGGCCGGCTGATTACCGCAGTCGACTTCAACGAGATTACCCCTCCCTACAATTTAGACACACAGTCATCTGGCAACAGCACAGGGATCATGCTTCTTTATAAGACCTGCCTGGTTCTTCTAGCAAAGCCTGCCGAAAGCCGTGCCACGGCCCGTGGTGTGCTGGCTGACATCGACAATGCGGCCGCTTCAACCAGTGATATGTCCACATCTTTACCCCAAGCTGAACTCCAAGTTGTGCAGGTCCTAGAATTCCATAACGTGCGTTGTATGCAGTCCGCATGTGGTCGGATTTTGTTTGTTGCGCCAATTTCAGCCAAGTCCATGACAGATGAGACAAGCGCCGGAGCCGACCTACTTGCATTGGAATTGGCTGGAACGTATGAAGGAAGAGCCAATCGCCTAATTGAAGAAATGTCCAAAGCGAAGATCGAGGGCCGATTCCCCGAGAGTGAAAGAGAAGGAGGCAAATGGACGCTGCGAAGCCCTCCCACCGGAGCTGCGAGTAACGTGGGAATTCTGGCTTGTGTGTGCGAGGATGGCGAAAGCGCCGCGCTCAATCAGATCCAGTCATCCCCCATACGAATTGTTTTTGATGCATCCAAGGCGACTTGTAGTCAAATGTTGAGAGATTCCAATCTTGAGGTCATCATATCGATATCTCCTCCAAATGGAGATCAATACAGACTAGATGTCGATTCAGTGGTTGGATCTGGGTCTACGGATTTGATCACGGTGGACACCTTCATTCCCACTCTTTCAAGGCGTCGTAAGTGAATTCCCCCTTAACAATTCTGTCGTCTTACTACTGACATGTATAAACAAAGTTCAATATTTGCTCTCGCCTCTGCATAGCCCCCGAAACCCAGCATTGACGGACCCATTGGTTCATTCGAACTTTGAAATCCTTCGGTATATCGCCAGCAGCTTAATCACGCAAGTCAAGTCTTCACGGGGATTCCGGCCACCTTCGCCGACCAAACTGATCTCAAATCTGTTGGGTGGTAGCCGTGAAAATGTGCCCACGATTAAAGGGCAAGGATCGGCCACTCTTACCGGCGAATTCCCAAAAATGCCCCCGCCAAGAGGCAATCTATCGAGATCAAACACTTTGCCTTCGACATTCCCCGGAAAAGACAAAGAGAAGGACAAGGACAAAGAGAAGGAGAAAGAGGAATCTGGGAACAAAATATCAGTTGTCGGGGCATCTGCCTCTAAGGGATTGGATACTCAGTTCGGGTTGCTGGAACAAACATTTGCAGCATATGTACTTTCTCTGCAGTCTCGGAGTGGAAACATCCTGGGCCGAATGCTTCGAGTCAGGGATCAGGTTGATCGGGCGCCAGTCAATGAGCTCTACAACATTTTGCTGGAAGACCCAAGCAAAATCCAGGCTGCCGCCGAAGTGCCAGTTGATACGCTTTTCGTCGCATTTGAAACCTTCCTGGCGAACGCTTGGAGACGAAGCATGGGCCCTATATTGAGCTCCTCTTCTCTGAAATGGGTACAGAGCCAGTTTGACACTATGATACCGAGAGATTTTGATGAGCAATTCCGGAAATTTGTGACAGACATGAGCCCACAAAATAGACGAGCTCTAGCTGCAATCATTCGACTACTTGCTGAGCTACTGGATGCATCCGGAAATGACGGAGATCGCGGTGCTTTGACGATGGCATTTGCGGAGGTACTCACCGAGGACGGAGATCCCAGCCATCATGTCTCCCTTTTAGATCGACTGGTCGAAGACTTTGACAACCTCTTCGAAGAATTTGTTCCTGGTGGTACCTCTGTGGAAGGAACACTGACCTGCGATCAATCGAAATCGCATACCAACACTGGATCTGTCGGTTCCAACTCCTCCTCTTTCCGGAAACGCTTTGGCTTTGGTATGCATAGGGATACCTCGAAAAATGACGGCGAAAGCAAAGTCGCAGCAATTTTACGGACATTGAGCAAGAAGCAAAGCCCCGCCGGCTCAGAGCCCAATACACCCAAGGGCTCTCTGATGCGTTCCAAGTCGACTGATGTGGACGCTCGTCTGGGATTCCTTCGCCCTGCGTCTCGCGATCGTCCTACGTCTCGCGATCGTCCTACATCCCGAGATCGCCCTACATCTCGCGATCGCCCTGAATCCCGGGATCGTCCGTACCGTCCGTACGGGTTCGCTTCTGAGGAGCAAATCTCGAGGCCGGGCACCGGGTACGAGAACCCGCCTTCTCTATCTTCTTTCCGAGGATTCTCTGAAGATGCCGTGCCGAGGACTCGCAGAAAACGAAGGAGCTCTCTTTCGGACTTACGACCACTCACAGCATCCTCAGATGCATCCAGTATATCTCCGACTCAACAGCTCCGCCCGACGACCCCTTCCAGCCGCCCACGAGGAGAAGTGGTAACGCCCACCAAGCAGTCCAGACCTCAGAGCAGCTACATACCAACATCGCCTATGCGTGGCCAATCACCAATGCGCGGCCAATCACCAATGCGTGGTCAGTCACCAATGCGTTCTAAGCCGCCAGCAAAATCTAGCTCACCGACGCGACTAGGATCACCCATTCGCCGTCTGTCTCCGCCCCGTCCGTCTACGCCGAGCAGGAAGGAGAACATTGATCCCAGAACCCCACAGACGGAGCGTACAGCCAAGCCCAGGGGTAGTGTATCAGAATCGCCAGCAGAAGAGTCAAGGAGAAGATCCCACGCGTCAGGAATCCCTCAGCGCACTCCGGGCCTTCGGGAGCGGTCAACTACCAATAGTTCTGATACTAAGCGGCCCCAATCTTCATCTTCCTTGCAGAAACCGCAGAAACCGCGGATGCAAAGCCCGCAAAAGGTTGGTCACGTTGCATTTGTCTTGATATTGACTTCACTGACATTTCTTTAGTTACGTGATCGTGTTCAACTAGAAAAGAAGACCCAAAACTTCACTCAATTGGGCCTGAAAGACGAGCTCACGGAGCTTGGTAACGAATTACGTTCTCTGAAGCTTACACCACCAAGGCAATCCAACGCAATGAACCTGGAGTTTGATTTTGACCGTACAGACACCCCATATTCTGCTACCACCGCATCCCTTGAAGCTCGCATGCGCATTCTTGAAACCCGACTTGAGACGCTTACCGGGGAATACAATGGCCGCACAACCGCTCTCGAGCGAGACCTGGAGTCGTCATTGATTCTTAGCGAGAAGCGCGTGAAGAAATTAGACGAGCTTTATCGCGAGGCAAGCGCCGAGAACGAAGCTCTCTATGATCGGTTTAATACCGAGCTCAGCAAGATTGCAAAGGATGTCCGCTTGGGCCACGCAGAAGATGCCTTGAAGTCTCAACTGGCAAGTGCTCTAGACGAGATCGGTCGAGTGAAGAAAGAAAACTTCCGCTTGAAACGAGAAGTCGGAGGTCTTCGAGCCCAGTCGGCTGCCGCTGCACTGCTCAAGGCGAGCGATCAATGACCCAATACACATCATCGAGGGCTTGTTCCATCATTCATTCCTTTTCCACACCCGGACATCTTACTCAACAACCTGACACCTGTCACATTTATCTTTTTCTTTCGACTTGTATTTTGATACCGCACAAGCCTCTTCTACTTTCCTTTGAACACCTATTCATTTGCATACATATCATGAGCCTTTATTATTTGTATTCATTCCGATTTCTTGTCACCCTTCATACTGGCCTATCTGCACAGATAGCCATTGACCATGCATGCATAGCTCAGGAGATCAAGTTTTTACAGGACTTGCTTTTTTTGTTTGTCTAGGTGTTGTTGTCGTGTACACTAAGCCTCTTCGGCATCTTTATCCACCGGCCAGCCCATCAGGCGTAGTGCCTCAGTGTCAATCGTTTTGTACATCCACTGCCATTTCAGTTTCCAGCGACAGCGTAGATGTACCAATTCCACCTCACTGAGAGAAGAATACTTAGCCGAATGGCCAGATAGCCGATAGTCCAAAGTTGGCAATGCCAGCTGTTGCCAAACCTTCTGACCCAGAGGCTTTTCTGGCTTAGATATGATGCCTTCCCTTGATATCACAGGTAAAGTAAACCGCAGCTGAGCAGGCGCTTCAGCAGACAAGAGGGCTTTGAGGTACTCAAAAGTCCCGGGCATTTTCTGTTCAGCAGCGGAATCCTTGGTCGTTCGCCCCAGCGGCCTTGAATGAACCGTATTTTTGCGTATCCGTTCAATATCAAATTTGTGGAACGGACGTATAGTAAGTGGGACACTTATCAATTGATCCCCCAGCTCACTGGGATCACGGTCGACCGCAACAAGACGAAGCCGCATCCAGTACCGGTTATCCCACAAAACCCACGGAGTAAAACTGCCACTAGGCGAGACGTTGATCTGCGTCACGGGGTCACGATCTCTCATGAATGGTTGTCGGGATAGCAACCAGATATTATCACCCCCGCGACGTGGGTCTTGGGACTTTCCAAGCGTGGAGGCTTCGCTTTCGAGGCGCTGGAATAAAACCCCTGCTACCGTGAAGGCCTTTCTTCTTTTCTGGTCATTGGATGTGGCGCTTGCATCATGAGAGCTATCTTGACCGGGGAACACATTGGAAACTAGTGACTCATAGCTGCGTAGCGAGAAATGGCTATCGGGGAATGGAGAGACTAGTTCTGTGATGCGGCGGAGAACGATAGTCTGGATCTGTCGGGTTCGAGAAGCTGATAATGTTGCCAGTTGGGGGTCCATGGATGCTGGGCTTGTGTTTAGGAATTGAATGACCGCTGACCCTGCCTTGGGGTTGAAATCTAGAATTCGGCATTGGGATGAGAGGAGGTAGTTGGAAAGCTCGTTTGACCTCTGGAGGAGGTTTTGGCTTGATCGGATTAGGGAGAGGATGGATTGTGATTCCAGCGCACGAGGTAGGGAGTTTGAGGTGCGAAGGCTGCGGATGGCGTTCCGGGGAGTGAGGGTTGGGTCGAAATTTGTTGGGTCGGAGACGTAGGGGACTTTGTTTTTGTGGCAGGTCTCCAAAAGACTTGATTTGGTGAAGGAGAGTAGAGGTCGGCAGATGAATATGCCGGGGCTTGCCATGTTTACTTTGGATGTGTGATTAGAGTAGACTTTATCTGTCCTAGCGTTTGGGTCAGGGAAAGTGATGAACCCATGCTTCTGGTTATCGAATCGAACTTTGGGTTGGGGTTTTGTCGGTGGTCTTGTGGGGATTGATGTAGTCGACCAGCTCTCAGAAGCCCCGAAGAGACCATGGCATTCGGGAATTCGAGCAACTTCGGGGATGCCGCCAAGACCTAAACCACTTGCCCCAGCGGATAGCCGCCAAATGGTGGTTTCGACGTTGTCATCTTGATGATGGCCTAAAAGCAACGTTTCAAGTTTGAATTCATGACAAGCTATGCCGAGGGCTTGGAAACGGAGTCGTCGAGCATGTGTCTCAAAGGCGGATGGCAGAGGACTCGATGCTCCAGACTTTGGCGAAGACAATTGACTTGAAGTAATTTCAGACCAGTCCAGACTGAGGATCTGGGTTTTTATGTCTGTTTAAACATGGTTAAATAATCTTCTAAAAATGTAAATATTCTGACTTGGTACGTACCCATATCACGAAGCCAGCCAGCAACCTTTTGTGCCTCAACAGTGCTTTCTGGACGGGCACGATGATCTACCACAAAGGCAGTGACAGAAATGGCTCCAGCAACATCTGACGATCGTTCTAGTTGCTTGCATAGGTATGCCAGAGCCATAGAGTCGGCGCCGCCACTGACGGCGATTCCTGCCAATTCGCGCGTCAGCCATAAGCTCTTGAGATACAAACAACGAGTATATAATAATTTCAATACTCAAAGCTTACCAAACCTCCGTGGAAGCTGCAGAGTGTCATTATCACCGGGTTTCTTTCCATATTTGGCGCTGCCATAATTAACGCGAGCCCGTCGCGATCCGGACCATGCTTGCTGGAAGCAACGCTGGAACAGAAATGGCGAGATTGATATATTTCCGGCCATGTCTACTCCGCTTTGGATCAAACATATGCTCGAAAACTCAACATCACTATCGACCTATAGATTATTCCACGCGCAGGAGAACCTCCGGGTGATATCGTCGGCTCGGTCAATCAATGTTCCCGAGAACGTGACCAGTAGGCCTTGACGCGAATATGTCCCCGAGATTCTGTCAAATATTATTCTAAATAATTAAGAAATGTTTTTGAAATATTGGGGCGAAATGTGTCAGTGTTTTGATGCTGACAGTAGTTTAAGTGGTGGTTGCTGAGTTCCATATACTGCTTTTGTTGGATTCTATACATTGCAGCAAACCAACACTATCGCACAGCGAGGTTCTGCATATTAGAAGGGCAGACATGGAAAAGTCGGTTTGCGCAATTTAAGCCGTTTTTACCTCCTATATTCTAGCTATGACATCAACAAGGAGGGAAAAATCTAAAGAAGATTCCCAAAAATACTACCAAAAAAACGTCTCGCCGCATGCGCAGCCGACTGTTCTCGTGATTTATATCTCTAGATCTCGAAGCAATTAGGAAAAGCAGCTAGGTAAGCGCCCTCAATTTCCCGGCCTATACCCCCAACGCCCTCGAAAATCACATCAGATTTCAGAGATCTGCCAAGAATTTCCACCCCATGTCGCAGCTCCTCCTTCAATCTATCAGCATCAGCAATCTCCGATGCAGGAGTAGGGTTATTGAGCAGGTGATAACAATCTGCAAGCCGATCCGTCGCTAGAGAGGCACGCAGTCGATGCAGTAGCATGAGAAGAGCGTAGCAGCTTTGTATCCCCGAGCAAGCAAAGTAAGGAATGGTTTTCGGATATGTCGGGGACCTAGAAGAAGGTGCTGACCCAAGTGGATTCGGATACGGTAAATTGCGATATATTGTCGTGACCACGAGCGAGGACTTGAGGCAGATGATCGAGGATTCCTGCTCGGTGAACGGGAATGAGATCTCGCAGTCTGTCACCCATTTGGGAGGAGATGTTTGATGCGGGAAATCCGCACTGTTGATTGCTGTGAGATCGCAGTATTTGTCGAGGAAAAGTGGAATGTCCATGAATGCCCGAAAGCGGTGCAGTCGAGTGCGAGCACTATCAAGGTTCAGTAAAATATGCGTCGAGATTAAAGATGAATTGCTTACGCATGGATGAACATTCGGCTGATCATCCACATGTTTTGGGCTACGGATGCTTCTGGGTTTTCATCAAAAGTCGTCAGAAGGTGGCGGTCGGTTTCGCCTATCAAAGATGCAATTTTCGAATCCAGTTTGCGTATTCGAGTGCCAAAATCGGAGAGAACGGTTGTTTCATCCACGCGTTCGATGTTCTGGACAATTTTGCTAGACTCGAAAAGAGCCTCTTGTGTTTTCATCATTATGGGCCATGGCTTGTAACTGTCAGTAGAGGATTGAAGAGTTATGAAAGAAGTTAAATAACTTACCTCCAGATATACATCAAATTTAGGATAAGGAGTCGTTATTCGTGGATCATTCAAAGAAACAATTGGTGGCTAAATATCAATCAGTCAACATCGGTCAGTCAAAGTGTTCATATTTTCTCTTACAGAAAAATGGAGGTTCGACGATAGATATGAGATCCAAATCTATAGGACCAGTGAACAACAGCTCCGACAATGCCATGTTTCTTTCACTAACCGTCATCCACCAAGCTCGTCTCTGTGCCTCAGAATAATCCGTCGTTGTCGAGTCAAGTCTATGAATGGAGATATCCATAGCAGTTGTGATAGCCTGGTTACCTCGAGCCCGCATTCTGGATATATTACCACGCTGGCAATACTCATAAATGCCAAGGACCACAAGAGCCAGAATCGGATGAAGCTGAGTAGATACCTGAGGATGTAGCTCACTTTGTACCCGAAGGGATTCTGTCCCAGGTAAATTGGTGCTCAAAGCAGGTAACAAATCGTCAGTTTCAGTTTCCACAGCAGCCAGTGCCGCCTGGGCAAATAGCTGTGCGTACAACCGCCTACGCGCAAGGCTCGGTTCGGCCATTGGAAAGGTGTCTTCAGTGGTAGGTATGAGCACTAGCATTGCGGACAAAGCAAGACTCAGCGACGATGTTGGCCAGTAAGGCATATGGCACTTTTTTGCTTGAGAACTTTGGTCAAATGGCCCAATAAGGGTAGGATGATCTTCGTGCTGTGGTGCCACCGAAGGCGGCAGCAAGGGTAAATATGGATGGATGTAAATATAGTAGGCATTGGCACTGTGTGTCCAATTAGCAGTTGCTCATGCTTTGAATCATGTGTCTTTTGCACAAACATTTCCGTTTCGGATTGATAGGCACGTATCACTGATGACCCCACATCGTGCACAGGAACCGAGTCAAAGGAGCTATCATCATGCGGGGTGAGTTGGCCCCAGATCTGGTGGGTTCCATCCACAATTGACAGAGAATCCGGGGACAGGTCAAGATTGTGGATCCCAGCGAATGGCGATACCAGACCAATCGTGTTATCAAGGAATGGTTCTAGCCGATTGTTAGATACTATGACGGCTTTTTAAGCAAGAAGACTTGAGCTACCATATTCATGGGTGGCATCTGACATTGAAGATGGCAATGAGTTGCCAGTTGATCGTCGTTGCATCTCTTCATACTGGGCTCCTCTGCGAGGACCACCCCGGCGACTGGGTCGATAACTACACTCTCTTTTTCTACCAAAGCACTAATCAAGAAATTAGCCAATGAGTACCATAATGAGGGGTTAGACATACACTGCCACAGGGATGCTGGCCATCACAACGTGTTTTCGATGTTCGACTACAAAATATGAGCTCAATGCAAGAATGAGTGGTTAACAAGGCATGCAACGCACCACGCCAGACACGCAGCTTTCACTGGTGGTTTACCGACACGAGGCATCTTGTCTAATTGCCTGAAAAATGCAGTTAGTGATGATTATCTCTGGGCTGTAGGGACGTCACCATGGCACGTGATATCTATACCCTGATCGGGTGAGGGCAATTTTGACGTGATAAGATCTACCCACTTTGACTTTTGACTTATCTGTTGCCTCTATTACTTCGCAAGAAGACCAATAGGCCATTGAAAGTATAGTTTGTCCAAGGTAAAGAAGTTAGTTCTGGTTCGGCGTTTGATTTTTGGACCAAACACCGAATCAACCGTCATTGGCAGAGGACACCCGCTATCGGCGACTGATCAATATTTACTACGAAAATATATCTGCAATGTTTTAAGAATACATAGTGCATTAATGATAAATTGGGAATAAATTGGGAATAAATTGGGAATATAAGATAGAAAAACAATTTACATGTATCAATTTATTTGCAACAACTCTTGCCAAGATTGGGCGCTTGCGAGGTATCCAGACGACAGAAACAAGAAGACGTTACAGGCACATCAGCCACGGCAACTGCTATCGCTAACTGCGGCGCAATAATGCTCGCCTCTTCATGTCGACCAAGACGTATCAAGCATTCATGGTAGCCCTGCAAAGCCCATACATTATTCGGATGCTGACGAGCACGGATTAGAGTGCTATCGATACCCAAGTCAGCCTGGTAGACAGCCGCTGCATCCTCGACATGGCCCTGCTCTAGCAAGAGAGCAGCGTATGCATGGCGGGTGGGTTGCATCCAACTCCAGGGCTCACTGTAGCCCAGCCCATCATCCAATTCAATCGAGCGACGTAGATGCTCGAAAGCCTCCGTGTAGTTCCCGCGACGGTACTCGATCTCTCCGTCCAGCATTTCCGACGCCACCCCCAGAATATCAATGCACTTGTTGGGCCAGTCCAAGCGCGTATCCGGGACTCGATCCCGCGCTGCTCGATATAGATCTCGCTCTCGCTCTGCATCCGGCACGTTCCCTGAAGCTGCATATGCCACACCCTTGGCATAGTGCAGAACCGCTATCGTCATGCAGTACAGGTCTGGATCTGAGGGGATCGCAATTTTGATAATCTCATCCCACATGCCGAAGCGTATCATGATGTGTGCGCGTACGGACATGAAAACTTCGATGTAGTCCGCCAGGGCCGAGAGCAGTTCTTTCGGCAAAGTGGCCTCCATCCGGTCCACGGCTGTAAATGCGGCCTGTTTCTGGCCCGCAAACATGGCGGCGTAGATGAGCGAGTGGTAGGTGTGCATGCGGTAGACTGAGTAGAAATTAAATGGGCCTTTCAGCGCCAGGTATTTCTCGTCTGCAATAGCGGCACGCTGGTTGGCGCGCACGGCACTTCGATAGTCTCCAACCAGCACATCCAGATGGGATGGCATGTGAGTGATATGGCCCGCATCTGGAACGAGATCACGGAGGTGGTCCGCCGGTCGGAGACCTAGTTCTGGGAAGGGTGACATCTCAATGAGATGGATGTACATGTGCAGGAGACCGGGGTGTTTGGACGCATCTTTATGTTGGAGAGCTGTCTCCAGAACCCTCTTTGCTTCCATTGTACGAGCACCTGGGTTTGGTGCGCCGGTCACCGAGTCCCACAATTTCCAGGGGGTGAGGCTGATCATGGAATCAGCGTATAGAGTGACCACATCCAAATCATCGCTAAACTGTTCATATGCCTCTTTCATGGCATCGGCATATGCAATATTTTGAATAGCATATTGTTCCATGCTAGCAGGCTTATCACTTTGATAGCGGGCGGAGATTGCCTTGGCGAGGACCTGTTCCAGGGGGGAACCATTTTTTTTAGAGAGAAAACGAGCTTTGATTGCAGCTCGATATGTATTTTCAACGACAGCTGCCAAATCGTTGCCCAGGAAATCCCAGGGCTGGTTGTAGTTGGGACCGAGAGAATAGGCCAACCCCCAGTAGGCCATTACACATAATGGATCATGCACAAGTGCCTGTTTGAAACAGACGACGGATTCCTTATGGTTAAAAGAATATGCCCATACCAGACCACGGTCGAACCATATTTGGGCTTCAGGACTAGTGGTTGTGATCACCTTCCCGTATGACCCCAGGTTGTAGGGATATTCTTCAGTTGATGCCTTTGTCATTTTTTGAAGATATATGCCCTTGGGGTGCCCTTGGGTGCCACCGTATGATGTTAGCGGGAAGGTGAAGAAGAATATTGACGAGTTCGGGTTTAGGCGGGGTTCCCGCTACTTGTACCCAACGACTTCGGACTTTTCACGACTCCATTTTATTGGAATTATTTTATGTTGGCGTGAGATATTTTGAACTTGGGAACTAGTGAACTAGTGAACTATTGAACAATTGTGAACTATACTGTCTATATTGCATCTTATTGGACCCCAGTTGGTATGTAAATACGATTAGGTTGTACTAGATTGTACTATTGTTTTAGTAGATCATATTTATACACCTATTACTATTACACAATGATCTGTTCTTTCCATTCAATTGCTTTTCCTGATTCTTTAGATCTGATTCCCAAAAAAATTTAAGTACAAAAGAGTATAAATGAAACAGGGGTGAAATGCAGTTCAGCCTCAATAATCCCAGTCCCTATTTTCCCCGTCGGATCAGCCCACACTCTTATATATCTGGGTTTTTTCCCATCATATGTTGTCCCTAATTTAGGAAGTTCGTCTCCTTAATTTCAGACTTGAAATTGAGCTCTGTGCTTTCACTTTTGAAACCATCTAGTCTTCACTAAATTTGTCACTTTTCCTATGTTGTATATTTGCAGGGATATCTAGCCAAAGCCTTAATACAAGGTTAGACACGCTAGGCAATGGTGCACAATTGCACGGACCGACCTCCGATATATATCTATATATTATATATTATATATATCGCAACAAAAAGGGGCATATGCAATCCTGGACTATAACATACAACATAGAGATTTCTTAATGATCAATCTTTCATGGAAATTGCAAAACATTAATTAGTCAGCTTATGTCCCTGTCCAGGTGTCCAGGTGAAGTCCACCGATACCCGGATCTGAGCAAATTGGCCCAATAACAATTGACCAAAAATTGGGAAATGGGATTGGATCGGTCTCGCACATTCCATGCTGAGAAATTAATGCGAAGAAGCGATATCGCTCCAATTTATGGGAAATGCCGGCTGACCAATGTATAGACCTAGGCAAACAACATAATCACCTCTAGGGCTAGAGACTAGGCTGACTGAGAAAAAGCAAATTATTTCTAGGGCTATGTTATCCCTGGTGTTATCCCTGGGGCTGACCATCTCTTATGAAAGCCTTATGAAAGCCAGCATAATGCTGAATGATCTCCAAGCCTAATTATTGAACCAATCAGAGTGAAGCACTGTTCCCATGATCTGCGGGTGAGATACAAGGGAAAACATAAGCCAAATGTGACCTGTCTGCATGATTACGATATGTACCCTTGTTCGAGACATATTGCAGATCCCAGACATTCTAAGCTCGTTCCTGGGGCGAGGCAGACTCTAGGCAGACGCTTATCTTAGAAGCTCTTTGTTTGCTACGGGACTATACTCTCCCTAGATCCTCGACCTCTCTCTTCCATTTTCCTCACCATCGACTACCTATTCCTGCTTTCTCAACGCCAAGCTATACCCCAAATCACTCGAAATGGCACCGTCATCTTCACTTGAGACATTCCTACTGCATTTCGGTAGCTTCCTCGGTGAACGACTCGAGACAGCTCCCTTCCAGACCTTCCTCGTCTTGGCCTCTATCTGGATTCTCTCTATCCCGACTTTCGTCTTTCTCATCACCCGCTACTGGCCCTCTAATTCCGGAAATGCCAAACCTCAACTGCGATGTCGCTCGTGCGGGAGCACCGATGTTACTGAGACCCCTGCGGGGCCCTCGATTCCAACCCCGAGTGAGAAGAGGGATTGAGTCACGGGGCACAGAACGCCACATGGGACTAGGGGTCCAAGAGGAGAAACATGCGTTCGTTGGTCACCATGTGTCAGCCCTGGACTAAGCAGCCTATTTTGGATTTTCCGGTTAATCGCCAATGGTATTGGTTACTCTAGTGCAGCTTTAGTTTAGCTTGTTTCTGCCTTCTTTGAGGCTAAGCTAATTTAAGAAAGAGTTGCATACCAAAAGCGGAACTTGCCGTGCACTTTATGCAGGGATCTGGCCCTGTTTCATACTTCATCTTTTTACTCTATGCTTTGACGATGCTCATATCATGACTCTATGCTCTACATTGATTAGAAATGTGAAAATTCAGGAGAGCAAGTTTCGATTTACACAGTCCCAAAAAAAACCCCCTTCATTACCTGGCTTCCATTCCTCAAACCTGTTATCTGTAAACCGTTAAGCCGTAAGCTTACCCGATCTACAAGCCACATGCAGCGCTATTCTTCAAAATCCGGTCTATCCGAATACTAAACGTGAATGGAACACCGTCATACTCGACGCCCCTCAACTAGTGCTAGTCGAATAGTCCAATCCCACAAAGGCAACTGTCTCATCTGCACGGTATACGAGACTACTAAGCCCTAACGGTGCGAAGCGTCTCTTATCTGTGTGGATGTAACCTCGTGCATGCCCAAGTTTGAGCAAAAAACCCGAGCAGAAGACATTATCCACATGGAAATTGCCTCTTTGGCCACGGCAGCCTGCTCAACCAGGTACCTGTCTCACTGACAGCATGAGCAGAAGCCCAAACTATAAGAACCCCTCGAAAGAACGCAGAAAAGAGAACTTCCAGAACAGACCAAGCAATCATCTTCAGAATCATCCAACATCCACCCAACCAAGCACTTCTTCAAGATGCTCTCCACCACCATCATCACCAGCCTGATACTGGGTCTTTCCCAGCTAACCACCGGCTCTGCCCTACCCGCAACCACAACCCCCTCCTCAACCGGCTTCATCGTGAGCCATGTAGCCGCAGACTACTTCCCCGACTCAAAGGCCGACCTCAGCGCCTTCGACGTGGACGTCCGCTTCGTGGGATACTCCCCCGCAACCGAGTCCTGGCTCACAGCCCTGGACCCGCACTCCGCGAGCAGCGACGAAGAAAAGGCGCGTATGCTGACGGAAGCCGCATACGCGAAGAAATACGACGAGAACGACGCCGACATGGCCGGCGACGTGGAGTCCCTGCTCGCACACGTTGCAGGTAACGTCACTGTCGCCAACAGAGGTATTGAGAAGCGGTCGAGCTTCAAGACTAGCGCTGCGCATGCTGTGCTTTGGAGTGCGTGCGGCACTGTGTTCTCTTGTATCTCTGGTACAACTTGCCAGTTTGATCAGCAGATTGGAAAGGCGCCGCGCAGTCACTGCGAGCAGCAGGGTGGAGCGAGCTGCTGTGTTAGTTGGTCGACTTATACCGTGCGCGCTGGGTTCTTCTCCAGTACTTGGACGGCTTGTAATCAGGAGGTGCAGGCTGAGCAGAAGAGGAGTGCTTCTTGTGAGGGATATGGAACTGGAGATCAGGGTGGTGATGTCTGTCTTAGCAACCGTGCTTCTGGATGTACCTAGATGGATTGTTGGGAGTGGGATAGTTGAGGTCGGAGAGGGGGAAAATGGGGGTGGGCCTGGCTGTTTGGCTGGGGTTGGGGGATTCTCAGGCAGAATGAATGTCGTTGTTGTAAGGTAGAGGGCGATGGTTGTCGATTCAAGCTTGGTGTCATGGTTATCGTTAGGCATCAAATGAAATCGTTGCCCTTTTCTAAAAGTCCCCAAGGCCTTCATATGTGATAAAAGCGAAGAATTGATACTCTGGTAGAATGGGATTCATCAAGGAAATGGGCATGTGGTTAGTACGTGGGTTGGGACTCCAGTTCGTGAAGTTAGTCAGGGGCAATGGACGGAAATTACAAAGAATAGGCCATGAAGGATCCATAAATTCGATTCTTCGCCAATGGTGCCGGTGTTACCGTCAACATTAATACATGAAAATGCAAGCTGCAAGTTGCAAGCTGCGAGGCAAAAGCAAGGCCCAAAGCAATAGCCAAGCAAGCCAGATGCGCTAACATCCATAAGAAGAGAAATAGTAGATGCCATAGACATCAAAAAATCAAAAATCAAAAAATATCTCGCCCATATGTACTAGAGATCCATGCATGTAGCATTGGTGTAGGCCGAATATCAAAATGTACCGTTTGAACGAAAGGAAGAAAAGGAGAAGGACGAGAAAGGTCCGGAGGCTGGCGTTTTTCATTAGGTGACAACAGAGCCTGCGACAGAGGCCGAGTTAGTCACGGAATGGATACTCCCGGGAGGTGCATGTGCATTGCTATCCCCGTTCGAAATATGGGGTTCTTCCGCATGGACATGATTCTCGTCAATACCCAAGAGAGACCGGGGCGGGTGGATCTCTTTCTTGCCGTTTGTCTTGTAGTGGAGAACCATGTCTCCCGAGGTGCGCCAGAAGTGCGTGCGAATCGTTGCTAACGTCATGTTTGGTGGACAGAGCTATGGAAAACGATTGAGATTAGTATGACTGACTCTGTACAAAATGGGAGAAAATTTTTACCATCTTCTGGCAGTATAGCTCGAGGTACTCCTCTGGCGCCATAGCGGACTCTGCTGGTTCATCTGGGTTTGCAGGGTCAATGCGCTCTGCGACATAAGCAAGAACCTTCTTCGTTCGGAGCATGCGGTTGGCATTGAGACGAGAGCCATTGTTATTGGTGTTCAGGTTGCCCGGAGGAGCACCGTTAGGAGCCGGCCTGGATGAATAGCTGAGATTAGTTTCATCATCAACACGCATTATAGAGTAGAAGGTCCGAAACATACGGTTCGGGCTTGACGACTGGCGGCAAGGTATCATCGAAGGGCTTCAACACAAAGGCGATCTTAGTCTGCTCCTTGAAGGGAATTTGATTCTATAACCAATCATCAGTAAGGGGGAAAGCAAATATCATAAAAAATAGACTTACCTTCAGAAGAAGCTCGCCAAGCCAGTGAGGAATCGATTTCTTGAGTCTTTCGAGGTCTTCACCAATGCGGCCCACGGTACCTCTGTAGAGATCCGAGGCCACAGCAGTATCGCCAGTTTCCTCCTGGATGAAGACTGCAGTCCGAGATGGAATCTCCAGTCGCGGAGTTTCATCCTCAGAACAAGGCAAAAGAGCCGTCTCCAAATCCCGATCTGCATTTGTAGCCAGGAATTCTTCGTAATCGTCACGAATGCGGTCAACCACGCCACAGAGATTGGGCTCATACACCTTCTCTTCTTTGATAGAGGAGATTTCCGACTCTTCAGCCTTTTCTTCCAATATCTGGGGCTTCGTGTCCGTAGAATTGCGACCTAACTTCTTGGGGAAATTCATTTGGAACTTCTTTCCAAATAGTGACTTCTTCCGCTCTTCCTTATCGGGCTCTGCGGGGGATTGAGGAACCCCTGAATTTGAGGCTGCATCTGACGGAGACAGAAGAGACTTGTCGGCGTCTGTATGTGGGGCTGCTAGAGGTCTTTTCGAGAAGTAGTCACTTGATGAAAAGGGTGATGACCCGCCATCGATATGAGAATTTGTGGGCATTGAGGCATCAGGTGTGTCCGGTTCAAACCCTGGGAACGGAGAGTTGCTCTGCATGGAAGTGCTCAAGTAGTTTGACGAAGGTGTGCCAGCGTTGATGCTAAAGCCAATGTTCGGGCTAGCAGGGACGTCTAGGTTGGGACGCAGACTCATTCTCTGATGAGGATTCGATATAGGTATACCAACGCTGCGAGGGATATCATCGCCAGGTACCGATGTACCCAGCGAGTTCTGTCGCGCATTTTCTTCTGCTCTCGCGATGGCAGCTTGGCGGTATTCGTTGTCTCGTCGAATTTCCTCGTCCACTACCGGAGCAAACAACCAACGCAAAATCCACTTGCCGAGATTGACTGCGTGTTGTTAGTATGGCAAAGAATATACGCAAGGTTTGACAGCAGAGCAAAAGAGATAGTTCAAGTAAAAGAAAACTCACTTCTTTGATCTTCTCTAAACTGATAGAGATCAGATAGTGGTAGATCGGTCTCGTCGGCATAAACTTCTGCGTCGAAGCAGCGATTGGGCTCCAGAATTACTGACAATCTGCCAGTGCGCACGTCGATGGCACACCAATGTCCAATACTGTCAACAGTGTTTACCTCTGACTCAACATCATCCATATGACGTTTGCCGAAGCTTTGGATGGGGATACACTATGTTCATGTCAGCCGATGTCTCATACTTATCGGTTCGGACGTAACCAAAATCACCTTCAGCAAGTCCCAGAGAACAACTTCTCCTGCTGAATCCTGAGTAAGTGTGCGCCTCCGATCATTCAACATCAAGCACTTGATCAAGCCATGTTGGCCTTCAATAGTTTCCTCGGGCTGTGGGTGAACTGGGATTGTTAGGCCAATTGCCTCCGAGTTAGGCTCCGAGGAATTCAGTTTAGGGGCTGAGCCACCCAGAATTGATGTCGCTGATAACTGCAAAACAGCATTAAATGGAATCTTCTTGGGTGCCTTCTCTGCGGGGGTTGCAGGCACTGTGGCAGAGTCTATGGTACGGGCTGGGTCGGGCGGCGGCTCGATTCCAACTGTAGTGTCAACATCTCGCCAGCGGTGAACGCTGGACTTGGGAGTAGCTGTCCAGATGTAATCTCCCGCTGCCACAACCTTGACAACGCCCTCGTGCTCTTGTAGTGCGGCGACGGAGAGGCCCTGATCAGGATCGGCCGACCCTCGCATGTCGGTCTTCGCCACCAAGCCAGATCGGTCACTTGAATAGAAGACAGAAAGATCAGGGTGATCTGAGTAAAGAGACCACACGCTATCATTGTGCATGGTCAGGGTGTTCATGCATCGACCCGCCGTGAGAGACCAGATCTTGATGGTCTGGTCAGACGAACCCGTCATGATTGTATCGCCGGACTGGTTGATCATAATGTCACGAATGTTGTCCGTATGACCCACGAACTTGGTCACTAGCTTCCCAGACCGGGGATCCCATACTCGGACGACATTTTCAGGGCCACCGCTAGCGAGTACCGACGAGACCGCACCCAGCGCATAGACAGACCCTTTATCCGTTGAGTCTTCTCCACCGGCATTGATGTTCAATACCTCTCCGCCGCCATTCAAATCCCAAAGGTAAACCTTTTGATCAAGACCACCCGAGGCAACCCAAGTAGCATGGCTACCGGGACTCGCCAGGGCCTTCACATAATCGGTATGTTTTCCAATGCGCTCCGGCACCTCAGTAGACTCGGAATGCGGGCGCCAGAGTCGCACAGTCGTGTCGGACGAGGCGGAAACGAGCGCGGAGCTGTTCTGTGCCAAGACTATGTCGTTGATCCAGTGACTATGGGCTTGAACCTGGGTTTTGAAGCCGGTCGGACTGGGCTTTTGGTCAGGATTTGATGCTTCTTTGGGCGCAGATGAGGATGGAAGAGGAAAGTCGAGATCCCAGGAACAGATCACGCCGTCGCGGCCCGCGGAGTAGCTAGGAGAGGGGACGTCATATTAGTATCCGTACAACTCACGTGTAATGAAGCCTAATACCCAGAAGATCGAGGTCGCAAACGTGGCAACCGTTCAGATCGAGATCCTGGATCCCAGCATAATGGGGGAGAGATACTTACAGGATGGAGTTTTGGCGGTCGACAGTCAGGCCATTGACCCCCAACCGGTGCCCACCGGGGGCATCAGGCAGAGGGAGGACTAACAAAGTGAGAGACACAGTCAGCGATCTGAGAGGAGATACATAGAATCCAACTTACCATAGGTGACCCTCTGGTGGCTCAGTTTGCGTGCCATACATGCAGCGTTGAAGGAGTGAAACCAATTGCGGAGATGCGAATGCGGAGCTTATCTGCCCTCAAGGCCGATCGCACGTTGAGTTTTGGTGGGGAAGGTAAACGTCACAGGGCCATTCGCGACGATCAAAGAGAATAAGTCAAAAGGCCGAGGAAAAAAAGAAGCGACAAAGGGGAAATACTCAAATGAGGGGAAGTTTTCTAAAGTTGGAGGCGCCAGGGGTTGTCAGCGCGTGTTTATACGTTTATACTTCGTTACTTCGTTACTTACTCCAGGGCTATAACTATATTATACCATCTTCTATATTCCCGATCTAATTAAAGTAGAAACCTTTAGATAATCACTCAAATCTTTGTCCGTTGATCTAATAGTCCGGAAGCTTCTCCGTTTCCCATTTTGGAAGGCTTCTCGGTTATTCCTGGCTATCTCGCTACATATTCCGTTACTTGTAACACAGACAACCCCTAGAAAGGCAATACATCACTTATATGTTACTCTACAGATCCACAAGATTCCAGCTTTCTGAAAGAAACAGCCACTAACTCCATCAACGAGGTGGTGATTGGCCCTGAATAACTTGATAGATGAGGGAGATTTAAGACCCAACAGATTTGCGCTCTCGGTCTAAAGCCGTGTTCCACACCCACGGATGTTACACTTGTCCCATACGGAGGGGGTACCTTGAGCTCGTGCTAACAACCTGAATAGAGCAGCTTGGCTGCATCGCCAAGATAGGGCTTGGTTTGGGGCTCTGAGAAGGCTGCAGGTCGTATCTTTTCGAACGCCGTCTCACACTCCAATCTTATACAGCTCTTTGATATCTTTGCACATGCGGCAAGACTAGGTTTGCCAAGAAGCCAAGCTCCGACATGTAGGTTGCCATGTTGATGTCAACTCCCTTGGTGAACGAGAGGTTGGGTATGTAGTAGTCCGTTGCTGTTAAAATCGGGTACCTCTTATATAGACATGCCATACAAAGGGTACTTGGTTACAACGTTACAGACCTACCTTGATACTTGTTGGGCTCGGATGAGATTTGATACTTGGAGGCTACATATTTACTCTGACCCGACCTAAAGAGTATATTCTATGCATCTAAGTATAACCATATGGTATAATACCAAGGCATATAAACAAGGGTTGAGACATGATTTACTTCACCCAGAGAGTTCCGTAGTCCTCTTGGGAAATTTCACCCATCGATAAGCCAGCAAGGAAGATATACCTGAACGTTGCATGCTCCTCGTCATTGTTCGTCGCTCTTCACCCCCCGAGAGCCTCTACAACATACATATTTATTGTCAATGCCTCTAAAAACCACACAAAAAGAGAATGGACATTCTAATATCCCATATCAAACCGCCCTACCAAGGTCGTTATCCCAGGCTTTGAGTTTGCAGACCACAATTTCCAGCGCAAAGAGCAGATAGAGAAACTCCTAACTGCGGAGCAAGTTCAGGAATTGAGCTGGATGCTTAAAGAGCAAGCAGTCCGAGCAAGTAAAGAAAAATGACATATATAATTGCCTAGAGCAACTCGCTTTCCAAAATCTATGCTCTTCCAATCATCTATATAGCAAAAATATACAAACCACAGGGCCAAGAAAGAATCCAGAATCCAATCAAAGACCCTTCTCCGCCTGCGCCTCCCGACGCCCCTCAAGAGTATTCGAAGCATACTGATAACTCCCAAGGAAAACAGCCCCACCAATACCGATCCATGTCACACGGGGCGTAATACCACGCCAGAAAGCACCTGGCCCTTCCCGCGCAATCCCGCGCACAATCTCCTTAACACGAACAGGCGCATCAACGCCTCCGTCTCCACGGCGCGCAAGCATAACCCGCGTCTTAATCACGTCGAGCGGGGTAGTCAGACCAGCGGAAATGGCGCCAGCAACACTGCCAAACATGGCGCTCGTCGAGGCGGGGATCTGCGTCTCGGCGAGAGACGAAGCCGTCTCCCTGGTTCGCAGGTACCGTTTGCCGTATGCTTCCTTCATCGACTCCCACATTGTGAACTGCAGCACGGTGAAGGGGATCTCGCGGGCGATTGTGATTCCGGCTCCGCGGTAGAGTTCGCGGAAGACCTGGCTATAGCCGCGCTTCGCTGTTGGGGCTGTGCCTGTGCTTGTTGGGGCTGCGTGCCGTAGGGACAGGATGTCCTTCAGGGCGAGGAGACTCGAGCCGCCGAAGAGGCCGGCTTGGGCGCGCTGCTTGATGACTTCTGTTGGAACGCGGACGGCGCATGCGGCGATTTCGCCGAGGGAGGAGGCGAGGGAGTGGGTGAGGATTATGTGGGAGCGGGATTGGGGGTTTGTTTTGCTGTTGGCGGATTGGGGTGGGAGTAAGGTGCGCTTGACGCCATCGTAGACGATGAAGAATGAGGCGGCAGAGGGAGCAGAGCCGAAGAGGACGGATGGGAGACCGGCGTAGATACCGCGGAAGGTTTGGCGTAGGGAGACTCGGGTTTGGGGCGCGGTGTGGTCGCGTGCTTTTTGGAGTCGCGTTTTGATGGTGTCCAGGGGGTAGAGGGAGCAGTCGACAGTCAGGCCTGCAATTGCGCCGGACTATATAGTTGCAGAGCTGTTAGAGGGATACTGCTGGGAAGAGCTTTGGAGAAGGTTACAATTAATGACCTCGTCCACAGGGAGGAGACCAATGGCTCCCCGTCAGGTTGTTGGGCCATTTTTGTATAGAATTGGGTATGGAAATTGTTCTCTCACAAGCACATGGCCAATTGGGTGGAAGTAGGAAGGGAGAACAGCAATGAAGTATGTTGTACTCCGTGAAAAAGCGGGCTAAACGGAGAAGCTCCGCGGATGGCTGGCAGTTTCTTTTGGTCCGCGGTCAGGCCATCCGATATCGCCGATCTTCGCTACGTCAGGTCCAATCCAAAAGAGAAGTTATATAGTTATATAGTTACATATTTAGGATTGTATGTTTGTATTGACACGTATCTACTACTTAGAAAAGTAAAGCTCTCTAGCACAAGCGTGACGCCTTGGTAAAAAATCTCCCCTGGAAAAAAAGAAAAAAACACACTTCGACATCCCACAAGTCAATCGGTGACATCCATAATCGAGCCAGAGCTAGTGCTCTGTTTGGTTCAAGATCTTCAGAGAAACTCGAGTGCGATAAGATGTCACAGAAGTTTATTCAAGAATATCAACTCATCTCAAACATGGCCCGGAGAATGAGGGAAACCGCCAAAATCATCTACAGTACTCGTAGGGAATCACACAGTAAACGCGAAGGGAAGGGGACAAAAGTGCCACCCCGTTCTCAAAGGATAAAGGGGATATATGGACACAAGGAGAAATTGATACAAAGAAGGGATATTATTTAGCTTTGGTAGCTTTGCTGGCCACAGCAGGGCTCTGAGCGGGGGGCTCGAGAACGTGCGTGTGGCCGGGGGCACTGATGGTTTCACCGGTTTCGTCCTGTCGGCATGCATGAATGTTCCTTACCCAGTCATCCGACATTACCTCGTCGAGTGTCGCTCGGTTTTTCGGGTTGGTCTTCAGCATGCGGCCAATGATGTACCGGCTTTCCCGCGGCAAGATGCGGAGAAGTCGCCATGGGCCCTTGATGACTTCCTGGCGCTGCCCGGAATTCTGGGATGATGTCGGAACCGGTGGCGCCTCTTTGCTGGTCGTGCGGGTGGTCCGCTCATGGGGGCCGTTGCTGGTTTGGCTGATCTGCTTTTGAGCAGTATCGGGAGAGCGATCCCCCTGCGAGGGCTCTGTTTTGTTCGCGTCTCCGTTTTCAGTTCCGTTTGCATGCTGCTCCGATCCAGACTGATCGGAAGGTCCGCCGCTCGAGCGAGGAGTCAGACGCTTATTGTCATGGTTTTGGGAAGGAAGATCGGGGGTCGACTTGGGCCGACGGTGTGAGTCAGGTTCGGCAACCGGGGTGCCTGGGGTCGGGCTGGAAACGAACAACTTGTATGAGTTGTCGGTCATGCGCGGTTGCTTCCATGGGAAGCGACGCAAGGTCATACAGCAGAAGATGATCGCCAGCGACCAAACATCTGTGGGACGGGGGTCATATTTCTTCTCGTCGTAGACCTCGGGGGCAAGATAGGGATCCGAGCCAACGATACCTGCTCATGGAAATCAATAACCGTCAACTGTGACTTAGAACAAAACAAAACAATACATACCTGAAGCAGGGACAATGTCATTCTCAAACGGATAGCGGAATACGACAGCACTTCCGAAATCAATGAGTTTCATGATGCCACGGTCGTTCACCACCACGTTATCCAGTTTAAGATCCCGATGGGCCAGACCCATGCCATGGATGTATGCCACACCGCTCAAGATCTGTTTGAAAGAGCAGGCAATCTCCTCCTTGCCCATTTTGCCTGTCATCACGATAGCAAACAGATCAAACGGCGCATATTCCATGACCTCATACCAGCGAGGGCCTTCTTGAATGATATCCAAGGTCTCGATGATATTGCCATGGTGCAAGGTGGAGCCAATACAAAACTCTGCAGTCACCTTCTTGGAGTACTCCTTCAAGCTCTCCCAGTTATGACGGTCTCGGAATTGCTTCACTGCAAAGGTGACGCCGTCACTATTGCGCTTCAAAAGACGCACGGAGCCACCAGCTCCAGATCCGAGCACCCTGCCCAGCTTTCCATACTTGGAATTCAGACCATGGTCATCGGCAAAAGGAACATTGTCTGGAGCCGCCTGATAAGAAGACTTGCCAGATGACCGACTCGATTTCTTAGGCATGGACGTCGGGGACTCGGATCGCTTGTTGCGATGGCCCATCTTGAAGAAGCGTTTCAGCTCAGACATAGAGCCGTGATGCTGGTGACCGTGGCTCTTGTCGCCTTGCTCCTTCTTCGCACTACCAAAGATGCTCCGCTTGTCACTAGATTTGCTGAGGTCACTTGCGCTGGTGGATCGGGGAGCGCCCGGACGGAATGAGCGTTTGACATCTCGGCCGCTGAAGATAAACCGCGGATCCAGTTGGGCAAGGTTTTTGGATTGAGGTGGTCGCTTATGGCGCGCATATGGGTCATTAGGTTCGCCAACGGGGGTCATGGCCCCTGGCGGGGTAATAGGCTCTCTTGGAGTGGAGGGGGGGCTTTCTTCTTGGGCGCCCCCGTCATTTCCAACGAAGAATTGCGCACGATGTTTCGGTAGTTGAATGTGATGAGGAGCTCGGTCTGAACCTTCACTTTTTCTGGTGGGCAGGTGATCGGTGGACAGGGGTCGGGAGGATAAGCCGGGTCGAGACGTGCCGTTCTTGTCGTTCGGACCGACTGGAGGTGATGCTTCAGGGGTGAAATTGGTGTCTAGGTGGGGTCGGCTGGTAGCTTTCAGAGAGGCACTGTCGCTAATTCTGCCTTCGCGAGAATGGGTTGCGGCTGGAGTAAGAGGCGGTGACTGTACAGCAGAGACCGGAGGAGACGCATGCGGAGAGGCAAAGGCACCGGTGCCAAGCCCGCTACGATCACTCGACTCTCGAGAGCCAACCTATGAGGGTCTAAAGTTAGTATGATGACGAGATTGCCATGGTCCACTGAGTCTCTGCTCAGAGCCCGTCGGATGAAGGGAAGTAGAAGTAGATATCATTTGAAGCATGAAGAGATTGGGAAGACTCGGAAGAACATCCGGCAAATTAGAGATAGATTTGACATACCCTGGAGGAAGGAAGAGACATGGGGTCAAAAGAGAACTTGCGCACGCGCGACTCCTGAAGCTGTGCGCCCTGCATACTCATCGCCAGCGACCGTAATTGTTCCTCGTCTGTAGGTCCTGACAGAGACTGATACGGTTGCTCTGGCACAGGGGACAATTCGGATTGACCTGGTTCAATTTCTTCCGTGATGGAGGAGAAACGGACCTGGGTTGGCTGAGCTCTGGACTTGGCGTCGGCGTCACCGGGCTCCGGGGCTTGTCCGGGGATCTTGGCGGGGTTGTGCATAGTTTGGGATTCTAGAGGGACAGACATGCGTCAGACGGTTGGCAGGAATTTAGGATACACCATTACAACCGATCAGCATGGCAGCCAAGACATACCTGAACCCATAAGGTTGGGTGTGGAATCAGTCAGTTCAGACGTCATAGTCTTCGACGTCGGCTCGGAACGTGAGACACATGCCCCTCACGCTGGGAGCTTTGGGGGGAGCGTTAGACAGCGAACTGAGGATCAGTTCAAGTACTGTCAAAATCGCAGAATTGGACGATGTCCTGAACAGAGTCTTGAGAAGTCAAAAAGAATGATGCGTGAGGCAAATCCTTTCCCTTTTTAACTTTTTTTTCTGCCGCCGAATGCGATCAAGTACACCCGGGTCTGGTCAAGGAATTCCAGGAATCCGTGTATCCCGGGTCTAAAGAAGAAAATATGAGAACAGGAAGGGGTGGAAGAGAGGAAGAGATAAAGAAGTAAAATGAGAAAGGCGAGAAGAGGGGAGATGTGAGAAGTTCTGGGCCTCAGGCCAACTTGGTTTTTTGGGGGCGAGTGGGGGACTAGTACTTTGCTTGACCTCATTTATGTACTTCATTTTCTCATTCTTTACTTCTCTCTGTCTTTCTATTTTAACATGGGTATATATATGATATATATATGCCAAAAATATATCGAAAATATGCCCAAATTTAGTCCAGTTTATTCAAATGTACCTAGGAATAACCTTACCTCATAAGTCGGATGGTCGCGGAGAATTGGAAGGATGATGTCGACCCGTGCCGACTTCCCGGAGATGCTGACCCTAACACCTTCCAAGCTTACGGGGAGTTACTGCGTTACTGCAGGCCATTGTACATATCTTACATCTTACATATGGTGGATGATCTGGAACATTACCTGAATGGGGTTAGTCTATCTGCTGACTCCACTAGATTTCCATTTCCGTATGTTGTATAGCTACTCCGGACATGCTTTGTACATCTTTCTCCGCTCCCCAGACTCCCCAGACTTCCCAAGTGACATGCCTACGTTAATACTGTGACACATGAAAACATTCTTGGTCATGCCAAGGTCGGACTTGAGTGACTTGGATTACACAGATGCCAAGTTCTCCGCTCCGCGCATGTGTTGAAGTCTGTGACCTCATCTGTAGTCTGAGATCTTTCTCTCGATTATCCAGTCATTAGCAAGAAAACATCCACGGGTATTTCAAGACCCGGGGGCCGCTTTCGCCGATGGATGGTGCGATGGCACGTGATCATAAGTCACGGTCATTTTAATCGCATGGTGGTGATTAGCTGGATTATATGTTGTATGTGACTTCGATAAGTCACTCTAGGTAACCCCCCAAAGATTCAAGTAACTTTCAATGCAAAATATCTCTTGAATTGCGATCAACAGATATGACATACAATCTGGAAAAAATAATAATAATCGGTATCGTACAACAGGGGGAAGAAAGCACCCCCAATTTCGCAGAAAACGCCTAGTAAAAGGATCCAAATCAAAACAAGTAGGCTCCTTGGAGCACTGCTGGAATGATAACCAATAATTATACAAGTCTATTGTCCTTGTGATGCTCAGGGGATGACCTGGATACCAATGGACTTGGCCTGGGACATGACACTCTTGCACAACCCTTCTAGGGACAAGCCTGATAACCGCGTCTCGGTGTGCTTGAGCTTGGCGATCTCGTAAACGTGCTTGAGGGAGATCGTGCCACAAACGTCGTGGCCAGGGTTCATGGCACCACGCAGCCGGTTCTTCCGGGGTTCGACATTGGCCGCGTTGAGCAGGAGGTAGGTGGTAGTTGGAGTGCGGAGTTCGAAGGAGAAGGATCGGTCGGGGCGGACGGTGACACGCGCGGGGATTGGGACGCCAGTGGTGATGTGAGCTGTGCGGGCATTGAATTCCTAGTGAATTAATTAGTAAATATAACTTGTTAACCCATGAGGCGAAACGGTAAACAAAGACCAACCTTGCAAAAGTCCATGGATTTAACACCTTTACTTCCCAGTGCCGGACCAACAGGCGGACTAGGACTGGCCTGACCAGCTCCAACAATGAGCTTAACAAATTGATCCTTGGCCAATACGTTTCGTGCCATGATGAGAATATGTCGAGATAGTTCCAAAAGGCCAAGAGCAGCGAAGATGAAATCGGAAGATTTGCAGATTTTCAGCCGACGACGTTGATTGGCCGAGGTGGGAAGCGAGCAAAAGAAGCCCAACGTCATAAGGTACTCTCCTTTCCCTTCTTTTTCTGAGGCTTCTTTAGCTTCTAATTCATTTTTCTCATTTTGATCTTGGTATTCACAATATCTAGATCTAATTTCTACTCTCATCCTTTAAATCGATCATCTGGTGTATCGCCTTCTCATCCGGATAGTCCCATTCACATCCGAACTAGAACTCTCGGGCCCCGCGTCGATCTTCCCTTCACATCCCTTTTCCTCTCGCTTTCTTTCTTCTCCGGTTTTTTCTCTTAATTCCAAACTTATCGAAATCATGAACTGGCTGAAGTCGACGTACGTTCCGCTCGGCCCTTCTTTATTGTGGTTATACTGACCGATTCCATGCGGGCAGTCTCTCCGCCGTGGTGGGCACCGAGGAGCCCATCTATGGCCCAGAGGCTATCCAATCTGTTGCGAAGCAAGCCGAGACAACTCCCTTCTCTGATGTGAACAAGGAGATTTTGCGCTGGCGCGCATACTCTTACACCAATGTCGAAACCCAGACCTTCTACATCATGGCCGACAACGGGACCCTGGTCTTCGTTCAGGTGATTTACAGCAACATTGTGTAAGGAACCCTCAGCCGGAGCTTGAAGCTTCTACCTTCTACTCTGGAATCAAAACCTACAGCAGCTGACTCTGATTCTTGATCCCGATTACAGCGGAATCCACACCACTGCCCAGTTCAACGTGAAGGTTTTCGACGTCAGCGGAAAGGGCGACAACAAGTGGTACTCGGACCCGCTCTCCAACTTCATGTTCGACGAGAACATGCTCTCCTTCGGCGCCGACAATCTGTCGCTGACCCTCAACGAGGAGGCTAACTCTTACACCATCAAGTCCACCGTCAACAGCGGCGCCCTGGTGGATATCAAGTTCTCCCAGACCGCACCCGGTTTCGTTGTCGGCAAGGACGGAACCTCATACTTCGGAACCGACCCCAAGAACCCATGGGGTTCCATGCGCCACGCTTTCTGGCCCCGCTGTGCTGTTGAGGGTAGCATCACCACCAAGGACAAGACCTACGATCTCGCAGGTCGTGGTCTCTTCATCATGGCCCTACAGGGCATGAAGCCTCACCACGCTGGTAAGAATCCCTGTACAGGAATTGACAACCAGAATCACCTAATACTAACAAAAACGCAGCCGCCCGCTGGAACTTCATTAACTTCCAGACCCCCACCTACTCCGCTGTCATGATGGAGTACACCACTCCCCCCTCCTACGGCTCCACCAAGGTCAACGTCGGTGGTATCGTCAAGGATGGCAAGGTCATCTACGCCGGCACAACCAACACAGCGGCCCACACAGAAACCAGCCAGGACGAGGGCAGTGACTGGCCCGCTCCCAAGTCCATCAAGTGGGAGTGGACCGGCAAGACAACCGACGGCAAGGAACTCACAGCCGAGGTGAACGGTGCCCTCGGCTCGCGACTGGATCGCATCGACGTCATGGCCGAGGTGCCAGGCTTCATTAAGAGCATTGCTGGCAGTGTTGCCGGTACTCGGCCGTACATCTTCCAGGTATGCACCCTTTCCCTTTTCCATTTCTTGTTAATTGTCAAAATAATCATATCTAACTCTCTTGCACAGTACTCGCCCCAGGAGAAGCTCTCATTGAAGCTCAAGCTCGGCGACGAGGAAATCACCGAGGAGGGAACTATGTTCTCTGAGTCGACCTTCATCTCGTAAAGGCCCCGCCTCACTCGCGTACATAGGACCTCATTCTCCACCGCGGCACCGGATTGTTGGCGTTCATTGTGATGATTTTCGTGATGTTACATTTATGTCTAGAGGATTGGCTTGACTACTTCTTCCCTTTCCCTCATGCGGACCAGATAATCCACAGACTGTATACATGATACTTAATGCTATTTTGACTATATCCTGAAAACACTTTGGTAGATATCCACGGAGGTGGAGAGTACACTCGGTTTCATTATTAGGACTCACAATATAATGATGCATGTGGGATGCAACGAGGTAAAAGTTACAAGTAGTTGTATAGGAGAGACCAGACATTTCCGGTGCTGATACTCGGAATAAGAGAAAAAAATGTACAAAGAAAGATACAAAGCTGGACACAGTACAATTGAACCGAGAACAATAATTAGAAATCCGCCAGCGGTGTTTATGTACTCTTCCACCAACAGTAAAATAATAACACAATCCTTCTAGGAACTTCGAGAGAAAAAAAAAACAAGTGAACAAAAACAAGTACAGATCAGTTATCGACCACCAACTGCTCTCCTTCATCAAGAAGAGTCGTAACCCGCGAGAGATCAGAAATCATCTTACGACCATGACCGACCAACAAGAGCTTCTCGGCATTGGCAGGGAGACCCAGGTAGGTAGGAGGCTCACGCTCGGGCAGGTTGTTAACCCATGTGACGAAGTCGCGCATGCTAGTGGTCTCCGGCAGAGTCAAAAGGTTGTCGTTCTCTACACCTGAAACGAGCTTGTAGCCGTCTTCGAAAGCAGCGGGTGTAAGGAAGCTATTGACGAGGTTCTCGAGCTGCTGGTAGTCTCCTGCGTCGTCGATTTTACCACCGTACATCTCCGCAACGAGAGTGCGGATCATCTCCCATGGAATCTTCTGCGGAGCAACGTTGGAACGGCCTTGGGACACTGAATCGACCCAGTGGTCGATGATGTAGGCTGAGCATTCGTACTGCGTGGAAATGTTAGCATCTGTAGGAATAGTAAATTGATGGAGATGGGGTACTTACATCGCTGTCGTTGAACTCCCAGAAGCCCTTCCATCCAAGACTTGGCGCATAGCGGAGTCTTTCCTGGACGACGGCGTGCAGGAAGCAGAGCAAGAGATAGACACGGGCCTTTTCGACTGGAGCCTTGCTGGCTCGCACATTCAGCGAGGAGAGGGAATCCTTCATGTTTGCACGCACACCGGCGGGCTGTTCGTACATCAGCACACGCGAAGCCCGTATCAAATTGACAGGGATCTTAGGGCTGGACTCCATGGACAAGAAGAGGCGGAACTCTTTGTGTGGCTTGAGGGAATCCAGTCTCTTCTCGAGACTCTGCAGCCAAGCAGGCGCCAGGTGGACGTTCTTGACCAGAACCCAGTTACCGACTGCAGCTGCGTTGCTGATGGCCTTGTCGGCGCTTTCGAGACCTTCGTTGGAACCCATGGCGATGTTGGCGCAGGTTGCGCGTGTGGCTTCGACAAGAGCGTCGACCTTGTAACTGGCATCGAAGCCAGGGCTGGAGCTGAGCGCAATGGGCCTGGTTGCAGTCACTTGGTCAACTACATCCTTTAGGTCGGCACCACCCTCAAAGAGCTCGCGGCCGAATACCGCCTCGATGAAACGCTCGGCGGTGGGCACGAATCGATCCATGCGGCAAATCTTGACAAGGAGCAAGGACCGGAGGAGCTGGTCGAGTTGTGGCACACTCTCATCCCACATGACCGGAACGACGTTCTCTGCAAGCTCCTCGCCGAAGAAGCGATCCCACTGTTCTTGAGTGACATTGGAAAGATGATCTTTGAAGAGGGACATGTTGGCCAGCTTCGTCATTACTTGGTCGCGGGCGTCCACCGAAGTTGAAAGATCCGTGTCCTCCACCGTATCATCCAGGACGCGGTCGAGAATGGTCCTGTCCATGGGGAATGGAGTAGCCTGTGCAAGGAGGATGGCGAGGGTGATGCGATCTTTTTGAACTAGACCTAGCGAGGTTCGCTTGTAGGTGTTGATGAACAAGTCCCTCACAATGATCTGAACACGTGCAGCATGATCCTTCTCCTGAGCAAGGCGCTTGTTCTGGTAGAGAACAGAGTTGAAAATATCGACAAAGTACTGCAGAGAGAACTGGTAGAAGTGGTTGATGTGGTGAAGCTGTTCTAGAACCGCAAAGACGGCACTGCATGAACGGGCAATAATGCTGTAGTTCTGCGTAACATGGTCGACCTCGAGCATAACGCCTTCAGTCTCGTCCATCTTCAGAGAAATATCGGCAGCCTCCTTCTTGAGAGTCTCAAGAGTTTCAATGACATTGTCATCATCGAGAATGTTACCACGGGACTCGTTGAGAGCTTGCAAAAGGCGCTTCTCGAGTTGTCGAAGGTGGACCTTGAACTCTCCTTGCATCTTGACGAGGTTGTTGCGACGTTCATCGACATCGGGCCGCTCGAATTTCAGTACATCATTCAAAGACTGTGTTTGCAAGCTGCTCTGGGTGACAGTGAAGTTGACAAAGGTGGTACGACTGCAAATATCCGGCGGGAACGAGGCAGATGGATCGCGGGTCGACAGGAAGAGCTTGAAGGATGGCGAGAAATCGATTTCTTGCTTGCCCAATTGAATAAGGACACGACCACCAGTCTTCTGGTATTCCTTGTTGAGAACGTGATTGAGAATAGGGTCCAGGTGCTCGGCATCCTGGATAAGGATGGGGTTTCCGAAACGCAACGCGCTCTCCAATTGCTTGACAAAGGAATCGTCCAAGAAACTCGTGACAGTAAGCTTGCGTTCTTTACTTTCCTTCTGCAAGAATTCTGTAATACGGCCAGATGGATCAACAATAAGTGGGTATCTGTTGAATCTCTTGAGGATGATGGCGTTCTCTGTGCAAAGGTCGTCCACGGGAAGCGAATGACTCTGCCAGGTCAGGCGCTCATCGGCATTGGACAGGTATTCCGTGATGGGGTTGTGAGGCTTGTACTGAATGCCAGAGGCGCCCAGTTGGTGGACCCAGTCCTCAGCCATTGCCTTACGGAATTGCTGATCGTAAAGACCGGCATATGCAAGGAACGCAGCTGCAATGAGGACATCACCAACGAGAGTGCCGATCTGAGTTTCGAATGACTTGCTCCCATCTTCCCAACGCCCACGCTCAGAGGACAGACTATCAAGCAAACGGACACTACGATCAACCTTGAACTGAACTCGGCTCATCTCGGTCTTGATCGCCTGCGTCTCGCTGATAAGGGCCGCGTACTCGGCCTTGTAGGTAGCGATGCTGCTTTCGAGGCTGTTGATGGTATTTTCGATGGCCTGAGCTTCAGCCTTGGTTTGTAGGGCTTGTTCCTCGAGTTGATCCACCTCGTCACGTAGAGGACCAACACGATCAAGGATTGCAGAGTAGTTGACCTGGGCTTCGACCCATTGCACTAGAGGACCACAGGCCTTACTAGCGCGGTTGACTCGTTCATATGTGAAGTCTTCCTTCGAGAGGAACTCATTCTGCATCTTGGTACGGTGCCTGCGTGTCATCTGGCGCTCATTATCGTAGTTGACGATGCTGGCAATGAAATCATCCCGACGAATGAGACCTTGGATTGTCTTCCAACTATCGACAGTGTGACCGAGGAGTGTGCATACAGCTTCCAGGGCAAGCCGGACGCTAGCTGGAGGATTACCCATGGATCGAACTTCCGTGAGGTGCTGACGCTTAATGTTGCTGACACTCTTCTGGGCTTCCAAGACAGCGGGCTCGGCCCGGGCCAGATCGTGCAGGACAACTTCCTTCCGAGTTGCGACTTCTTTCTCCTGAATCTCCAATGCGGCCTGCACTTCCAATGAAACGTGCTTCCGCTGTTCCGCCTCCTGCTGATCAGCAACCATACGTTGCAATTTCTCGTTCGCTTCCGTATCTTTCTTCTCCAATTGTGTCTTCTTCTGTGCGAGACTAGCTCGAAGGTCGCTCACTTTGTCGACGGTGTCGTGAAGTTTCTCGAGACCGATGTTCAAGTGACGCTGTTGTTCCTCAAGATCCTCGCGCTTCTCATTGAACAGCTTGACGTACTGCGCAACAAAGTCGAGATAATGGCGAGGGGTGAGGAAAGTCGCCCGGCCCTGTTGCTTCTGAAGCCGCCCATTAAAGCGATGCAGAGAGTGATGAATATACACCATAGAATTGACCACAGTGTCTCTGTGTGATGCCGGGAGAGCCAACTCGCGGTACGCCACTGGGATGCTATCAGGCGAGACGAAGTTTGGCTTATCCAGATCGACTGATTGAGTGAGCTCGGAGCCAACTTGGAAGAGGGCTTGGTCAGACCAGTCACCCATCCAGTTCAGGACACAACGATTGAACAAAGCGGGACTAGTAGCTGCCTTTGAAGATAAGCCCTCCTCTGGCGGGTTCATAGTAAACACAACGTGCAGGTTCTTCACAATCTGCGAGGTGAACCACTTGTACAGCTCCTCCTGCGAATCGAGGAGCAAGCCTTGACGTTGGGCACCCTCTTTACAAGCAGTCATCAACGAGGAGAATTCGTCACCCTCGAAGAGACCAGGGACCTCTGCGTTTGCAAGCAGTGTGTTCATGCGTTCCAGGAATCCAGAGTCAAGGACGTTGGCTTCGTCCATAATGAAACAAATCTTTTCGCCCTTGCATCCTGCCCGGCGGAGAACGCTACGGAGATCATCATCGAAATCTTCCGAAGAGTACTTTCCATGTACCTTGATCTGGAAGACCTTTAGACCATTCATCCAAGCGACGAAGCGAGACAAGGTTGTCTTTCCACTTCCGCTGACACCGATAAGAATGAGATGACCTTGAGGCTGGCGGAAGACTCGATCAATACGTAGCGCGTGCTCAAGTACATCGTTGAACAACACAAGGGGGACATCCACCTCCTCTTCGCAGAAGGTTCTTAGACGTGCCTTCACGAATTCACGCAGACTCTCCTGTTCCACTGGCACGTAGTTCTTAGACAGCCAGTTGGAGAACAGGATTGGGCCCTTCAGTGCTTCTTGGTCATCGATTGTAGGGAAATGTTCCAAGGCAATCCGGCGGACAGCATCTGCCGTCCAAGCTCTCTCATCTTCATCCACGAGTCTGTCTTGGAATAGACGCAGAGCTTCGTGCGCCCAAATGCGGACCAGGCCTTCAACAGAAAGAGTTTCCAGTGGCTTGATGGCCTCGTACAGACCACGAACCCATCTGGTGAGCTCACGAGGCGAGTACACATAGTGGGGCTGAATTTGTGGCGTGAAGCGGGCCTGAGATTCGAGATAGAACTGAACCATTGCCCTAGTGAGGGCCTCGGAGTATCCACGCAGCAACGGAAGGATCTTAAGCACAGCCGAGTTGAACGTGCCATAAATCTGGTTGAGAGAGATCTCGCCGGGGTAGTCGACCATGATCAGAGGCGCATGACGCAGGAATCTCTCGGCCATTGGTGTACGACCAGCATCCGTAGGAGGGTTACAGGCACCAACAAATTGAATGCGATCCAGAGTAACCCAGGTCTTGTCAGTGGTCCTCCAGAAGCCATTCTGCTCCACAAGTTGACGCAGGAACGAGATGGCGCGCTGAGTGCCGTAGCGGTCAGGGGCCGGAAGATTGATCTCGTCACAGAAAATGACAAGCCAGCGGCCGATTTGGTTCGGAGACATCACTACACCATTGAGAGTTTTCTTGTACTCACAATACTGTTCGAAGGTCTTGATCAAGAGGTCAGGTGTGGTGGCACTCGAGAAGTTGAGACCAACAACCTCCATGTTCGGGAGCTTTCGGAGTGCTGCGAACAATGTCATGGTCTTACCAGATCCAGGAGGACCACAAAGCAACAAAGGCTTATGCTCAGCAAGCCACGAGTACAGCACATCCTCGTGACGGACAGTATCCACCGTGGGGATGATGACGTCGGTTTGAGTGACGGAATGTGTGTTGATATCAATCGTGGGCACCTGTGAATGCCAGCTGGTCCAGTCAGACTTGGGAAGAATGACGTCGTAGTCAATGAGGGATGAATCGCCATCCGGCGGAAGGTCGATAGTAGACATTCCAGTGATGTATTTTCCGAACGCCTTGCGGTCACTCAGTGGACAATCGCCGGTAAGAGACCAGACCAGTGTCAGGAGAAGCTTCTTGGACATATAGGACTCGATCTGCTCAGGGTCCAGAGGGAAGTCTGGGTGCTGGGCATTGTATTCGAGAACGTTGCGGCAGGCCTTGTTCAACAAGCTGAAGAGAGTGTTCAGAGCACGTATATCCGTGAACTCCATGATGTGGTTGTATTTCTTTGCTTCCTCCAAAGCTTTGAGGACTAGGTCGTCAACCTCCAAGAACTGTTTGAGAATTGTTGCAACTGTGTCTTGGGCATCCTGTGTCCGGATCGTTGCTGTTCCTGCAGGTGCGCTGTCTTCATCCAGGTCCTCGAATGTCTTTGTCCTGAGGCTTTCGACGTAGTTGGAGATCATCATGGTTGGGGTAACAGTGTCGGCATTGAACCACACCATACCACAACGACTGACGGTAGCAAGCGTGGCATATTTCAAGCTTTCAACTTCGAACATGATGCGAACATTGGGAGGTAGGTTGAGACGTTCTCCGTTGGGAAGAGTGAGGAGTTTGTTGTCATCTAGAACACTGTTCAGGTTCTCAACCCACTCAGGATCAACGTCTCCGTCGAAAACAATCCAATGACGTTTGCTGTCCTCGCCTCGAAGGTTGTCCACGATCTTTCTCAGAATACCAGTGAAGAGACCGTCCGTCCATTCACGAGTAGTGCTGTCAAGGTTACCATAGAGAGACTCCTTAGACATGACCTTGGAGTCGATGATGTGAGAGACACCCTCGACGCCTTCAACGCGCTGCATCGCTTGCAGTAGAATCTTCCAAGCAGCTGATTTACCAGCCCCTGACTTTCCAACCATCATGACACCATGGTGGATACATTGAATTTGGTAGAGTTGCAGTGCCTTAGTGATCCACATCTCACTGTCGACGAGATGTTGCTCTTTGGTAGCAATATCACGGATCGCCTGGGTGAGTTTCTCGAAGTTGGCAGGCACATAATCTACACCAGCGAAGTCTTCCACCTGGATTTCCAGCATGATTTCCACATCTTCTCGGATAAGCTTAGGAGCGATTGTCTCCCGGAGACTTTGAACAATAATTTGAGGTTCAATAAGTTCCTCGGGGCCCAGGTCTCCATCGGTGTTGGCAAGACGAGCGCGCTTAAGACCACCTGAGCTGACAAGCACACTCTTCAATGCACGGAGACCGAAGTCGTAATGAGCCTGCTTGGAGAGCCGGGAAGCACAGTGGTCGAAGAAGGGAACTGTCTGCTTGGAGAGAGGCTTGGCCTGCTTGAAACCTTGGGAGAAAAGCATCACTTCCGCAATTAGTTCCTTATCCGGTTTGGACATGGCAACACTGCGGAACAGCTTCTTCAAGTTGTCTGGCAAGTTGGAACGACCAGCGTAACCAGGGTTCATGGTAATGAAAATTCCGGTGTTGGAATTCACAGCGAGTCGTCTTCCAACGAGTTCGATTTGGGACTTGTCGCCATCTCCGCTAGTTTTCAAACCGATCTGAATGTTCTGAATCTGCTGAGAGACGGCGGACAGGATACGTTCTTCCAAACGATTAAACTCGTCAAAGCAACCCCACGCACCAACTTGGCAGATACCGAGGAAAATCCGACCCATTGCTTGGAAATCGAATGTGTCGTCACAACAGAAGACAAGGGTGAAACGACCGAGTTGCAGACCCAATGCTTTGACTGACTCTGTTTTTCCGGTACCAGCAGGACCATAGGGTGAACCGCCCAGTCGTTGGCAAAGAGCTTGAGTAAGGGTGAGGAAACAACGATCTGTGAGAGGTGTGCGGACAAGACGCTCAGGCACGCCCAGATACTCAAATCCGTAGGCGAGCTTAGCGTTTGCCATGTGGACATACAGGCGCTCCAAGAAGTCGCCCGAATTTTGGAAGACGTAACGCATCTGGAGGAGCCAATGGTAGTGCGTGGGTGTCGTAGCATTGAGACTTATGAGCTTGGAGATGCAGTCACGCTGGTGAACGAATTCCGTGATCATATGCTCACACTTCTTGCGAGTGATCGGATCGAGTTCACCAAGCACTGTGGCAGCCAGCAACTCAAGAATTCGGACTTCGGAAGCGTGCAATGCGGGAAGAGTTGCACCTCCCTCCTCCAAGGAGAGTTGCACTGCGTTGGTCCAAGTAACCTGACTGGCGAGAACCACAATCTGAGCAGGGTAGTTAGACAAGAAGTCATTGAAAGCCGTTCGATCCACATCGCTGCTATGGTAAAGAACTCCGAATTGTTCAACGGCCTCGCCAAGAAGCTCTGCCAGAGTCAACTTCATGCTGGTCTCTAGCGCGGAGAGCCAGTCGTTGATTCGAGGGGTCTTGAGGAGGTTGACCTCTTTCTTCAAACGGACTTCTTCGCCCTCCTTGGAGGTGAACGCAACAATATTGTTATCGTCATCCATGACAAGGCCAGACATTCCAGCAAACATCTTCTTGAAATGCTTGGCGACGCGGAAGATGTCATTGCTGTTACCAATAATCTCCAACAGATCCTCGTCTCCAACGAAGTAGAAGCGAGGGAATGAGACACGTTCACGCTCCAAATATTCACCGAGCGCTTTTTGGATTTTGTTGAGCAAATCAGCCAGTCTCTCCAAAGATTTTTGCACATCAACAATAGCGAGAATATCCAAAACGAAAGGAGACTTGTAGACCTTCTTCATGACAGTAAAGAATTCGGAGTTGATATTCTGGAAACGGCCGGATTCCAAAGGAAGAAGATGCTTGATGTCGGCATTGCCAGTGAAGACGCCTTCCAAGTAAACCCATTGTCGCTGGACATCGATCCAGACGTCGAAAAGAACGTGGACTCGGTTCAGTTTATCTTCCCAGGATGTGGCTTCTTCTTCGAATTCTTTGTAGTATGGAGAATGTCTCATGGCCTGAAGAGAGTTCAGATTTTCGCTGCACTTGGCGAACAGATCGTCAAAGCCTTTGATCAGGCGGCATTTGTTCTGGTAGTGCACCAGGTCCAGAGAATAGTTTTGCCAAGTCTCGCGAACAGACTTCAGGAATTCCTCCAACGCCATCTCACCCTGTGCCTGTGCGATGATAGCACGGATGATGAGATCGCTTGATGCGAGTTGCAAATCCCAGACATCACCAAGAGTCAAAGAAACAAGGGAGAAACGCTTGTCGGGCTTAAGACTCTTGTAAATCTTGTGCCAGTGTCTTTCCTTGACGGCTTCAGATTTCATGTCTGACAAAAGGGAGTTAACCTTCAGCAGCTGCCGAAGAACATTCTGAATATGTTCAAAGGCAGCATATTGTCTCATGCGGCTTGGCATTTCCTTGGTCATTTTGATCAAATTGTCGAGAGATTGTCGAAGCTTTCTGGGTTGCACGCTGGTCCACAACCCATCGCGAAGGTCATTGAGACTATTCCAGATAGTTGCCAGAGCAGCCCAGACAGACATGAAGTCCTGGACCTCCTCGAGGATGGGGGGAAGTGATGACTGGGAACTTGGGGGAAGATCAAGAGCTTCCTTGGCCTTTGACACCATCTCAAATTCAGACTGGAGAGACTCGAGGCGAGACTGGAAAGAGCTCAGGGTACGGGATGCTTCCTCGGGTGGAATAGTGCCAGATACCGGCTTCTCGTCATTCCATTGGCCAATAACTTCAGCAATCTTGCCGGCAATAACGTGGTCTTCGGCGCTGATCTTTGCACGCAAGCCTTCAGTTTGCTCGTTGACAATTTTGCTCTTGCGGCTAAGCAGCTCGTTGAGAGCAGCCCATTCACCATCAACATTCTCAACATGCAGCCAGTCATATGGGAACTGGTAACGTTGACGGGCGAGTGTAGTTTGACCTTGGCGGAAGAGATCGACCTCGGGCTCCCAGACCCGAGTCTTCCGCTTGCACTGCTGAACAATGGTAATGAAAGACACGGCATGCGCGGTTGAAGAGGCCTCCAGGGTTTGGCCTTCCAAATCCTTTCGGGCAGCAGCAATCTCGGAATGAACCTCTCTTATGCGGCTGCCAAGCTTGGAACCGAATTTGACGAGGATCTCATGCTGCCACTGGTCGTATTTCGCATTCACCTTTGTTTGGACTTGCTCGTAGTCAATCCTGATGTTTCCGAAGCCGCGGCTGACTTCAGATGTATCAAATGTAGCCCGGCTCTTTCTGATCTCCTGGAGAAGCTGAAGCCATTGAGACAGATCATCTCCCAGGATCTCGTAGACCTGCTCAGACCGAAGATCCCAAAGAGATTGGAACTGCAGCCACTTATCGACATACTCAGAAACATCACTCAGTCTCGACTCGACAACGTTGTAGACTTGACTGAGCTCATTGGTGCAATTTTGCGGGAGGTCGGAGAAGCAGACTTCGGACAAGCGAACGTTTTGCACAACAATCGAAATCTGATAACGAGAGGGCTTGATCTTTTCCAGATTGCAAATCACACCGAGCCATGAATCAAAGTGGGAGAACCAGCTTGCGCGTGCGAATTGCAACGGCGGGTCCAGGTGGAGGACTTGATTTTTCATCAGAATCTCATGGAAGAGTTCAGGGAACTGGATCTTGTAATTCAATGCATCCGTTTCGGCCGCTGAAAGTTGTTGATGAGAAATAGTCGAGTTTTCGTTGTTGGTACCTTGGAAGGTAATGATCCACTCGCGCACAGCGCGAAGAAGTCGATCGCGTAGAATTGTCTCAATGCTTCCATTAAGCTCAGCAACCCAGTATCCAAGATTCACGTAGTTTTCGAGATTAAGCTTATCAACAGCAACTTGAATGCTGTCCAAGCGTTGCTTGAAAGCCGATGCGTCGTATGGACATGTCTTGAGTTCATGGATCGATTTCTGAATGTTTTCGTTGATGGTGTCAAGCACAGTAGTTTTCGTCTGAAGTGTAGATGCTGAAACGGCGAACTCGCGGACAAACTGAACATGCTTGCTTTCAGACCGACCAGGTAAAGACGCCTCCATGGCACCATTTGCCAATGCCGACTGCTTGACGTGTAGCTCGTAAGAATGAACAAAGGACTCCCACCGGAGAGGGATACCCTTAGCAACCATAATCTGTGCATCGTTCATGTAGCCGTTGAGCAGCATATTGACACCGGTCATCGACACGATTGCTCGACTTGTCTGCAACAAAGTGCGAACACTCTCCATCAGACTAATGGCATAAGGGTAAACACGCTTCGCCTCCTTCGAGATATTGCTGACAGCGTGAGGAACCTGGAAGTTGAGCCAAATAAGGTTGCGGACCTCCTTGAAGAGGGCAATGATCTGAGCATCGAAGTTGACTGCTAGCTCCAGAACGTTTCCTGCGGATCGGTTACGCACTACATTGAACAGCCGTCCAGCGATTGTAAAATGACGTCGTTGAACATCCCACAGCCATGATTCGAAGACAGGGCGAGTGTCGAGCTTCTTGCGGAATAAGTTACCCTCATTTTGCAACTTCTGGCCCTCTGCGTGTAAGTGCCAGTTCTCACCAAGAACGTTCTCGACCTTGCGCATGTAGCCATTAAGCTGGTGCTCAATCTGGCGAGTCCAGATAATGGCACCCGACACGGGTGGCAGGTCCCGTAGTTGGGCCATAGCATGAGCTTCCGAGTTACCATACTGTTGCTTGAAGCGCTCATGCAAAGCACTGATATCTCGCTTGACATTGTCAATGAGTTGCGTTTGATACTCGCCAATTGCACCACGAATCTTGGGACGAACGAGAAGGGCGTTGAACTTCGAGAACACACGGAACATCTCATTGGCATTTCTAGCGGTCGCCAGACGGTCACGGAGACGAGCAATGATGGAATTCTCAACACGGGAAGTACGCTCACTGTAGGCAATTTCGGCCTGCTCCCAGTTAAAAGATCCCTCCGGTGAAACATCCAGCACGTCCACGTTCTTGAGAGCAGCGTAGGCGTGCGCAACTTCCTCCACAGCATCGACATCACCAATCTCCTCGACTATCACAGCTCCTTCGGCATCAACTCCAGCTCCATTCTCAGTAGATGAAGAGCTGTTAGGCCCGAGGACGTTGATAATGGTTTTCTGGAGCTGTTCATGGTTGATCCTGAAAGTGTCGACGTACTTCACCCGCTCGCGGGTTTTGTCGTGTCGAGCATTGATTTTGATCGGAATGAATTTCTCATTACGACGTCGTGTTGATTCACGAGCGACGTTTGTAAATTCCTTCAAGTTCTCGTCCCAAGTACGCCAGATCGCTTGCGTGGTCTTCATCAAAGACCGGAACTCACGGTAATCCAGATGCAAGATGGCACGTCCAGTGATAAGCTCATGAATCTTCTTATCAAGATCCCCCGAGATGGCTTCCACAAGTGAAAGTGCCCGCTTAATGGGGTAGGGGCAAATCTTCAACTTTTTATTCAGGTGAGTGAAAATCAAGTTCAGTGATTCCTGGACCTTTTGCAAGGAAGTCGCAGACAGAAGTTCATCGAGAGGGAAGTCTCGCATCAACTGGTTGTACTTCTGGACCAATTCAGTGGCCTCTTTCAGCCCAGTGTCCGCCGCAAAACTAAGAGTCGGCTGGTACCGTTTGGCATGGCGGAGAATATCCATAGTCAACCGAACACCTTCGCTTTGGAGCTGAGCATCGATTGCCTCCAGGGCAGCCTCTAGGGACAGCCAGAAGTTGACCTCAGGAGAAGCAGATTCGCTGTCCGGGTCACGGGACATCTTGGTGATCGTCTGGATAGATCTAATCCAACCGTTCACAACATTCTGAATGCTATTTGTAAAAGCACTGCTTTCCAGTACCGTCGATGGAATTAACTCGACCGATGGTTTGATACCACGTGCTTCCGCCTCCTTCAGAGCAGCCTGTACCACTTCATGAAGAGGAAGGTTCAGAGCTGGAATCTCCACATTCTGTTGGAGGTGCATCAAACCCAGCTCCAAGTCTGCGAATTTCTTCTTTGTTCCCGGGATACCGGTCTTCGCCTCCGTATCCGTCTTCGATTTCGTGCCGACGGCTGTCTCCTGGCTGCGAGTGTAGGATTCGAAATATGGACTGAGACCATGGTGTATCATCAAATGTAGGATCTGGTAAGGTGACATGGAATTCCCCTGCTGAGCAGTGGTATTGCTGAGAGAAGCGGGACCGGGAAGATTCATGACTTGGACCTGCGACGCTATCGGAAGACTCATGTCGATCGGAACAGGCCGTTTGATGATAGCCACGGAGGACACTGTTGTAGGAGCGGACGAGATATCGGAGGAGAGGTTGTAGACATATTGAACCGCTGTTTCATCTACATCATAATAAGCATCACATCAACCAACGCCTAATCACTTGGGTTGGACTTACCTTGATCCTCCGTTTCGCCGTTGGCTTCCTCCGCTATCACAATGTCCTTTTGTACATAGAGTGCTACTTGCGCTTCAGATGCAAATCGCGTACACCGTTGCAGTGTTTCGTTGTATCTTGATTCCGAAAGCAAGCTCCCAGCGCTTTCCAACTCGGACCTCTGAGCTCCCAGTGTCACCTGGAGCAATTCGGTCAAGTACTGAATGACCGCACCGGAATCAACTAGGGCTGCGGTCTCTGGTGTTGAGGTGCCATTTGGCACGCCTGATGAGGCGACCTCCATTATGTCGAGATTATCTTGACGAATTCAAAGTGTTCATCGGTGGGAAGGAATAATAGGAGCGCGGATCGGGTGGGTGTTTGAAATGTTGAGATCGCGTCGAGCGGGAGTTGGGCGGAGAAAACAGAGTAAAAGAATAATGACAAAGGCTGGAAAGAAAGATAAAATCTAATAGATTAAAAATGATTGCAAAGATAAATTCCAGGCCTATGCCGTCCTGAGTCCTATGTCTGTTGAAGATCAAAAAGATACGCGGCGTGTTTGCTTTACTTCAGGGGATGCACACTATTCCCTATTAGGTCAAGCGTGACACGACCCCCATGCGACACTGCACATCCATGGCTCTCGTCCCTGACCCATTCTTTTTGAAGTATAAGCTTCACCTTATATTGACAAGTACATATGTACATGGATTCTCGCTCCTGGATTCCTGCGTAATAGGATCCCAATATTGTATTTTGCAAATACCACTAAAATAAAATAAAACAACAAATTTCCTACGACCCGCCCTCCACAATTTCTCTCATTTTCAAACTGCCGTTCCGATATCTGCGCGGTCCACGGTGATCTGTCCACCTTGACAAGCACAGTGATATTTCTCCTGGAACTCAGAAAGTGTCATTCCATCAATAACAGCCAATGCCCGGGTGCTAGCCCTCACTTTGGCATACCGACTGGAAGATGCGACTGCGCTGGCAATGGATTGGCCGTGCACCATAACTGCAGCAAAGACCCTGGGAGTTTCTCCCTCCACAGTAGGAACCTCTGCAGATTTTAAGCAGTAATCAGTGCATCGGTAGCTGTGAGTCATTTGGCTATGAAGGAATGTCTATGGCCTGTTAGTACGAAGAGTACAGTCTCAGGGGCAGGAGTTGGCCTTACCGTTGGATGCCTGTTTGCAAATGTGTCATAAATAGACATGTCGTGAAAGAATGGTAGGATATGCCTCTTGAAGAAGGCCTCAATCACTGTGAAGTCGAAACCAGAATCAACAAATATGGCACCGAGATAAGCCTCAAGCATGTCGGGAAGACACTGTAGTTCTGTGAGTATGTTGATTATGCCCATATTAAATAGAGAGCTTACCTTTGGAGAATCTGACGTCGAAAGCCAATAGTCTACCTCTCCATTGCTCTCGCTCTCTGCAAGCTGAAGCTCCTCCGCGTATTTGCTGTTTTGGATCATGAGAGGATTGCTGAAATGCTGAAGATGAAGATGAAGCCCTAGTTTTACAGCCAAAGCACCGAGGAACTTGTTGGATACCATAGCCATCTATTGATAAATGTTAGTCAGTGATTGTCTGTGTGTGACTTGATTTTACTAAAGAAGATACAGACCTTGTGTTCAGTCAACCACTGCGGATCTCGTTTAGGGAACCGATGAAATAAGTGCTCTACACACACCATATCCAGGAGTGCGTCCCCCAAGAACTCGAGCCGCTGGTAGCAAGGCACCTTGGCCCATGCCAATGGATAAGATGGATGCGTGAACGCTGACCGCAGAAGACGGGGGTACTTAAACTCATACCCTACTTTCTCAAAGATCTGCTGAGCCAAGTCCTTTTCGAAACCGTCGGCTGCCCTACTCTGGTACAAAGGAATAGAGTATGCCGAGATGTAGTCTTTCCATGAGGTTGCGGTGTGGTTTTGACTGTTGACGAAGACGGTCACAGCTTTGATGGCCATGTCATAACGATTATCATCACCTCCCGACAGCAACGATGCACCTATCAATGCCTCGCAGACATCTGCTATAGTCTTCTCGGCTAAGGGGTGCATGCCTTCACTAGCAAAAAATTTCGCGTGGTCCCGGCCATACTCAAGCGAAAGACCTGGGGGATACCACATGTGCCTATGGTTGAGTGTCAGTCAAATATTCACTTATTATGATACAATGTAAAGAGCATACCGAGAGAACCCACGACTACGTATGTACTCATACAGCTTCAGTTCAATTGCGCTTTTGAACAGGTTCTTGTTGCAGATGAGACACATTCTGTTAACGTGATAGTCGTATTCATCATCGTCGGGATTTTGAACAAAGAGCGAAATCGATGTCGCCATCTTGAGGACGGAGTCTCCTAGTAACTCAAGACGCTCGTAATTTTTCCCCATTCCTCGCTGAACGTGAATCTGTAGGCTCCGATGCTCTTCGGTGTTGTCCGAATCCTTGGTGAAGGCCTCCAGTGCATATTCGAGCTTAATATCACCAAGATCTAACATTTTGCATCCCTCCTGGGCGATTAGATAGGACTCCATTCGAGTGATAATTGCTGGAAAGACAAAACACGTCGCGGCCACAGACATGGAAATCTAAGTTACATATTAGCATCTTGGGTGAGCTGAAACTAATACTGATACAGAACTGACCGCCGATATAACCAACGCTTGAGGGCAAATAACGCATCTCGAGTTGGATTCTTTCTCTTCATCGGCCACTTTGTCAAGAAAGTTCCGCCGGAGGCAGACCAACTCTGCCTGTAAGACCGGCTGAGTCCAGATACATCGGTTGAAGAATTTTGGACGTGAATTTTTGCTCAAACTCAAGGACCAATTCATGATATCATCTGACCACTTTCGGGATGGTGCGTAAGAAGGGGGTGGGTCTGAAGGACGTAGATTGGGGTCTATAGCAAGCGGGAAGTATCGATACTTTCCATTCCAGTCATCGTAAATGAATCGAGTCAGCAATGATTCTGGCTCTATGTCAGAAGACCACACAAGCTTGGGGTTATCTTGAACGTATTGCAAAGCTTCCCAGTCAATTACATCAAAGAGACGCGTTGACGTTCCAATATCGACATCTTCTCGGGCAGGCGCAAGCCAGTACGGAAACTGTTCCGAGACCTGCTTGTACGTCTTGTGAAAGACGTCGTGAAAGATAGCAAGTGTAAATGCGGTCACACTTTCGAGCTCTTTGGAAGCAACCTCAAGGCACCCGTCGATACAGAAGGACTGGACTGTAGTCTCGATATCATCATCCAAGAAGACAGGGAAAGTCGGTATTGCTGTGATTCGCTCTCGTGTTAGCAAGACGATACTTCCGTGAGCCCGGGTCAGAGGTTCAGATGGAATGAGACGAATAGCTGTTGCATAGAGCCGTGTTGGAATGGTCCCCTGCTGCCTAGCCCATATTGAGGGCTTGGTACGCATTTTGTACTGGTCAGTCCTCTTTGAAGTAATGGCCAATTTGGCATTTCGCATCGCTGGCAAGCGCTTGTGGTAGATAGAGTTGAAGTGCTCGTCCAACAGATTCCTTTTGCGAAGCAACAGACATGCATCAAAAGCAGCGGACTGCTTTGCGAGTGATTTCTTTGATTCGGAACATCCAAGCACTCTTCGTACAGGTGACTTCTCTGGCATAATTATCTCACAGCTGAATGATTCGTTTTCTGACATAACAACGTATGTGACCTTAGCCGAAATCTCATTTTCGTATTGCTGAGGTTTTATCAACGTTAGCTTTGATAATGCAAACCAGCAGAAGCAAATTGACTCTTACCAATGAGCTGGCAAATCGTGCCAGTACACCAATCGCATGGCGATAGGTCAACATGGCACCTGTGCTGGTGATGGTGTATGTTCTCTTCCGGTTTTCCTCGTGAACAAGCACTCCCAAGTCGTAATCGTCTCCGTGCAATTTTCGATCCTCTGGCAGCAGGTTGCAGAAATTCTTCATGAGATGCTGTTCATGTCAATAAGCTCAGTGCTCTATCACCTGGGAAGGACTCTTACCTCTGCTCTTCGAACTTCCTGTATTCTCATGGTGTGGTTGCGATTGCCACATTCAACCATGGTTGCGTACTGCAACATTTAGTTAGTAAATCAATTGCATCTCATAAAGGTGAAAGAAATCTAACCACTGAGTCGGCGCGTCTGGCACGGCCTCGGCTTTGGACATATTGAATAACCGTGTCATACAGATCAAATCTTTGTTGGTCAGTAAAAGCAACAGCAGTGGGTAAAATGCTAAATAGCCTACCTAACCACCAGATTACAGTCTGGGATGTCGAGGCCTTCCTCTGCGACGGATGTTGCAAACTGAGAATAATTAGGTTCTTTCTACACGCAGTCTTTCTTTGTGCAAAAGCTCACCAAGCAGTTGACTTCACTCTTTCGGAACTTGACCAAGACCAGAAACTGCCGACGAAATGTGGAATTCATTCCTATGGCATCTCCTTTGCGAACACCGACCAAGATCTCGGGACGGAGGTTTGGAATTTGCAGCTTTTCGCACAGCTGCAACAATACTTTAGCTGTATTGCGCCTTTGTGTGAACACAATGCATTTGGTATCTGGACACTTCGCAAACTGTTCTTGCAGCTTTCTCATCAAAAGCTCGACTTTGGAGCTGAAATCACTCGGCGTAAATGCCTGGTCTGCAATGTATTCCTTGACGAGCTGGCTGGCTTCTTGGATCCGCTTGATCTCCTCCGAGGCCTTTTCAGAATCCTGGGGATCAGAATCGGTGACTTTGCCGATACTGCCCTCCAGCTTGGGCAGCACTTCGTCCGCCAGGGCCAGCGCCCATACCTGGTCTGCGCACCAAACACCTAATTCTGAGCTTGCAACCGATGAAAATCGAAATGCACCTTCAAGGATTGGCATATCCCCATACTTAGTTTTCAAGGTACCGTGCAAATTAGTCTCAGACGGCGGAGGAAGCTTGTCGTAGACCCATTCCTCCTCCATTGGCTTGTTCACGAAATTTCGCAGCAGGGCAAGATCGGATGTTGTTGCAATGCGGCTATCTAAAAGGGTCTCCAGTTGGCTGTATACAGTGAGCAGAAGCCTTCCACTTTTGTTTATTTTGGGGTGCTCACATTGCTGCTTCAGCTATGTCACACTTGGCATCAACTGGAGAAGCAGTCATCCCAAAGATCCTTGGGCGCTTTCCGGGATCTGCTTTTAGATAGGCGTCTCGGATAATACTGGCAAATATCAGCTTTGTCGTCATATCATAATGAAACAACAGGCCACATACCGAGCATACGGGTGCTCCTTCTTGGCATGGTGGGCTTCGTCGAAGATCAGAAGATTGATCTGGTCAATTCCTATGTGGCCATTCAGTAGAGACTGGTTCAGGATCTCTGCAGTGCATACAATCACCATGTACTTTTCAAGGTGCTTGTTCCACGTCTGTTTGTCCCAAAGGTCAGGTCCTAGATTACCGAAGAAATGAGCGACTTTTTGATCGAGATTGTTTCTCAAGACCGCAGACTGTTGAAAGACCAAAGTTACACTGTCCACGAGAAAGAATGCAACGCGAGGTTTTGTGCCATGTGCACGTTTGTTGAGTTCAATTTGAAGAATGTGCTTGAGCAAAAGCACGGCCACTAAAGTCTTTCCAGACCCTGTGTCAAGAACTGCAATTGTGTTGCGTGCCCTTGCTCTTTCGAAAAGCTCGATTTGATATTCACGAGGGTCCAGGACTCCACCCCCAGGTTCAGTATTTGCGAGCAAACGAGCAGTTGATAGTTCCGCATCAGATAGTTCGACATGTGCCCCATTCGGGCCGTTGCTCGGCCCGTTGACAACATGCTCTTCAAGCCTTTCTAGTTGTCAGCATGTATGGGCTTTGAACCTAAGATAAATTGGAAACTCACAGTGCAGTGAACGAAGCATTTTGAGCTCTTTGCCGGTGGGACTCTGTAGGTCGTGGGGCCACAGCTTCATCGCTAGATAGGTCTGAGGTCATGTCTTCGGGCTCCATGTTGACAATGTTATCATGTGCTGGGATGTGTTAAGAAGAAGAAATCTTGGATGAGAAGAAGAATAAATAAAGCTGACAGTAATGGGAAAGTAAATCCCAGGCAAGAGAGGGAAAAGTACCTAATTTAGCAACAGCCAACGAGTCATGCGCTTTTGTCCACAAGTACACCTTCCTAATTGGCTATGAATCCCTCATAAGTGAAGTGAGAGTGATAGATCGCACGTATATAGTTGTAGGCACATTGGGAAAACTTCACAAAAAGGGCTTCATGTGTTTGACAAACATCCATAGATCGTCTCGGATTTTCTTTGGTATTTCAATGAGATTAGATTTCATTTTTGTCCCACATAATGAGGTTGTTCGCCCTTAGAATATATTAAGAATCATGCGTCTGCACGACGCATATATATGCATGCACCTAGGTAGGCTACTCTAACGACAATGTAAAATCAAAGGGAGTAATGCCTGCACATAGGGTAAAATAAGTAGACTAAGAGCAAACTCCCGTGAAATGATCGAAAAGGAACAACTACGTGAAGAAAGAATGAAACAAAGGAGACCCCTAGCGCAGAATACGACTGGGATGAACATATCAATGCAAACCACTAACAAGTATGTATTTGGCATAGAAAGAACACTGCAGACTTCGAGATGAGATTGTATGGTTTCAGCTAGATATATATTATTGATTCGAACCTGGGAATAAGTGTCGTTTTTAGTTATAGAGTTGTCTACCACTGAGTCATACTATGTATTGCCATCCATGGATCTTTCAGATTTCAGTCACTTGCTCTTGCTGTTGCACATAGGTTCCCCAAACCAATTTGGCCAAGAACGGCCAGCTATACTTAGACTGGGAAACTATGAAAGCCTGTTTATGAATACGCCACACCTTTCATATTGAGAAGATAGAAATCTAAGCGATAGGAACCTGAATCAATTTGATTGTAAATAACTACCTTGGCCTGTTTAGATATATATGGAAGAACGAAAACCTATATTGAATAGAACCCTAAATCGGGGATACTATTAGAAGATAGCTAGGTTAGGTAGACCTAACCAAAATGGACGCTTATCTGATATAAAAGCCAACTGGTTGTTGGCAGACAGGATCCTGACCAAGTCCAAGGCAGTTCCGTTCAAAGGCCACTCAGTGTAAAATGCTAATAGGCGTCAGCAAATAGCAAAGCCGACGAGGAACCCCTTGCTACACTAATAAACTGTGACCTCGGTCAGAAAAGCCAGCGTGAGGGGTGGATAGTGTGTGGTGCTAGGTGCGACTATGTGATCCCACCTAGTTGCACCTGACCTATAGTAGGGGGTTTGGTTTGTGCATAAAAATTAGTATTACGACGAAATTCGTTCTGATTGCAACACTTGAGTGCAAAAGTTACAACCAAAAATGTATCGAAGAATATATCAAATGTAATAAAAATATACCATCTAGTATATTATATCAGGTTAAATGCATATTCTGATTCTTAGAGCCTTGCTTGGTTAAGGACAAATTCCATATACACAGTCGACTTATTCTTTGAAAGAGACCTTGGTGAAGATTGTAAAGCAGGTGACTAGCGACCTACGGTAATATCCAACCGCCAGTGCGCCATTGGGGTGTGGTGAATGAATAGTATCACGCGGGGCCACCTACTATTTCTATACCTAGAACCGAAGTATTAGCCCGCTTATCAAATGCTTATCGGATAAAAGCTTGGCCTTATCTCCTTATCGCATTTCCAAAATTCAGATCCAGATCGCGGGGGACACGCGAACCCTTCCTAGGCACTTCCCGTACCCTATCTTCCATCCAATTCAACCCACAAGAGCAATGTCACAACCAATGGAGGAACCACAGAATCTTCGCTCTCTATTTGCATCAGCAAAGGAGCAAAAAGATGCACTAGGATCGCGGGGTGACACCAATGCTGAGACCTACCGAGAGGAGGTAAATGCGACGATTACCAAATTTCAAGAATGCCAGCGTCAAGTGAGCATGCTGTCCCTGTTTAGCTCTAATGAGCTGTTGGAAGATATTTCGACCAGTGATATCCAGTACGTCACCTTTATTCCGGCATTTCGTTGCCCATTCGGCTGATTTGTTGTCCAGGTATATGACACTGGAATACCATCTAGCCGAGCTCTTGCAACGAGTTGCTGCCCCAGACCGTGAAGCTGTTCTCAAGCGTGCGCTCGAAGAATATGAGAAATACCTAATGCGCTTAGATGAGTACCTGCTCCTCACTAGCGGAGATAAGAAGCTCTTTGAGCAGTACGTGGCAAATCCGACCTCTTTTACCCTGGCGCCAGCCAACGACGCTGCGGTCAGACGGGAAATTAAAGTGACACGGTTTCGGGAAGAAAAAGAGCTCAAGCAGAAACTGGAGGTATGGGGAATCTTTTCCTGAACATTGCTTGGCTTTCTTGCTTACCCCATTTAAAGTACTTCTCACGCAACGAAGCTCGACTGCAAAGCGACGACGATGACACCCGATCCCTCTACCTAGCAGAGATCCAGCTCTACACCCACCAAACCTTCCAGGCCTTAGATCTTCTGATCCAGGAATTGTCGATACTTTCAGCTATGCGCAACGCGCCGCCCCGCCCCCCACCGACGGACGATCCCAGACAGCGAAGCAATATTGGGGGTTTAAATTACTCAGAACGTTTGGATCCTTCAATGTCACAGCTTTTGAGGGGAGGCAGAGGCGGTCCTATCCTGAACAGCAAGGGAAAGCCAATGCAGCCATTTACATTGTTGGGCCGGCGCGCGGAAATGCAACAAGGAGTCTTTCGTCCGGGTCATAACCTTCCTACTATGACAATTGAGGAATACCTCGATGAAGAGCACAGACGAGGAAATGTCATTGAAGGTGGAGGCGAGAAATCTGGCATCAAACCGCAAGTCGACGAGGATGATCACAATATTGCCGACCAGGAGACGATGAAGGCACGAAATTGGGACGAGTACACGGAAGCTAACCCGAAGGGTGCTGGAAACACACTGAACCGGGGATAATTATGAAATACCTGAAATGAACAGAGCTGCTTTATTATAGTCTAAAAAAGCCATTCTAGACGGAGTCCTTGGCGAATATTTTTGAAATCTAGAGCGAGTATGAGTATACTAGACAAGAAAACTCGTTCACTTCATTTTTCAACAGGGTATATCTGCCTAGTTACAGTAAAAATGTATCAAAACATTTAGACCGCAGTAGAAACGCTCTCCTTGGCCTTGTTCTGTTGGATAGTCTCGAGAATGTCTCCAGCGCCGTCTGCCACCAGGGCCTTGGCTACGGTGATACCGAAGGCCTCAGCACTTTCAGCGGAGGTGACATCGGCTTCTAATTCGACCTGAGCACATTCTTTGCCATCGACACTGACAACAACAGACCGCATCCGCAACTGCTTAGCACCCTGCGCATTTTGGACCCATTCGGTTTCAACGCCCAACGGGGCACTGCAGCCCCCCTCAAGAGTCCGCAAAAGACTCCGCTCAGCCAAAACCGAGAATGTGGTATCCTGGTGACCAATTTTATCCAACATATCCTGCAGAACAGTGTCCTCCTTGCGAATTTCGATACCAAGGGCACCCTGCCCGACAGCATAGAGCATGCCGCTGTTCTTAGAGTCCAAATATTGAGTGATGCGATCAGCCAAATCAAGACGCAGCAGACCAGCAGCGGCCAGAATGACACAGGTGTAAGGGCTATCTTCAGCGTCTAGCTTTGATAGGCGAGTTCCGATGTTGCCACGGACATCCTGGACCTTAAGGTGGGGGTACTTCCGGGCCAATTGTGCTGTGCGGCGGATGGACGAGGTACCAACCACGGACCCTGCGGGGATTTCAGACAGACTCTTGTATGGCAAACCTTGTTTCACCACAAGAACATCCCTGCTATCTTCGCGGGGCATGCTCGGGCCTAACTTGCAGGAAGAGGGGAGAGTAGTGGGGACATCTGATAATTTCCAAGAAGTTGTCGTCAGCACTATTTTAGGGTTGAAACAGCCACGCTGTTTGAGATTGAGGCATTATCAAACCTTTCAGCGAGTGCACGATAACATCGACCTGTCCGCCGATCATCAATTCCTCCAATTCCTCCGTCCACAGGTTCTTAGTGGTGAAATCTCGCAGTGCGATAGTGGTGTTCAGGTCGCCGGCTGTCTCCTTGGAGAAGACCTTATATTCATATTGCGGGAATGCCTTCTTCAATGCCTCGAGGACCAGATCTGTCTGGAGAAGAGCCAGTTTAGACTTGCGGGTGCCGATAGTGATGGTCTTTCGGGTGGGGGCGGGGGTAGTCATTTTGAGGGGGAAAGAAAGTGTATGCGGAGAATGGGCTTGGAAGTAATGCGAGTAGGTATGTACGATGTTGTATGAGCTATGCCCGCAGGATACCAAACTGCCGAGGAAAGTCGGGCGAAGAGGCGAAAGTGGATTTGGAGAACTCCGATCACGGGACATGTGCAGATCAGGTAATTTAGTCCTCGAGTACAATCCTGGAGTACAAGGTTAGGGATATAGAATAATATAGGAAATAGAGATAAGTGAATAAAAGTAGACTTGAATATAATATATGTAGATCTATAAAATAAGATATAAACTATAAACAATCCAAAGCAAATTCCTTGAATTCTTCCCCATGATCGTCACAACCTCGGCTTCGGGAGCTGGAGATTGGGAGACATGCGACTTATCTCCCCCGGACTTCCCAGCTACGCCCACGGCTGATTCTGGGCCTCCATCTCTCCTCGTCATATAATCCATTTACCTTTTCCCCTCTCCACCCTCCACATTCCACATTCCACATCCCCCCCATCTTCCACCTCTCAGACACTTCATACCTTCATCTCCCCGAATCCCCATCTTTGCCACCCCATTTCATCATCACGAGGGCTCGTACAAGATGGGATCCAACGGTAGAACCACCAAGATTCCCCTCGTACCTCTTCCCAAGGGCTCGGTTCTGCTACCCGGTGTGACTTTACGCATTCCAGTCTCCAACCGTCCCGATCTCGCCAATCTCCTTTCGTCACTTGTAGACAAGCCTTCGAAGCGAGATGCGAATACCATCACCTTCGGCTGCGTTCCACTCAACTCGCCATTCCTGAGCCGGGATGGACAGCAGCTCCTCGAAGGCGATGACTCGGACTCAGAGCGAAAGGAGGAATACGACTCGATTGACGCCGGTCAGGCACGCAAGGAGGACCTGTTCCGTTACGGAACTATTGGCAAAGTCATCGGAGTTCAGCGCCGGGCCTACTCCGAACCGTTCTTGCTTGTCCAAGGCTCGCAAAGATTCACCATTAAGAAAGTGCTGCGGGACCGGCCATACTTCGAGGCCGATGTCTTCATTCATGATGAATCCAGTTAGTTTCCAAGGACACAAAGTACAGAGACCACATGGCTAATCATACTTCCTATGTTTCTAGATTCCGGCCAAGGTGACGCAGAAGTCGCTGAACTATTCCAACAATTGAGACAGCTCTCTCGGGAGCTTCTTACCCTCCTGCGCCTCTCCTCCTTGCTGTCGGCAGCCTCCTCTCGTCTCTCGCCACTCGTTGCCCGAAAGTTCGAGCTCTATATATCAAAGACAGAATTGACACAGGCTGGGAAATTAGCCGATTTCATGGCAGACGTATCTGACGCAAGCTTTGAGGAAAAGCTACGTATCCTCGGCTCGCTGGATGTTAAGGAACGATTGGAGAGGGTTGTCGAGATCCTCACCAGACAGGCACAGCATATTAAGAGTAGCGTCAGGGTCACCTCAGTTGGCTCGACTTCGTTCCCATCCTCCGGAATGGATATCAGTCAGATTGACCCGCGTGAACGTGAGCTGCTCGCAAAGCGTGCGATTTCGGGTCTCTCCGGCATGACACCCCCTGGCGGGCGTGGCAACGACGAAGAGAAGGAGCCTAATGAAGTAGATGAGCTACAACAGAAGTTGAATGATGCAAAGCTTAGTCCCGAAGCTCGGAAGGTTGCGGACAAAGAATTGAAACGTCTGCGAAAGATGAACCCTGCCAACGCCGAGTACGGTGTTTGCCGGACTTACCTGGAAAACTTGTCAGAAATCCCGTGGGCCAAGGTGACAGAGGACCAGCTTGGACCGGACACATTGAAGAACGCCAGGAAGCAGCTGGATGAGGACCACTACGGCCTCGAGCGAATCAAGAAGCGACTGCTGGAATATTTGGCTGTGTTGCGCTTGAAGCAGTCCACAAACTTGGATGTTGAACGCCAGATCTCAGGACTCTCCAGGGACTTGGACGCCTCGGCAGTTGGAGATGTCGAGAAGGATGTCCCCCTGCTGTCAGAGTCTGACCGGGTTGCGTTGGAGACCCGCCTCGAGATCCTCAAGTCCAAGCGTATGACCGACAAGTCCCCTATCTTGCTATTGGTTGGACCCCCTGGAACTGGTAAGACTAGTCTGGCCAGGTCTGTTGCTGCCTCGCTTGGCCGAAAATTCCACCGGATCTCCCTTGGCGGTGTCAGAGACGAGGCGGAAATCCGGGGCCACCGACGTACATACGTTGCAGCCATGCCTGGTTTGGTTGTAAATGCGTTGAAGAAGGTCGGAGTTGCAAACCCTGTCATTCTGCTTGATGAGATTGACAAGGTCGGCGGCGCGAACTTCCAAGGCGACCCGTCCGCCGCCATGCTAGAGGTTCTTGATCCTGAGCAGAACCACACTTTCACCGACCACTATATCAATATCCCTATTGACCTGAGCAAAGTTCTTTTCCTTGCTACTGCCAACTCTTTGGACACGATTCCGGCACCTCTGCTTGACCGCATGGAGACCATCGCCCTGTCTGGATACACCACTGTGGAGAAGAGGCACATTGCCAAGCAACACCTAATCCCGAAGCAGATTCGATCCAACGGTCTGAACGAGGGCCAGGTAAACCTGTCCGATGAGGTGATTGATAAGACCATCACCTCGTACACCCGTGAGTCAGGTGTGCGCAACCTGGAGCGGGAACTTGGCTCTATCTGTCGCCACAAGGCTGTTCAATATGCCGACGCCGGGGACGCCAACCGCCTAGATGATTATAATCCTGTTGTATCAGTCGATGATCTGGAGGACATCCTGGGAATCGAGCGGTTCGAGGAAGAGATCGCCGAGAAACACGGTCGTCCTGGTGTGGTCACAGGCCTTGTCGCCTACTCTACTGGTGGCCAGGGTAGCATCCTGTTTATCGAGGTGGCAGACATGCCCGGCAATGGACGTGTTCAGCTAACCGGTAAGCTGGGTGACGTGCTCAAGGAATCTGTCGAAGTAGCCCTGACATGGGTGAAGGCACACTCCTTCGAGCTTGGTCTCACCCACGACCCCGGTGAAGATATTATGAAGAGCCGTAGCCTGCACGTCCACTGCCCCTCCGGCGCTATCCCCAAGGATGGTCCCTCTGCTGGTCTCGCCCACACTGTTGCATTGATCTCCTTGTTCAGCAACAAGCCCGTCCCACCGCAGATCGCCATGACTGGCGAGGTCTCTCTCCGTGGCCGGGTCATGCCTGTCGGCGGTATCAAGGAGAAATTGATCGGTGCTCTGCGCGCGGGCGTCAAGACGGTGCTGCTGCCAGACCACAACCGCAAAGACGTCAAAGAGGTTCCACAGGAAGTCAAGGATGGTCTGGAAATCATCTATGTTAAGTATGTCGTCTCCTCCCAACCTTGGTTTCGTTCACCTGCTAACAATTGTTCACAGGAATATTTGGGAAGGGCTTCATCGGGTCTGGCCCGATGCCCAGTGGCCGGGCCACCAACAGATGAATTTTGTTGAGAGCCGACTGTGAACCGTTTATAACACCTCAAGTTCAAGTCGTTCCGCCTCTCTCTCTCATCTGTTGTCCAGCATTCTGGTCTCCCCCACCCTCATTTTTGCATAGCGTATAATAGCCCCAGGCCCCAGTGACTTGTATTTAATCAGCTTGTCTTTTATGATGCGTTCATGCCAGTCAATATTTCGTGTCTATATCACTCAACATATCGGGTTTCTTTCTATCGCTAACACCACAATTCATAAAATATATTTTACCTTAGATTCAAGTAAACCTTGACCAGATCAGAAAAGATGATACGCCATATTCAAGATGTATACAATCTACCCAGAGTATAATACACAGATCCAGCCAAGCTAACATGGACCAGAAGATAGAGCAAGAAACACCAATTTTCCCCAATGGAGGGAGAAAAACAAACCATTCAGAACAATGCAACGAATCCCATCAAAAACGATTACCGCGCTCCGTGCTTCCGTCCCTTAGCGAACCAAGCCGGCAGCGTAGAAGCAGGGACGAAGCCGCCATTCTTAGCCGCCTGGTGTGGCTCCAAGCCCATAGCCTTCCATGTCGGTCTCCAAGTCTCCTTCTTCTCGAGCAGCGCCTTGGCCTGCTCCTTGTAGGCCTCGCGCAACTCGCGATCGGGCTGTTCACCCTTGTTCGGCTTGGGGTTCTCCTTTTCTTGTAGGTCGATCTGGAACTTCTCGGCCTTTGACCAACTCTCATGCTCCCAGCTATTGGCGGAAATTGGTTAGTTATGATGATCAGTTTGATTAGAGGTGCATGTGTAGTATTGGGAATGTAGGCAGGGAAAACAAAGGAATTGAACTTGAAAAGAACCAGAAGGGTGAGAATGGGCGTCACATACGGGGTCAGATCCTTTGGCTCCTGGGGGTACACGAAGGGCTCCTTCAATTCAACAGTCATGCGCTTCTGCGACTTAGGTCGGCGCCATGGGCCGAAACCCTTGCCATCGCGCGAGATTCGTGTGATTGGTTGTGCCTGGACGTAACTGCGGATGCTGAGGGTTCCGACTCCGTACAAGTGCCATAGGTAGCTGCGGAGATCGAACTTGTTGAAGTTGAGGGGGACGCGGAATTGAGCATATCGGGGGGTGAGGTTGGGGGTTCGGACGAGAGCGACGCGGAATTCAGGCCTAATGTGGCGAGAAATTAGCTATGGTGTTTCTTTGTTTTGTGGCAAATGTCCAATTGAGCCGGTCAATTCTGCTGAGATGTTGTTTTTGATCGAGCGGAGTTCGGGTTCTTGGAAATTTTGGGCAACGTACAGGTACACGGGCTTGCCGACGACGCTGGGCCATTGGGTTTTGGGAGGTTGCTGGACACCAGCCTGGTTTTGCAGGCGGCGAAGTGCTTTCGCTTGAACGCTGCTGAGACGCACCATCGTGTTGTTGAGTGGAGGAATCTGGAGGTTGGAGGTGCTTGCGGACCGCGCATCAAAACTGCGTTGGCCGATCTAGTCACATGACTTCGATATACACGCCAGTAGTGAACGACGCAACACTCAAATCTTGGATGTTCAAGCAAGAGTCGGAAATGATTACACTGTATATTTAGTGTAGTATTAGGTATATGTTTGATGTTTCTTCCCTAAACGAAGAGTTTGAGATGCTAGAAGATATTCCTTGATAGGAAATTTTGAAACCTATATTACATGCTTTATTCATCGTAAATAGTCATTAAAAAAGCCCAAGATCGTTTCCTTTTATTGCTCCGCCGATCCCGAGACTCGAAGTTCTTCTAACCGCTTGGTGCTGTCATCGACATCTTCAGAGTCCTTGGTCTCGTGGGCATCACTGGCCTCCTCGGCTTCAGATCCAGAATCTTCCTCATCATCCTCATCCTCATCCTCATCGTCATCATCGTCGCTATCCTTAGAAGCCTCTCCATCTCCTTTGACTCCCACGTCGGCCATGTAAGCCTCGAGCTCACGGGCCATCTTGCGTGAGAAACCTGAGGCTTCAACTTCGACATCCAGGCGTTTGCCAGGGTTCTTAAGGAGCTTCTTTCTAGCCTCGGCGAAAGTAGGGCCCTTTGAGTCGCTCACAAAGTGGAACTTGCGCTTGAAGTAACGCTTGATACATTCCACATCACGGTCGAAGTACATTTCGGCGTTAACGTGGTCAACAGACAACATCTGAGGGAAATCAATGAGAACCGGGACCAGCCGGATATGCTCATCTTCCTCTTCCTCAGTGAGCTCTTTGCCCTTCATTTCGGGGTCTAGCTCTTCCTTGATAAGGATATTGAACTCGTTGAAGTCACCATGGATAAGACCGTATCGCGCAAGATCCAAGATCATGTTCATAAGCTCGGAGTATAGCCCAGCGGGGTTGGCGACTTTTGAGATTTGGCGCAGAGGGAAAGCATCAATTAGACTCATGACGATGGTGTGTCGGTTCTGGGCGATGGGTTCGGGGACGGAGAATCCGTTCTCGCGCAGAGCCTTCATGAAAGCGAACTCCTTCATTGCTGCCAATCGAGACATGTACATCCATGAGGCTGAGCTGCGGTGTCGTAGGTAGTCACGGTTCGTCTTGACTGTTCGGAATGAGATACGGCCGAGACGGTGGATTTTCATAATGCGCTGCGCTCCGCTGCTTTCTGCCACGACGATAATGTCTGATTCCTTTCCCACGCCGATTTGGTTGCCAACTGAATAGATGACCTTTGACTTTTGGTGCGCGTTCAGCGCAAGATAATCCAATCCTCCGTATGCGAGTCGGTAGCCGTCATCTATATGTAAAATACTTGTATTAGTGATAAGATCAGACACAGAAGTAAATGAAATGCATACACTTGGCATTCTTGACCTTTGCAATCAAGTTGATTTTCGCGAGGTTTGAGATTGCGCGGTTGACACCGCTGCCGCCCCGGAGGCCCGAAAGTTGCGAGATCAACGGTGTTGGAACGACCTCATGGTTTCGGCTGCCAGCTTCACACTATGACAATTCACATGTTAGCTAATGAAGAATGCGCGACAGAATATCCCCCAAAGAAAGAACATCGCGGGGTAAACCCAAGAGGAGGGGCCGATAAGTACCGCTGCAAGAACTCGGAAATCCTCGTTGGTAAGGTAACGAATAGCCTTAGCGTCGAGTTTCATGGTTGCGAGGAACTGAAGGAGCTTTTCACTTTCTTCTAATTTCCTTGAATTGATTCGTTGGAAACCAGAACTTCAAGACGAGTTGAGCCAGTCAACGATACAGCAGAGGAAAAAAGTTGATAAGAACCTAGCCCTAAGCCCTATTTCCTATCCTGGATGAGAACCTTGATAGCTTCGCCTTTGTTTGGATAGCACCAGGCGATAATTACAAAATTCTGGCTGAATATCTTTCAAATGTAGATAAAAGGCAAGAGATGAGTTCCAGATGGGTGTCTCTACTCGTAAACACCAGGCTTCACAGATCCACTGATGTCCAAAATACATACGGAGTAGTCTACTCACAGACTCTAGCAGTTGTGGTAGAAGCCAAACAGAAATAAAAGTTGTAAAATAAATCCATGCTATTCTTCATTCGTTCTGAATACATTAGATCCAACGATAACCCGACCACTATACGAGTCCCGCTGGTTGCGAGCAATGGATGTAAATCGGGGAATATCTAGTCTAGCTTGCTTATTCGGGGCTTTCGTAGTCCGGGTTCTGGAAGATAGGTTAGTACTGGCAATTTGGATCTGAGATAAGGAAACTTACTTTGCGCAAGATGACCAAACCTTCAAGAGTGCTGCTCAGAGGGATGTACTGCTCATCCTCAAGCTCAGCTCTCTCACCATGGGACAGAAGGACTGGTGTGCTCTGAGTCTGCCATCCAGTGATGGTCTTAGGGCGACCCGCTTGGCCGACCACGTCCACAGCTTGACCGACGCGGACGTTGACGGTAAGTGGCTGAAGGTCCTCGTCGAGAGTAATAAGGAAGCGGGGGAACATGGCGGTAATGAGGAAGTAGAGCAGGTAGTGGTGTTCAGCGAGGATGAATTGCTTAGCATCGATGAGTGATACAAGCACAGTAAGCAAACCCGCTGCTGAGACACGGGAAAGGACCTGTCGGTCGGTGTGGAAGGGGTTAAGAGTCATGGTACCCTTGCCCATGTGTAGGAGACCCTGAGCGATGCGAACCATGAATAGTGAGTTCTGGTCGCGGTGGTAGTAGCTGGCCAATTGCCGGAGAAGCTGTGCAATACGCGCATTGTTGGTACCCGCGCCACAGAGACCCATGGCGAAGATGGCATTAATAGCAACATCGTTGTCATTGTCGTGACTGTAACGGGACAGTGTATCGTAAACCTTCATTTGTGGGTTGCTGGGGCTGATTAAACCCATAGCCAGGGGAACTGCCCGGCGAATGTTGCTAGATCCGTAGTGCATGAGGTGACCGAACTGGCGGAGAATCATATCCTGTCCGACATCCTCGCCCATGGAAATGAGAGACAGGCCGAGAACAGCGTATGACTGAACAAGCTCATCGCCCTTGTTTTCCTCCTTCTCCTCAATTATGTCATTGCAGATGTGCAGAAGCTCTTGTAGCTTGAGCACTGTACCAGTGCCTGCCCAAGCGCATACTGAGGCAAGGACTGAAGTGGGCTTAGCCATTGGGTGGTCAACTGCCTTAAGGATATCAAGGATAACGTCAACCTCCTCTTGGCGGCCGAAGTACAGAAGTGCCAGACCAAGGGCCATGAACCTCGTCCACTTGTCCTTGAGCTGCTTCTGACGCTCCTCGTCCATCAAGGTCGTCGCGATTGCCTCGCTAACCTGGTGGTTTGATGAGCCGACAAAGATGAGACCCAGGGAGACTGCTGCCATGGCAGACAACTGCATGTCGAGTGAGGCATCCTCCACAATCGGAAGGAGAACCTCAAGCAGTTCTTCCTTGTTGGAACCGGCGTATGCCAGACCAAGACCCATGATGGACGCAACTCTCATCGGCACGTTCTTCGCCTCAAGGTTGTCAGGGTCACTCAAGAGGGCAAGGGCGGGGTCGGAGTCAAGTCGGACGCCGGAGTTCAGGATACCAATAGCGAGCAGTGCACCGGCCTTAACCTGGTCTTCTTGCGCGTAGGTGAACTTGTCGATCTTATCCAGCCCATCCTCGACATCACGGTGTAGCAGCATGCCGAGCGACGCAGTTGTGGAAAGCATGCCATCATCCTTGGTCTTCCACACCCATGGGCCCTTATCGCCCTCCACTAACATCATCTTATCGTTACCAAAGCCGGCGTTAGCAAACGAGTTGACAAAGGCGCTGGCCAAGTTGTGTCGTGCGGAATCAAGATTGGTGAGGCCGGCTCCGCGACTGCTCTCGAGATGTGTCTTGTAGATATCCTCCGGCATCTTGGGGTCCAGAATGTTGAGTTCCTTGGCCAGAGATTTGAAGTGCTTCGGAATGGAAGTGTTGTTGAGACAATCAGCCAACGCCTCTCCCTCCTCATCCTCGGCCGGGAGGTCGAGCCAGATCTGCTGCCGGGCGACAAGGAAGGCCATCTGTTTCTTCAAAGCCTTGTCAGTCGTGGCGTGAATGTCACTCTTGATAAGATCAGTGTCGTTCAACCGGATAGCGAGCACGATCGCTTGCGAAAGTTTGTTGTAGCGGACGTAGATCCCGTGGGCGGTTCGAAGGAATTGCTGATCTTCAGGGTAAGTGAGGAGATTGACCATGCTGACCATATACAAGCAGACTCGAGCGTATGTGTTCTCGTCAACGAATTGGGGAATATCTTCGATGATTTCCAGTTCGCTCATGAGATCAACCGCATCGGCTTCGGCGTTGTGACTCAGGAAATAGGGGACCAGCGACAAGGCAAGATCCACTAGATCTTGAGTATCCTGGTCTGCGTTCAAACGGTTCTGATATTCCTGTCCGATTTCCAGCGCGAGATGTCGGACATACTCGTGACCCCAAGAGCCAAGGTCCTCCGATTTGGCCAGCAGGCGGTATTTGATGGTCTCCAGCTTCTCTTCGTCTCCGTAGGTCATTCCAAGCACGGACAGCATATCAGCCAACGAGTTCTATGAAATAATATTATTAGATCGACACAAAATAATGGAAGCGCTGCGGAACCAACCTGGACAGGGCCTGGGGCCCATTGCTCGTATAGCCCTGCAAGGTCATCATAATGCGGTCGGAGGAATTTGAGAGGCTTAGGAACAGCTGTCATGGAGGATGTAGAAGTCTTGATGAAGTTCTTGATTGCGTCCAAAGCAGGTCCATAGAGCGTGGTATCGGGTTCCTATTGAGAGGAAAGAAGATGATTAACGTCATTGTGCTATGCGCATGGGACAGGAGAGTGACGGTACCTTTAACCGCTCAACGAGCATCTCAAGTTCGCTCTTCAACTGCTCATCTTCTTCACTAAGTTCATCTGTACATAATTTTGTCAGCATGTTGCTTTGAGTGCTACCTTGGACACTTGAGAGAAACCACATGCTCCGTTGCGAGAACCTGGGAAATGCCTTATCGCAACGTACCATCTGGAGATGCCTCATCTTTCTTCTTTTCGTCTACTGGCTTCTCGCCATTTTCGCTGTTCTTTCCGTTCAACTCGCGAACATCATCAACCTTGCCCTTGCCCTTGTCGGCGGAGGTTGGCCGTTCGCCCTCGTTGGCCATTTCTGATGGTAGCTGGGGACCAAGTCGGGGGGAGATCGAAGCGGCGTGGGAGAGGTCGGTATCAAGCAGATGAGCAGAAGATAGTGTTACAAAGCAGAAATAGATGAAATTCTGCAAGGAAAGTGTAATGCAAGTGGATTGTAAGCTGGTGATGGAGAAGCAGAGCTCGGTCTGGTGCAGCTCCGGAATTGGATTACATAAGATGCCAAGCCCTGCGGAAGGCCCTCGTCATTGTTTTGGATTTCCAATGCGACGACTTCAATTCTATGGCTCGAATGCTTATGACTCTGATTTACTTGAGCGTATGTTCAAAATGAAATTCAAATTTCCACATCCCTGTTTATATATAGGAAGCTTCTCTGTATAATTAATGGTTTTTACTGCCTTCGTATACAGCTACAAGAGACATCCAAAAACACGTCGGTATGTTCTTCCACATAATGCTTCTAATATGATATTGGGCCAAGTAGGCCAGATTATTGAAGTCTTACATAGCCAAGAACACAGGCCACATGTACGGCCGACTATTCTCGTGTATCCTGAACTCGGTAAACATGCCGGTAAAATGACAACTCAAATCCTGGAGATTTCGCCGGGAATTCATTCTTAAATGCAAAATAATTGGTCTGTCAAGGGCTCATCAATCTTGCCATCTCTGGCACATCCTCCGAAATGAGTACGAAACTGTCTGGCATATTCTTCCGTCTGTTTGCTGTATGCCGTAGCCGTTAATTCCTCTCCATCGTATGAAAGCAGAGGCAGAGCATCAAGATCGGGGAGACCCGAAGAGAACAAGTCAAGCAGTGGCATAACAGTTGATGCACGGTTCAGCGGTTTTTCAATAGACCCCAACCCGGCAGAAATCCCACCTGTACGCGGTTGAGTTGGATCATGAATGACTTGAGTGGCTTCTTCAACCGAGCTTGCGGGATTGCTATTCTCGAATTCTTCTGGGGTCTGATATAGCTCGTTGTGTACTGTGGCAATCGAAGAAGATTTGATGCCTGGGAATGATGGGTATAGCAGATAATATCCTTTGGCACGGATCATCTCGAGCATGTGTTCCATAAAAGCCGGATATTTCTCCGATATAATCTTTGTTTGGGAGGCCTCCGCGGATTGCGGAGTTGACAGGCGCTTGGCCATGAAGGAATGAAACTCCGCCCATGCATCACCAAAGTACAAAGCTGCATTACTATTGGGGGCCTGCCAGAGGAACGAGGGGAGAAACTGTTCTTTGCCTTCAACGGTCATGGGCGGCGGGGTAAAAGATTGGCTATCAGCCGTGGGTTTGAATGATGGCAGTTCAAGTGAGATGCCGATCATATTGGAAAATATGCGCTTGGCCCGGGCAGACTGCTTGTAGTTCAGTACAGCAAACTTCAGATAGTGATAGAATGACGGTGCGAGCTCGGTCTGTGGAGATAGCAGAAGCAAATGTGTCACCTCAGGGTCCCGTGGATAGAACGACTCCACGGTTCGAAGCGATGATTCTGCTGTATCCATGTCATGCGGTTGGATGCGCCGCCGAATAGTGATTCGGCCAGAAAGCTGGTTCAACCCGCCCAAATGCTGTAGAAACAGGAGCAACTGCGAATCTACCCGCCGAGGCAGCTCTATTGTCAAACTTGGAGCCGATCCTAAATAGTCGGCTGCATCTAATGACTTCATAAGCCTGATCAACGACCCAGAAGACTCGGAGGGTGCATGCACCACCATTTCGATTTGTATTTTATTCCACGCTATTGCACGTACAGTCAGCATCTCCAGACAAGACATACCAAAGAGGGGGGGATATAACTTACACCGAAGAGCTTCGCTGTCCAGCGAGGCTATCCACATAAGGTCTCTTGAAGCAGTAGAGAGAGCAAGGTGAGGAATGCCATTTTCTTGAGAATAGACCTCAACCCCGTCCCAGAAAAAGGAATCCTCCCACCCCTGACCTTGTGTAATGATAACCTCGGGGCTGAGGTAGATTTGTATGTTTTGCAACCCTCCTATCACGGACCGCTTCATACGGCCATCGGTAGATTTGGGTGCATAGTCCGGCCGAGCATCTGTTAGTTATCGCCAAGTCAGCAAAACGCGTTCGACTATCATAATCTCAATATCATACCGTGCCATGTCATTGGACATTCACTATCTCTGATTCTGTTAACTTCCTTGATTCCTTCAATTGAAACATCCTCCTTTCCCATCAGGGTGAAATGAACATAGTTCAGCCGCTGATTAGCCATCCGACAAGCTAGGGGCAAAAGATCCGACACACTGTGGAGACTTGACGCTGCAAACACAACTGCACGACTGGCAGCCTTCTGCGAATACTTGTAGCGAGGAAGAGAGTGGGCCAACTCGTAGAACTTGATCATCCCATCGTAAGCTTCCTCCTTTCGGTTTGATTCCGATACCTTGACAGGTGGCAAATTGTCTGGCTGTAGAGTGTCTGGCTTGAGCACAGCAGGTGGCTTATCTGAGGCACCCAATCTGGCAAGGCTTTCTTCTCGTAGCTTCGCAATCGCAGGGTCGAACCGATCCGCGGCGGGTGCTAGGTCTGTCGGCATGTGCTTGAAGAACTCATAGACGAGAACAAGCGCAATGATAGCGAGCAGTAATCGGCGAGGTCGAGGCATGGCTCGGTGCTGCCGAGGTAGGAAGCGCGCTTGATCAGATGGTCGATGGTCGTCATCTTTCTTGCCCATCTCTTCATCAGCCCGAAGGGGCATCTTTGCGGGGCTCATTATGTGCGCCTGAGATGATTAAGGGCAAGCTCCGTGAGCTCCGTGGTTCCCTTTATGACATCGAAGCAACGAATAGATGCAGAGGACAAATGCGACCGAATCGTTGCATATTCATTGCGAGGGGAAGAATACAGCGGAGCAAACGATCTCCGCAAACAATGACGCCTAGGCTCTCTTATCGCCTTATCGGGTCTTCGCCTTTTCTCCAACTACGCGTACTTCGCAATCCAACCCCCCAGCGAACACCTTCCTGATATCAGAAATTCATGATGGAAGAAGACGATATGAATATTGAGCCTGTCGATCAACGCGGCACCAAGCGCGCAGCAGAGGAAAATGAGCCTCTGGAGCCCCCTAAACCCAAGAAAATTAAGGTAAGGTGACGCGTGCGCATGAATCCTATCGTATACTATCACATAGAACAAATACTAAATCCCATACAGGCCTTGGATCCCGATGTTGTAAATAAAATTGCTGCTGGGGAGATTATCGTTGCTCCAATGCACGCGCTGAAGGAGCTCATCGAAAACGCCGTCGATGCTGGCTCCACCTCAATTGAAGTCCTAATCAAGGAAGGTGGCCTGAAGCTACTCCAGATTACTGATAATGGACATGGCATTGATGTAAGTCAACTTTGATGTTACAACAGCCGTATCTAACACTATCTAGCGAGATGATCTCCCTATCCTCTGCGAGAGGTTTACTACATCTAAGCTCAAAGAGTTTGAGGATCTGACCTCCATTGGAACATACGGGTTCCGCGGTGAAGCTCTAGCTAGTATCAGTCACATCGCACATCTAACGGTCACAACGAAAACTGCTGGATCCAGCTGCGCCTGGCGAGCACATTACGGAGATGGCAAGTTGATACCGGCAAAGCCAGGCCAGAGTTCTGCACCCAAGGCAACGGCTGGTCGAGGAGGAACTCAGATCACCGTGAGTTAAACAGATGAACATATGGTATAATTTCAAGCTAACAAAGCCCAAGGTCGAGGATCTCTTCTATAACGTCCCCACTCGACGAAGAGCTTTCCGCTCAGCAAGCGAGGAATATGCCAAAATTCTCGATGTCGTCGGCCGATACGCAGTGCATTGCTCAGGGGTCGCTTTCTCGTGCCGCAAGCACGGAGACTCTGGTGTGAGCATCTCGACTCCAGCTAGCGCAAATACGGTTGATCGGATCCGCCAGATTCACGGCAGTGCCGTGGCGAATGAGGTCGTTGAATTCAAATTGGAGGACACAAAGTTCGGATTTCGCGCATCCGGCTTGGCTACCAACGCCAACTATCATGTCAAGAAGACAGTGATCCTGCTTTTCATTAATCATCGCGCGGTGGAGTCGACTGCCGTTAAGCGTGCAATTGAACAGACATACTCTGCCTTTTTGCCCAAGGGCGGCCACCCTTTCGTCTATCTTGATCTCGAGATCGAGCCTAGCCGCGTCGACGTCAATGTACACCCGACAAAGCGCGAAGTGAATTTCCTAAATGAAGACGAGATCATCGAGCTTGTTTGCACTGAAATCCGATCCAAGCTGGCTGAAGTCGACTCGAGTCGCACATTCCTAACACAAAGCCTCTTACCTGGCGTGCAGACCATCGAGTCTCTACAAAATGATCAAGGCACTCCAGTCCACGAGAGAACAGGAGAGGCACCAAAAGCCGGAGCGACACCCAAAACCCCCGCAACGACAAAGAGACCCTACGAAAACAACCTCATCCGAACAGATTCCAAAGTCCGCAAAATCACAGCAATGCTAGGCCCAGCCACAGCCTCGCCTCGCGACCCAAACAACCCAAACGCCCCCACAGAAACCGACACCCCAACGAAACCAATCCTAGACGACGGCCTCCAATACGAAACAACAGATCGCCAACCCCTCAAGATCGCCCTCTCATCCGTCAAAAGTCTCCGCGCCTCCGTCCGCTCCGAAATGCACAACACACTAACCGAGATGTTCGCATCCCACACCTACGTCGGACTAGTCGACGAGCGACGGCGACTCGCAGCAATCCAATCAGGCGTGAAACTATACCTAATCGACTACGGCCTCGCATGCCACGAATTCTTCTACCAAGTAGGCCTAACCGACTTCGGCAACTTCGGGGTAATCCGACTGGACCCAGCGCCGAAGTTGGTAGATCTACTGAAAATCGCCGCAGAATCAGAACGGCAAGAACACTCCGACTCGAACGGGGAAGAAGCCGATTCCATCTTCGCCAATGCACCGGAGATGATAGCACGCACGCTCGTCGAGCGTCGCGAGATGCTGAATGAGTACTTTTCGCTGCAGATCAGTCCCGACGGGGACTTGCTTGCTATCCCGCTGTTGCTGAAGGGGTATCTGCCGGCGCTGGCGAAACTGCCTCGTTTCCTGCTGAGGCTTGGGCCGTATGTGGACTGGGGTAGTGAGGAGGGTTGTTTCCGTACGTTTTTGCGTGAGCTAGCTACTTTCTACACGCCTGAGCAGCTTCCGGTTCTTTCACAGACAGTTACCCAGGACATGTCGGGGGAGTCGGCTACGCAGGGCCCGGTGGTAGCCGATGGCTCTGGGATCGAGGGCGAAGATGCTTTTGTTAGGGCCCGTCGTGCGCAGATGGTTCGCATGTTGGAGTATGCTGTTTTCCCTGCTTTGCGTGCACGGCTGGTTGCCACGTCACGATTGCTGCGGGGTGTGGTTGAGGTTGCAGATTTGAAGGGACTGTATCGGGTGTTTGAGCGCTGTTGAGTGGGGCTATTGTAAGATCATACAGTTGTATCATACCGATTTATATTTATGAATAATGAATGAATATCTATCTGCTTTTCGGCAGGGATTCAAAGGTATGCACTAGTGATCTAAAATCTGGTTTGTATGCCGTTTGCACGTCTGGCTTGATATTCACGTAAACCTTAGGGATCTTAAATCGAATCGAAAATGCGCGAAGCTCAGATGAGAAGAATACCATTAAAATGATCAGCAGAGACGCTTGTGATCGCCGAGCTTGTAACCAAGCCATGTTCGCGCCAACCCTAGATAACACATAACCCAAAGCCCCAGGGGAAAGGACTGAGAGAAGAGAAAAGAGACGCGAAAGAAAGATAACAACGAGACCGCAAAATAATAAATCAAATGGATATGAATGTTGAGAATCGAATAAGTATCTTCTCCAAAGCTCCAGTTCAAACTTGCAGCATGGCATGAAGACATAACCCCTGGACAAGATGAGGTGTATGTTGAGAAAATGCTGGTAAATGATATGGGCTGAAATAACAGTGCAAATACCGGATTGCTGGATGAAACAGAATCAAGAGAACAGAAGCTGAAAATTGGAAATTGAAAACAGAGAGACAGAATAGGCCGAAATCAAGAGGTAAAATCAACAAGATGGGCTAACGGAGAAGAAACAAAATATTGGGTCGAACAGAGGTCGAACAGAGACAGCAGAAAGTCATTGCATCGTGGATGGTGGTGCAATATCTCCCATGCCCTGAGGTCTTCAAAACGCCAAGCGCCAAAGATCAATCAAGAAGTCGTCCCTTGTTCGTAGAAATCGTGTAAAGTCATTGTATCGTAGTGTGTAGTATCTCGCAGGGATGAGGCGACAAGAACACGCATTAAGAAAATAGGTTTGGTGTTCGGGCCATCGTAACGCCGAGTATTGACCGGGGCAGTCGGTACAGAAGTGATGTGAATTGTTTTGGCGTTCGCGCTTACAGCAGAAACGGCCATTTCGCAGTATCCAGCGAGTCGTCCTTCTAATCCTGATTTGGTGGATTGGGAGCGGGCCGCGGAGCCCGAGGCTACTCTTAGTGCCTCGAATAGGGCTTGTTGAGCAGAGCTATCTCACGCGCAACAGTGTCCCATTCAAGCTCTCGCTTGATGGGCAGGCCTCGCTTCTTCATTTGGTGCTCCTCCCATTGAATAAGCTCATAGCTGCCGGTAAGTGTGAGCATATTTTCCTTTCTGGATATTAGAGTAGAAGAACACGACGACTTACACAAATCGAAGATGAGGTTGGATGATGACGTTGAGTCGCCTTGCGCGGACAAAACAGCTACCATGAATTAGCATTTTCGGCCCAACTACACGACTTCATTGTAAATCAACTTACTATGCCCGCGGGAAAGACAGATTTTTGGACGCCATGACTTCGGCGATACAAATACTCGCCGATCTAGAAACACCGACTCGACAATGAACCAATGTGGCCGTGCCTTGACGCTTTCCCTTTTCTATACAAATATTAGCAGGTTGAAGCCGCAATAAACTCAAAGGTTTAGAAGGACTTACCAATGAAGTCCAAACAACGATCGTACTCCTGACACAAAGGATCAATGCCATTGTCTTGGACATTGTCAATGTACATCAAATTATCGGGTCCCCAGTTAGCACGGTCCGCGTCTGTCCAATTAACAGCCTCGCCAATACTAAGCACACGCTTGATCCCAAGTTCCCACAAAAGTTCCGGGTTGTTCGCGTGATTCAGATTGCCCAGATACAGATATGGCAGAATACGGCTGGGGAAGGAGCCATCCATGTTGTGGAACCAATGAGGATCCCCGATTTCCGAGAGATCCGTTGACTGAGTCGCGGGGCTTTCCTGCAAGAGACGTCCTTGAATGTGGCATAGGAAAGCAACGTCTGTCGCATAGGCAAAGAAGTTGCGTTTCTTATTGCAGTGCAGTCGAAGCCAAGCTTCATGGGCAGGCACGCCTTCTGCGAACATAAAGTACGCCACTGCTAACAGCGAACTTTCGGTGTAACCGTCCGCACAGTGGATGAGAATCTTGCGAGGTTTCCCACTCGATTTGGTCATTGCGACGTCTCCGTCATTGTCGAGCTCTTCCGACGACGTATCTGGGTGTGCAAGATAGTAGATCCACCTGATGGTGTTGACAATGTCCTCAACCTCTCGGGTGTTCCCCGATGGAAGCACAAGAGAACCCGATGAGGGAAACTCTAAGCGCTGGGGACCACTCTCTATCTGCTTGTCGAGCATGGCAAGGAAGCGTGGACCAGGGATGTTGGCCATGTCGCATGCTTCGATCAACAGGTCATAGCCCTCTTCCTTTGGTGATTCAAGAGTTCCAGTATGGAAGTAATCCGGGGTAGAACCAAGCCAAACATTGGATGAAATCTCGGATGCCCGGGACATTGTAGACATTTCCAGTCGCTCCCATTGGACTACCAATTTGTTAGCATAAATTTTGGGTGCGCCAAGGTTCGTTTGAAGTTACCGAAATCCATCGTCTGGCCGGTCGGTTGGCCGTTCGCATGTATAGCAATGATCTCTGGGTGTTGATCCGCGACATTGGAAAATTTGTCTGGGGAAGTACATCAATTGATTGTTCATGAATTTTAGGGAGTAAGGGGAGTAAGGGAAAGTGACGAACCGGCTAGAATGAAGGTGTTATATGTCGGTCGCTCCTCCAGGGGATCCATTTTCGTTCGCCATAACCGCTGCGCCTTGGCAAACTGGTTGGCTAGCTCAACAAGCCCACTATGACTGTCATCATCTTCAGCATAAATAACAATATCCGACATCGCCGCTAGCTTGGCAGTCTGGATTTGGAAATTGCGAACGGAAAATCCCTCGGGAGGATCAGCCATCAAGAAGTGGGATGAAGGTGCCAGCACCTCATGGGCACTTATAGCGCCCTTGATGCGTGACTTGCTCAAGTCACCCCCAAGCTTGACCACCATGAGGCCTCGCCAGCATTTTGGAGTGTGACGGGCATGGCGCTTGCGACTTGAAAAGAATCCTAGCTGTAGATGGTTGTCTCGATGTAGCCCATGGAGCCAAGGAAACATCAAAGATGCGTCGGGTAAAGGTTGTGATGCTTGATGAGCGATCGCAGCTGCCAACTTGGCCCCGTCGATGGCATACACAGCAGGGGATGACGGTCGTCCAATGCGCATTTTCTCATCTGGAGGAGACAATAGCGAGGAAGGCTGATCGCTAGGCCGGGATGTGGAGGTAGGCTGAGATATCGGAATAGGGCCTGTGGGGCATACTGGAATATGCCTGGTTGGGATAGGACTTGATCGTCTTACAGTCAAGGCCGGGGGAATAGGAGAGGGAGGAGGGGTCGAGTGGTGCAGCGCCTGCTGCTGGACTAGTACAGTGGCCATGACGACTGACAAGACACGTGGTTGGAAAAGTGGGTGTAATATTGGGATAAAGGTGGTAATGTCACTTGCAATCGCAACACTTTTGAGATTAGAATGAAATGACGATTACATCCTTTGCGGTCGAGATGTGGTGAAAAGTGCCAAAAGCAATGGCAATCTGACTTGCGAGTGATCGCAAGCACAACTATGCGGCAGTTGTTAGCAGAATCTCTTTAAGCGCGTCGCAGTTTCAAGGCGAGTGTAGTGAACTTCAAGAGTTGCAAAATGTAGAAAGTAAATAAGAAGGATGCGAGGTTAAAGGGGGGGGGGATCATACAATACCGGAGATAAGGCAAGGGGTGAAGAATGAAAAAAGATAAAGCCAAGTTAGGCGACAGGGAGAGACTTAAGATAAATGCAAGAGATGCATCAAGTAGAAGGACGAGAGAAAAGAGAAGTGAAGTGGAGAGCAATTGAAGGAGGGGAAGATAATGTGGGACAAGATCTGACAGCGAATGTACATGTACATTGTACATTATGTACCTAAGTGAATACTATTGTTTCTACAATTTGTAACATTACATGTAAGCAGTTTACTGGATTTACTGGATATATCGTCTCATCATCATCACTTACTATCATCGTCATGGTCCCCACGATAGTCCCCTAATTCTATCTTGTATCCACACGCTCCACCACCGCGGGTCTGGATATTATCCGCCTAACCTTGTATAATTTGATGTATGCTGTATGATGTTTACATTCAGATACAAATTCTAAATGGCGATTTCCCCCTCTCTCAAGGACAGGGATTCTGACCACTTTTCTCTCTGATTTATCCCCTAAAAATCCTAGCCCAAGAAAAAAAACGCGTCCACGGGCAAGTAATATTTAATGTGGCCAATCATTCAATAGGGCAGGCACCGATGACGATGAGATTTCCTGATATCGTTCTCGGCCCAGATTGCAGCCTTGTCCGTGCGTCTGGGGAGGGGTTTTACTAAGGGCTTTCTCTCACTCTCCTTGGTTGACAACTCAAATCCCAGGGATTTGGGGGAACAAAGAACTTATCACCCCCGCTCGAGAGTGTATCGGGATCCACATCGGATGAGAAAGTCCTACCAGCCGGAGGTTGAGCCATTTCTTGTCCATGGAAACAGCAAAAGTCAATTTGCCAATTGAAAGGGAATTCTACGGAGTACGGAGTAAGTATGTAATATATAATGTGTTAGATTTAGCTTTATACTATTCTACACATAAAGTCCAGGATATGTTACCGACAAATTCTCGATTTTCAAAATACTCTGAAACATAGCTTAAATATATGTTTCAGTAACGAAAAAAATATAAAAAACGACCCACCCACTCTTGCTTCAAGATATCACATAAAAGTACATATATTCAATGTATCCTGTACAGGGTTGGGTCTAACCCCGGATCGCCACTGCGATCCACTCGAGGTGGGGGGACATCAAAACGTTGGATATAATATGCCCAATAGTAAACACATGCCTAATCCCGTCAATAACCAGTCTCGACCTCGGGAAACAACACAATTGATCTTGTGATAAGCATGTCTTGATGCAGGTGCCCAATATTTGAACCAGGTACCCAGCACCGCCACGCCAGTGCCTAATAACAAGCCTATGTATCTATATGTAGGCAGGTATACCCAGGCCAGGAAGGGTTAAGGTGGCACAACAGGAATTTAGTAGTCTTATCTTTTCCCTCGCGCGCCGCTTGATATTTCAACCAAACGGGAGAACCCTTCCATGCCAGCCCTGATTGGTCACCCATCTCCTGCAATCCCTAAGCAGTCATAGACAAAAGTGGGCTGTGTCAGGCGGAGCGCGGATTTGAACGATCGGGCAACTTTCTGCAGATCCTGCCTCGGTTCCCATTAGGCCTGCAGATTCCCGCTACCCTAGACATCACTGGATGTATATACCCCCTTTAGTCGGGTTGGTAAAGACTGTGTTCCAAACTTTTACTTGTCACTTGGTATGGAACATGGAACACACCCTGTATAACCAGCGGGATGGTATGGGATATTACTGGTGTGTGCCTGGGGTAGACGCGACCAAGTCGGCACCGGCATTTGGGTATATGGATACTTCATGCGCCAGTCGGAACGTGCAGGAACTGCACATCATCGGGCGGAAACAAAATAGGCTGTTACTTGTCTTGGATTTGGCATACGTTGCCTGTCACAGGCCCAGTTAGGATATCTAGCTTACATGGCTGCTTGCTACCCAACTGGCGGGTTTATCCCTGGCCATACATAGAAAATCCCTCGACGCAGTTCATGCTTTTTACCGCCTTCATATACATCTAAAAACGATATCTGAAAAGAGCATTAAAAAGAACATCGGGAGTGTGCTTACCTATAACATCTTTAATATCGTGTCGGGCCAGATAGATCTGCCCCGGGGATTATCAAAGTCTTACATTGTCAAAGGCAAAGGCCGCCTAAGCGGCCGACTATTCTTGTTTCACATGATAGTGGAACCACATGGCGACCGAGTCTCCATCTGGGTAGGGAGCTATACATATTGGCTGTGGCCTGAGCATTCTTCAAGCGTTTGATAGCTTGAACAAGTATAGCCAGGTTGACCGTCTCCCACGTCTCGACTGCTGCCTATCTGACTTGGACGTACTCCGTAGTCTTGACCTGTTCAGCAAAAGTCGGTGACTGAGAGCCTAATTTATTCAATTGGGCGCATGAACAACGACCTAATGAGGGTTGTTTCAGTGGTCTATGCATAAAAGACTCTGCCGTATGAGGCGGGTAGCTGCCGTACCTTGTTTTCCTCGCGCTTGCGAGGTATTCCTTCCATGGTTTCGGTACACGAGTCTACATTGAAATTTTGAGACCTCTCTAGTCTTCATTAGTGAGGCGCGGCAGATTTGGTCCATGCTTAGGGAACCGGGCCGGTCCTTACATTTTCCCAGACACTAGGCTAGAGGTGTTGAAACATTGGGCTTTGACGACACCTATGAATGGCTATGACTGGAAATGACTACATTATCCATTCCAACTAGCCTAAGCACCTCACCTGTGTTGACCGAAATTAACATCATCAAGCTTCTTTATTCTTCATTGGGTATCCTACCATCACACATCGAGAATGGGAGATACGGAACGCTCCCTCAAACCAAAAATATCCATCGAATAAAGGTGACCCTTTGTCTGCCCGGTGTGTTCATGTGTTGAACAAGCTTATACCAGTCGGCATCGATTAGTTTGCCCATAATAAGCCATTTACTTCTCATGATGGAGATCCACGAGCTGGGGAATTCCAATATGACAACGAGGCCTATTTCATTATTGGGTTCAATAATCATTGATATCTTGTTACCTTAACTCACTTAGCATGTCTAGGATATATAGTAAGCTTGGGGGTGAGTTCATCGGATGGGATTTGCCCTAATTACTATAATGTATCTACTATAGCATACATATGCAAATTTTATGCTGAATTCATGATACACAGATATATTGTTTGGAGTTGACAAGATAGCGAAATGGGTGGGGCTTAAGATCACATAGTAGACGATCTCTACGTCACTTTATGTTGGGGGTGAGGAACTCGGGATACTCTCGGCCATTTTATGGAAGGAAGCAAGGAGTCAATGACCAAATTTTGCAGCTTAAGCAACTCTCGGAGCTTCACGGGAATGAAATACCCCTTCCTATCACCCTGATAGATTGGTCTCTGCGTGAAAAATAGCTAAAATCAGCCAGAAAGCGAAGTAAAAGAAACGAACAGGCGATTGTTGATAAGAGAAATCCGTAGGCGGTGGGCAATCAAGGTGTGGCCCAAGCGCAGACCTCTCGCTTGTGACGACCAAAGACTTCGCGGATATCATATCCTCTCTTCTCCGCATCCTCGTCTTTGAAGCATCTCACTCTGTTCTACCCAAGCCCAAGATATGGTGCACAGTGGCCAGTGACGGGCAAAGAGTTCCTGGTGGCTGCCTCTCAATCTCGCCCTAAGCGGGGTATCTCCGACCTCCGAGAGTTGCCTTGTATCAATCTCATTGATTTCATTTACAATCCCGAACCTTCTTAAAAATGGCCATGAATTTCGTGACATTTAACCAGGACTACAGCTACCTGGCTGTGGGTGAGTCCCTCTCTCTCTGGAGCTTTGCTTTCTGCTTATCGTTAGACATCCACTGACGGCGTTTATAGCAACATCTAAGGGATTTCAGATCTTCACAACTGAACCCTTTGCCAAGAGCTATGAAGCCAAAGAAGGGAATATTGCTGTCATTGAGATGCTATTCTCAACCTCTCTTGTAGCCCTTATCTTATCACCCAGGCGCTTGCAGATTCAGAATACCAAGGTATCTCAAACCATTTGGACTTGTGTTATTATAGATACTTCGTGCAGACATAAAGCTAATATTTAGAATAGCGACAATGCACAATATGCGAATTAACATTTCCAACAACAGTTCTCGCAGTGAAACTGAACCGCAAGCGACTTGTTATTGTCCTTGAGGATCAGATTTATCTTTATGATATCCAGACCATGAAGCTTTTGTCTACCATTGATACCTCACCAAACCCCAACGGTACAGAGCTCTTGCGCCTGTTTTTCTTTTTTTCCTTTTAAGCATTTTTATGCCCAGTTCTGACAAATCGACAGCAATATGTGCCCTTGCGCCATCTTCAGAGAATTGTTACATGGCATACCCTCTTCCACAAAAAGCCCCTGCAGGTGCAAACACACCAGCGCATGCGCCCCCTGGAACAACGCATGTATCTCCTACGACCGGGGATGTTCTAATATTTGATGCTGTAAAGCTAGAAGCTATCAACGTCATCGAAGCTCATCGCTCTCCTCTGGCACTCATTGCGCTGAATAGCGATGGCACTTTACTTGCTACTGCCTCAGATAAAGGAACCATCATTCGCATTTTCTCCGTTCCAGATGGCCACAAACTGTACCAGTTTCGACGTGGCTCCATGCCGTCACGAATTTACAGCATGTCCTTCAACACCACATCCACACTCTTATGTGTCTCTTCATCCACCGAGACCGTCCACATCTTCAAGTTGACCCAGCAAGGGTCAACACCAGATGGTTCTTCGGCGCATTCTCCTCCAGGTCGGGACCATGGTTCTCCGCCAAATACTTATGGATATTCACCCGAAGAGGACGAGGCGGGTGGTGATGCTGGCTCAGATTCTTCCTTGCGAAAGCACAACGGCACTTTGATGGGGATGCTTCGCCGGACCTCTCAAAATGTCGGCGGTGCAGTTGCCGCCAGAATGGGCGGATATCTCCCAAAGGGAGTCAGTGAGATGTGGGAGCCAGCGCGTGACTTTGCTTGGATCAGATTGCCGCGACCGAGCTCAGGCCCTGGTGGGAACACAGGCCCCGGGCCGTTGAGGAGCGTGGTTGCCATGTGTAGCAACACTCCCCAAGTCATGGTTGTCACTAGTGATGGCAACTTCTACGTTTTCAATATCGATCTGTCGAAGGGTGGAGAAGGGACTTTGACGAAACAATACTCGTAAGTTTGCAAAATCTCTTCAAGCCAGGCGGGTCAAGTGTAATGCTAACACTTATACTACAGAGTTGTTGATTCAACCGATAGGTTGGGCTACACTACGGAGTATTGAGAGCTAAGCTCCCGGAAGACAAATCAAAGTATAAAGGGATAGTGATACCTAGCAATTCCTTGTCCTCCCAATTCTTCCTTTTCCCCATTGTTTCCGTGTTCGGCATTGGTGTTGACTGCCACCTCTTGCCATGAATCATCCCTCTCTTTTTGAGCTCTTAGCGTCTCAATACTCCCCCCTGGCGTTTTTAGTTATGAGTTCACACTTCGTACATGGTGTATTGGCGGCTCTCCTTCATTTCATGGCTGTCTATCTATCGTTATATCCGCTGCTTCCAAATCCAAGGCCTTGAAACGCTGCTTTAGCTTCTCATGCATTTAATCTTGGAAGCATTATATGCAGAGAGATATTAAAATATCACAATTTAGGATGAACTGCGAGGCTCAAATTGATCCATTGATGGATGGAAGCCGATATGTATAAGCGCGTATGTACATAGAGAAGAATCATTCAAACTGTGAGCTCAACAGTCTAGAAATTGCGGCGGAACTTCTGAGGAATATTGTTAACAACAACTTGAATCTGCTCCAGCTTCTCGAGAGCAATTGCAGCATCCTCCTCCTCGTCATGCTTGCGGAAATGCTCAATATCCTCGAAGTGGGTCAATTCCTCCTCCGTGCTATCATCGCCGTGGTACTTCTCAAAGTGATGGATCTCGTACTCATACTCGAGATCACCATGGTGTCCAGGGCCGTAGCCGAGATCGGGCAGTCGTCTACCCGCAGCAATACCTGCTAGCCAGTCCTCCCGGTCAATAAACCCAGTGTTTCCAGTGTCGAAGAGCTCAAACACTGCGCGCACGGCATCTTGTTTCTTTTCTTCACTGACGGCAGCATTGGATTCGTCGTTGAGGCCGTATGTCTTGCGGACTTCGTCAGGTGTCCATGTCCCTGAGGAATCGTAGTCGTGAAGGATGAAGAATGAGGTCGGGTCAAAGGATCCAATGTGGTGTTCCTCTAGATGTTATAGATTTAGCAACTTCAACTTCTTCATTGACGCATCAACACTGTCTTACCTATCATGTGTCTCGTGGCCCAATCATCTGAGGGAGCTTCGTCATTTGAATGCGAGCCATGGGCGTTGGCAAGCCCGCTCAACGCAAGTAGCCCGGCAGCCAAACCGAAGAGCTTAGTGACCATTGTATATTATGACAAAAGAGATTCGTTCAAAAAACAAAAAACAAAAAAACAGTAGATAGATTTACAGCGCTTGGACAGATGTTCACTGGTGTCCAGGAGTCTTAGCTCGTTTGCAATGTTTGCACAGATGACCCGAGCAATTGCGGAATTGCAACCTTTTTTGCTCCATTGCATGTTACCCCATCTATTTCCATACCCCTACTCGCGACGGGGCTCCGGGAGGAGTCCAATTGATCATTAGTTTGCAATAATACCTTTTGGATCAGATTGCGCGATAGCAATGCCCTGAGAATGCAGGGTTTGTGGTCCCGTGCTGTTACGAAGCAGTCGTCCTGCCGCTGTGTCGGGTGTTTGAGTACTACTGCAAACGGGGTTACTTCGCGAGCAGCAACCTCTAGTAAGAGACGACTTCGAATTGGAAACTCCGTTACCGCACTTTACGGCAGCATTTTCGCCGGCGCCGCTATTGCCGATGCGAGCGTGAAGGATCGCCGCCGACATGACTGGGACGAAAAGATTGCCGCGGTCAAGGCTGAAGTGAGCGAGTTGGTCGATGAAGAGGAGCGCATTTTGGCGTCATTACAATCACGAAGAGAAACCCGAGAACTCAATCGCTTAACACAAGCGAGGGGATTCGGCACTGTTTCCCGCTTCCCTCTCGGAATTCAATCCCCAGCCAGCTTCAACAGAATAAGGGCCTTCCACACAGAAAGAACACGGTTGAACGCGGTCGGGGCTCGGACGGTGGAAAATCAGCCAGCTGAGGAGGATGAACATACGATCGATGAGCAAGATGAGAGCGAGATCTTCCTTCCGCAGGAGACATTACCTAGTTGGGTCTTGGAGGATGATCTTCGTCTGAAGGCCATCCAGAAGCTTGCTTTAAGGCAATTCGCTATCCGCATTTTGTTACGACCGGCTATCGCACATCGTTACTCGGGCGTCTCAATGAACTACGCAGCGGATTTCGAGACTCCCCAGGTAAACGTCTCGCAGCTTTTGGAGGAGCTGAATCATCTTCGCCATCGAATGAACACCTTGAAAACGAACAGACACGCCACATACAGTGATATCACGCAAGATTATGCCGCGAGTCAATTGGGCGAGATGCAAAGAGAGCGCGAGACCCTTGATACCGAACTCACCAACGACATCCACATCTACACAAGCCAGCAGATGTCTCTCCAGGAACTTCTTATGCGGATATCCAACAACATCTTGAGCTCGAGGGACCCGGATCGACCAACAGCTTTCCGGCTCATGATCATGGCATTTGGTCAGACCCGCCAAAATGACCTGGTCGAGCTGCTTCTGCGGACATTACTGCCGAACCGGTTCTTCCTCAACCCTTCGCTCGTGATCACAATAATCACCTTCTTCAGGAAATCGAAAAATCTCAAGGATTTCGATTTGTTCTTGAAAATGCTGGGCGGAGAAGGCTACTCCGTCAACCTAGGGAGTAGGGGGGTTTATAAGCACCGAACGGTCAATGGCATGGATCTTATCGTTCCATCTTTAAACAGCAGCAATCCAGTCATCTATGCCGCCTTGATAGGGGCCGCATTACGTTTCGACCAGCCCGATCGAGCCGACGCTTGGCTTCAGGCTGCACGGGGTGGAGGTTTCTTTGATAGTTGGGAAACCCTTTTCACCTATCTGCGGTTCTACAGTCTCCGACGTGACTGGGACAAGGGTGTGAATGTGTTGAAACGAGCCGTCACTTACCTTTTGTCATCAACAGACCACCGCCTGGATTCGGTCGAAAGATTGCTTGGGCGAATGGTCGGCCTCTGCGATTCATGTGACCGACTAGATGCATCAGATGCACTGGTGAGAGCCGCCGTTCACAGTGGCTTTGATCCAAGACTTTTATCACGACAGTCGGACTCGGGACCTTTCGCCCATGCTGATCCCAAGCGGTGGTCTAAGGCAGCTAAGCAAACACCAAAAGAGAACATTGACCGCCCCTTGTGGCAGAAGTGCTATGACTTTGGAAACACCTTCGGCGAATATCTGAGCCAAGTTGAAGTGCCGGTAGAGGAAACCTTCGCCCGACGCAATGCCAAATTGGCCGATCAACATGCAGATAATGCTCTGTTTACGGCCCTTGGACGGGGCCGAACGTCTGCCTCCGGACAGGGACAAACACCTACTGGCAACACCGTAAACGAGGATATTTCCACGCTTAAGGGCGAGGTTGCCCAACTCCGCGAACTTATCTATGAGCTTCGCAAACACCACATCTCAGAAACCTCCACGAAAGACTCCTCCCGCACATCCACCGGCGAAGAAACCCTCTCTCCATCCGCCGAAACCGCCATACCTCTTAAGAACCCGCAACCCCAAACTCCCTCAGTGAGTCGCAATTTCACCAGAACTTCGACTAGGATCAGCCTCGCTAGATCTCAAACCTCATCTTCATCTCCTCGAAAATCAACCAAGCGAAATAGGCAGCGAGAACCCAGTGCAGATCAGCCAGCCGTGGAAAGCACAGGTCCTCTTGCCGAGTCCACAGCGTTTGCTAGCTGAGATGGGGATTCTTTTTGTCTCCCAAAGCATGGACATAGACTGTCCATTTCCGATCAAAGATGGAGAACTTTTTTGTATATTAAATGACTACACTTGTTTCCAATAGAGCATACAGGAACACCTTGGGCAAGCCGCCCTGAATGTATTAACCAGCCCAAGGCGTTGGCTGTGAATACAATTGATTTTTGAAGAACATTTGATGGTTTCGTTCTTGTAGACAGGGCCTAAGCCTATAGCATATATTGAATTTTGGATATTTTATCGAGACTTCGATGCACTCTCGAATTCGACGAGCCTTGCTTGACAGACCGATCGAATGCGACGGCCGAAAAGTGTTATGCAGGGAGTATGTATGGTATGGCACAGAAGAGCAAGAAAGCAAAAGTTCTATTCAAAATATGGACATCGTGATGAGAAGGAAGCAGCGCGACAAACAAGCGTATCATGCGTAAATTTTAGGCTGAACAGAAGGAAATGGTCTATCGATGCTTCTCGGCGCGCATCTTCTCCTTGCGAGCGAGACGATCAGCAGCCCGAGTAAGGGCAGAGCGGATGTCACCCTTGGGGAAGCTGTTGATATCATAGTATGTAGGAGCGATATCCTGGAAAACAGTTAGTAAAATGCATAGGGAATACAAGAGAGGAATAGGGAACATACTAGAAGCCATTCTGGCTTGACGGCAGTGACAGTACGGATGTAGTTCTTGGTTGTGAGAACGAATTCGTTGTACAGGACCCACTCGGCCTCGTGAGCCAAGACGGTGGAGGGGTGCAGGAGCACATTCTGGTTGTCCTTGATGGTAAGGTATTGGCTCTTGCCACCTGTGTCCTTCTTCGCGACTTGCATGAAGAAACCGGCGCAAAGGGCACGGCGAATGTTCTCGTAGTACTTCTTGTCCTCGAAGGAAGTGGAGATCATTTCGAGATCCTGGCGTTCCATGATGCGGAGCAGCTGGGAGCGGACGTTATCAGCGGACTGGAGAGCACGCTGGGAGAGGAAGTGGTCGTGGCACCACTGCTTGGGGTTTTCCTGGGCTTCATTGCTTCGGTATGCGTGGTAAACGTTCAGCATTGTCAAGTGGTCTCCGTCGGGGTGGGCAAACAGGTTCTTCATCTCGTCGGCACGCTTGCGCTGGGCAGCAGGACGAACGAAGACCTGAGGCACAGATAGAAGGGCGGTGATGGAAAGGATTTCATTAGAGCAGTAGAATTCGGGAGAGCTGATCAACATAACAGCAAGGGCAGGGTCAAGAGGGAAGTCGGAGGCGAGACGACCCAGTTGAGTAAGGTTTCCATCATCGTCCAGACAGGCCAAATAGTTCAGTTCCTCCAATGCTCTCATCAGGGTCTCTGGCGCGGGCGGGTCCATCAAATCGAAGTGGACGAGATCATCAACACCAAGCTTCTTCAGTTCGAGAACTGTTGATGACAAATTTGATCGGAGGATCTCAGGGTAAGTTGACTCGATCAATTCCTTCTTGAATGCGCCCTCGGTGTAAAGGCGGAAACACTTTCCGGGACGTGTACGACCGGCACGACCAGCTCGCTGTTGAGCGGAGGCCTTGGAAATGGGGGAAACGAGAAGGGACTCGACACGAATGCGGGGGTTGTAAATCTTTTGCTTGGAGAATCCGGGATCCACGACATACACGATACCATCAATGGTAAGAGATGTTTCGGCGATGTTGGTCGACACGATGACCTTGCGGCCGGGGCGGCCGCCTGGTCGGCGAGGAGGTGGTGCAGGGTCGAAGATGCGCTGTTGCATGTGAGGAGGAAGACTACCGTACAAAGGATAGACCTTGATAGGACCAGCGTCGGCCTCGCGAACCATCTCATCTCCCTCGAGCGCGATTTTCCGCGAAGCATCCTCAATCTCCTCCTCACCAGTCAAGAAGAGAAGAATATCTCCCTCGGCTTCGGTGGCGTGGATTTGCAGCACAGTCCGGACTGCGGCCTCGACGTAATCTTGCTCGGGCTCGGGGGTGTAGAAGATCTCGACGGGGTGAGTACGACCGGGGACTGCAAGAAGGGGCGCATCCATGAAGTAGCGCTGGAACTTTTGCGCATCCAGAGTAGCCGACATGATAATAATCTTCAAGTCAGGCCGGCGCACCACAACTTCCTTCAAAAGACCCATCAGGATATCTGTCGCCATAGTTCTCTCGTGAGCCTCGTCAAGCATGATTGTGCTGTAACGCGACAGGTTGGGGTCGTTCATAGCCTCGCGAAGAAGCATACCATCAGTCATGTACTTCATGATGGTCTTCGGGCCGGTCATATCTTCGAAACGGATACTGTAACCAACTTCCTCTCCAAGCTTGACATCCATCTCAGCCGCCACACGTTGGGCAACGGACATAGCAGCCACTCGTCGGGGTTGCGTACAAGCGACCATTTTGCCCTGAGTTTGGGGGAGATCATCGTAGAGGACGAATTGCGGGATCTGCGTAGTCTTTCCGGAACCAGTCTCACCGACGAAGACAAGAATCTGGGACTGTTGGTAGAGTTGCAGGAACTCGTCACTGAATAAAGTGGTTAGTACGTTTTCTTCCAGAATGGCTATCGGGGAGCACTCACCGTTGCGTGTGGACAGGTAGATCGCGACGGGTCTTCAGGATTGAGAAGTATTTGCTGGAAAAAGGTCGGCCGCTGAACGGGTTGATATCGCCATCTTCGGCTTTTTTCGCCATCGCTGCGGTTGTCTGGTGTCGCTTGAACTTGGCCAGGGCCCCGTTGTCGGAGGAGCCATTGTTATTCTCGTACATGTGAGCGAGGTAGGGGTTGTTCTTTGGGTCACCAGCGTCCATCTTCTGGCGCTTTGCGCGCGCGCCACCTTCGGAGTCGGATCGGCTATCAGACATTGTGGAGGTGAAAGGTGAGAGAGTGTCGAAGGGCAAACTCGGCGGAGAGAAGAAGCTGAGATACCGAAGAAAAAAAATATGAGATAGGCAGGTCTGCCGAGCGCCACAGCTGCCTATCAGACTCACCGCCAGTCTATTCTGCCGCTCTCCACAAAGGGATCGATAATCTTCGAGCTTGTTGATGCCCTGTGTGTTTTTGTCTGGATATTTTTGCGCCAGTTCGTCTGATGCGCGTGGCTTCTTCGGATAGGACTTCCTGATACCAAGTTTATCAGCTCCTGCATTGTTCATAACGAGCTTTTATCCACATCCCTAGTTCCAGACCACCCCCACCATTGCGCCGGACTTCTCTGTCAACATGGAGAGCTATAATTCTTCAGAGGATCCAGGGCCAGCTTTCTGCGTTGGGCACCATGAGCACAACAGACTGGTCACTGTGACCCCTCGGGTCATCCAAAACGTACATGAGAGTAATGTTGGTTCTTTCTCTAACCTGTAACATTACCTTCTGAAATGCTAACTTGATGTGATAGTATGACATGATGACTGTTCCCATCACGACTTCTCATTTCCACTCGCGAGTTCTTGGCCTATTGTCCTCTTATTTGGCCAATCTAGAGTCCCCAACTTACGATGTTGTTGGAACCATGGCTACTACCCAAAGCACTAGGCCTATGGTGGTTCCGCCGCTCTCGAAGGCAGACTCGTATCTTACACCAAATGATGCAACCAGTCAATTGGTTGGTGTGACCAGTAGCTGGATTGATCTATGCTCACCGGACCCGTTGATTGCCGACTTGTCCCGGCAAGTTCTGATGTTGGAAGTTGCGTACGCTGCGTTTTGCGGAATTGGATATCTTTTGATTCCTGGCCCCAAGTTGCATCATGGTACCTTGCATTCTGAGAGTGTCATCTACTATGCGCGCGCGATTCAAGATGCCTTAGACCTGGGCCCCTACATCCAATTTCATATTTGGCAGCAAATGGTTGACAACCCGGAGGTTGAAGTTGATACAATGGGCGACTTGGCCCCGCTTGCCCGGGCAGAATACCTGGCGCCAGATGAGGGAGAACCACTCAACGTTGATCCGTTTGGAAGTTGGGATGCCTGGGATTCAATCAGAAAGACTTGCAAATACCACACAAGACTGCTCGTTGGTATGAGTTAACCCCTCCTTTCAATGACGCATCATCGCCATTGTTACAATATCTTGAACTAAAGCTAATCTGAACCATAGCCCTTTCTCTGCCAAAGCAGCTGCCGTCTCTCTTTGTGCAATCCCGATGGCATTCGGAACCAGTGCGTTTACTGACGATTGACGGCTCGACGTTCCTCAAAAATCAGAAAGGATACCCAGTTTTGTCCAAGTCACACCAAGGTTTGATTGCGAAGATGATGCGTCTTCGAACTGCGCCGTGGATTATCCTTTGTGGCGTCGGTCCTATTCCTGGACTTGAAAACATCGAAGACCCGGATACCAACCAGGCTTCGCTATCTGGATCTGACTATCCAAGTCTGTCACAGGCTGGCAAGAAGCACTACGACCCTACTCCACACCTCTCGTATATTCGCAACCTGCAGCAGCGCCAGCCCCCGCGGACAGCGATTGAGAGGTTCGGTGTTGGATACCAGGACTATTTGCAGGCACCTCTACAGCCGCTGACAGTCAATCTGGAGAGTATCACATATGAAGTATTTGAAAAGGACCCTATTAAATACGAGTGGTATGAGAAGGCAATCTGCAAGGCATTGAAAGATTGGGCCGCTCAGAAGAAGGCCACATCCCACCCGGACGGTAAAGTGATTCTTGCAGTTGTGGGAGCTGGTCGCGGCCCACTGGTCACTCGCGCACTGAAGGCTAGCGCGGATGCTGGAGTGGAAATTGACCTCTGGGCCGTGGAGAAGAACCAGAACGCGTTTGTGTTGCTCCAGCGACACAACGAGACAATCTGGGATGGCAAGGTCACCTTGGTCCAGTCAGACATGCGAAGCTGGAAGGGACCTCTAGTCCCACAGAAGCCAACTACGGCTGGCGAATCCCTTGAGGACTCGGCTATGTCCCACACCCATGTTGATATCATTGTCTCGGAGCTGTTGGGCTCCTTTGCGGATAATGAGCTTTCCCCGGAATGTCTGGATGGCGTGAACGACGTGATCAACCCCGTCCACGGCATTTCCATTCCAGCGTCATATTCGGCACATTTCACCCCGGTTTCCGCTCCCAAATTGCACGCCGATGTTGTGCACCAGACGGTGTCTAACCCGGCTGCCCCAGAGACCCCATATGTCGTGATGCTTCACGCTATTGACTTCCTCTCCACCACGGGTACACCTGCCAGTGGTGAAAGTTCCAACCCCAACAATGGAAACCGGGCATCCACCCCGTCGGCGTCATTCTCTACTACTGAATTCCCTACTCCCTTTGTGCAGACCGCTTGGTCTTTCTCCCACCCGAACCGACACATTCCTCCTCAGTCCCCCATGCAGTCGACTATCTCGAACGCCCATAATGTGCGCCAAACACGTCTGGCCTTCCCTGCCCAGAACCGAGGTGTGTGCCACGGTCTGGCCGGCTACTTTGAAACGGTGCTCTATGGCGATGTGGAGTTGTCTACCAACCCGGTAACCATGGATGCCAAAAGCGCAAATATGATCAGCTGGTTCCCTATCTATTTCCCCTTGAAGGTTCGTTTTTTTTAAAATTACCAACTAAATCTATGGCTGTTTTCCCATCATACTGACATTTGTCTCCAGACCCCTCTTAGTGTTCCTGAGAATGGCGAGATCGTTGCCACGATGTATCGTCAAACCGATGACCGTAAGGTCTGGTATGAATGGATGGTTGAGGTTTATGCCCTTGAACCTACTGCGGCATCCACCAAACCCATTCCTGTGAGCTATGCGCAGGCTGGGTCTCCCAGCGAGCAAAGCCCGAAAACCAAGGAAAATGCCGCCAAGAAGACCCACCGTACTGGCTATCGCCGAGTGCGAGTGGGGATGAGCGATCTGCACTCTAGCATCAAGGATGGCTGCTTAATGTGAAATTTATCGGCCAGAGTTGAATAAAAGTTGTTCGAGCCATGGGCTCTAGTATTGTTAACCTTGGAACCATGACTGAAAAAAGGGGCAAGACTGTATTAGGATTGCCACTTGTAGATAAAGGTTGAATTCTGCCGGTTCGTCCGCCGAACAGGATCACGCGAGCAAGGGAATGCCAAGAGTTCCAATTTCTAATAGAGCCCTACGCCACTCGGTCTCGTGTAACCCTGCTCCGTCCCTTGCCAAGGACCGGGCATAAGACCGGAGGCATAACAAAATATTTCGCCAAGTTCGGGCCGAGCAGGTCAAGCTTCCAGTGACATATACGCAGTAGATTTTCATGTGATCATAAAACCACGTGGTGCTTTCGCCATGCGTCACCCCACCACATCATATTGTACGGAAGACAATAAACTCCGGATTTGGAGTCTATGTTGTAGGCGACCTCGGGTTCGACGATGGCTTACATACCGTCCTGACCGGAATAAGACAATTCCCCGGCTCCACCAATGCCCCGCGGTTTATAGCCAAGACTGATTGGAGCGCTTTCCGTGTTCCAGTGCCACAACCCCGGATGTGATCTATACCTTGACGATCATTGTATGAATTCGGAGTATTCCCCGTGAGCTGAACTGCGCCGAAATCCCTCATCACAAGCAAGACAAGCAAGACAAGGTAATATCAGATAATATCGGATTTTATTGTACGCCGTGGTTCCTCCGACTCAAAAATGGGCTTGCGTAGTTGTGGAACCAATTCAGGAACCATATTCTGTACCTGGTACCTGTATGGAACTGTGATGTGCAACTGAAGATATAAAGCTGGGAGGTTTCCCCCGGCTTGTAGTATCTCCAGTCTCCATCAGATCCTGCCATTGACCACAAGCCATCATGCGTTTCTCTTTCTTCACAGCTCTATCCGCAGTGGCTTCGTTGGGCTATGCCCTCCCCGGCAAGCTGCAGTCTCGAGGTACATCACACGTTGCACAATGTACCCTGACCACATTACTTACACATGATTAGATGTTTCCGCCAGCGAACTGGATCAGTTCGACTTCTGGGTCCAGTATGCCGCCGCGACATACTATGAAGTGGACTACACAGCTCAAGTGGGCGACAAGCTCACTTGTTCGAAAGGCAACTGCCCCAGAGTCGAAGAAATCGGCGCGACTGTATTCTATGACTTCTCCGAGTAAGCGAAACCCGCAACCTTGGTATACAATAACAGAGACGGTATACTTACATACACACAGCTCCACCATCACAGATACCGCCGGCTTCATCACAGTAGACCACACCAACTCGGCAGTTGTTTTGGCCTTCCGTGGTTCCGTCTCAGTGCGCAACTGGGTCAGCGATGCCACTTTCGTACACACAAACCCTGGTCTCTGTGATGGATGTCTCGCCGAACTCGGCTTCTGGAGCTCCTGGAAGCTAGTTCGTGACGACATCATCAAGGAACTGACAGATGCATTCGCCCAGAACCCCAACTACGAGCTGGTCGTCGTGGGCCACAGTCTGGGTGCTGCCGTCGCAACTCTTGCTGCCGCTGACCTCCGGGGCAAGGGCTACCCGTCCGCTAAGCTGTACGCATATGCTGCGCCTCGTGTGGCCAATGCGGCTTTGGCCACGTACATTACCGCGCAGGGCAACAACTTCCGCTTCACCCACACCAATGACCCGGTCCCTAAGCTGCCTTTGTTGTCCATGGGTTATGTTCACGTCAGCCCTGAGTATTGGATCACATCCCCCAACAATGCCACTGTCAGTACTTCTGACATCAAGGTTATCAACGGGGATGTTTCCTTCGACGGAAACACTGGAACTGGTTTGCCGTTGCTGACGGACGCTGAGGCGCACGTCTGGTACTTTGTCCATGTTGATGTTGGCAAGGTTTCTGGACTGCCATTCAAGAAGGTTTAATTTGCATCAACTCCCCACAATATTTGTTTGATAGAGTTTATAATAGCTGAGTGGCTTATGTCGATATGTATAAAGAATAATGGCAGATCTGCAGTTTTCGAAGTTTGTATTATGCAGGGGAAAGATAAGATGTAGGGATTGTACCGAACAACATAGAGCGATGCAAGGGGCGCAAAGTAAAAGTACCAAATCACCCAATCTCATTCTTCCAAGCCCGACCAAGCATTATGTTGTGATAAGGCTGACTGATAAGCAATTCGGTCATTTCCGGGCCTCAGGAGACATCCAGGCGGAGATCCGTCGGTTTTGGGCGATCTTAGTAGTTTTTGGCCTGCCCGTTTGATTCTAGCAATATAAAGTGGATATTCCCAGCCGTGCGGGGTTATCTGGAATGATTGCTATAAGACATAACTTGAATCTCGGTTTTAGTTAGGGATGCTCATTCAAAATGGTGCTGTATACTAAGCTTTTGGTGGCAGTGCTAGCGCACTATGCCACGGCACAATTTGTGCCTGCGCCCAGTGACTTGATCACCAAGAAAGGATATGCCGGTGTCAATGTGCGATACAAGGAAGTGCCTGCTGGAATCTGTGAACAAGATCCCAACGTGAAGAGTTATTCTGGTTACGCTGATGTTGGTAAAGACGAGCATATTTTCTGGTAAGAATTTCCGATAGAAACGAGCCATAGGCAGCGACTGACTAGCACAGGTGGTTCTTTGAGGCTAGAAATGGGGATCCTAATGATGTATGTTCCGACGACTTTTAGCATTTACAAGGTGTACTGACATTCGATAAGGCACCACTCACGGTCTGGATCAACGGAGGTCCAGGATCATCCTCAATGATCGGGTTATTCCAGGAGTTAGGCCCCTGCGGAGTTGATCACGACGGAAATGTATTCAACAACCCCCATTCCTGGAGCAACGTGAGCAATATGGTAAGTTTGCATTCCCTTGTTTGCAATGACTATATCTAATTGTTGCCAGCTCTTCGTCGACCAACCCGCCACGGTTGGATTATCATACACAGCCCCCATTCCAGCCTATGAGGATAACGATGGCAATATTATTCAGCTGCCTAGCGAGGAGTGTCCCGATTACGCCCATGACCTTGGGACCTGCGGCACATACTCCAAGCCAGACATTGCCCTCGTCCCCAATACAACTGCAAATGCGGCCCCGAATATGTGGAAGACACTCCAAGGATTCATGGGAGCTTTCCCCCAGTACTCCCGAAATGGCTTCAACTTCGCTACTGAGAGCTACGGAGGACACTACGGCCCAGTGTTCAACGGTAAAGATCCTAAGCGCCCCTAGACGCGACTGGCACTAACTTCAGAGCAGAGTACTTTGTTGAACAGAACCACAAAAAGCCCCACGGCTCGATTAAGATCGATCTTGAGAATGTGCTTATTGGAAACGGCTGGTTTGATCCGCTGATTCAGTACCAGGCGTACTACAACTTCTCCATCTTCCCCGGAAACACATACGACTTCAACCCATACAACGAGTCTGTCCAGGCCGAATGGTACAACAACCTTTATGGAGAAGGAAACTGCGTCGATCAGACGCTGGAATGTTACGCGACCGGCCGAAACGATATTTGCTCTACGGCAGACAACTTCTGCGCTTCGAAGGTTGAGTCACTATTCGACACTTACTCCGGGCGCGACGAATATGATATGCGCGAGTTGACACCGGATCCGTTCCCGTATGAGTTCTACGTCGATTATCTCAACAGCCCTAAGGTCCAAGCTGCTATTGGCGCATACCAGAACTTCTCAGAGTCCTCTGGGACTGTGGGCAATGCCTTTGGAAGCACGGGTGATGATGACCGCGAGTCTGGGACGATCGAGAGTGTGAAGAAGTTGCTGGATGCAGGAGTACAGGTTTTGCTGTATTTCGGAGATGCGTGAGTCCTTCTATTTTCTGAGATGACTGATAGACTGTGCTAATTCGAATTCTAGCGATTTCAACTGCAATTGGCTTGGTGGACAAGTTATTGCCGAAGAGATCAATGCCAAGGGCTACGAACACGCGGGCTTCGTTAACATCACCACTTCGGATGGTGTTGTTCATGGACAAGTTCGTCAAAGTGACTTGTTCAGCTTTGTGCGAATTTACGAGTCTGGCCACGAAGTACCTTTCTACCAGCCCTTGGCTGCATTGGAAATGTTTGAAAGAGTGGTCAAGAGAAAGGACATTGCAACCGGAAAGAAAAATTTGAAGCCACATGGTGGTTATCGCACCCATGGAACTCCGACGAGCGAGTACCGGGAAGGTAACAGCACCGTGGTTCTGGAAGTGCTTGATAGCAATGCGACCTACAACACAACCCTCAACGGACCGAACCCATCTAGCTCGGCGTCGATCAGATTGCGCAGAGCGGGCCACTGAGAACTTGAAGTGATGAGAAACGGAATATGTACGACTACTCTATTGTGTGAATGGTGATTATTCTTATGTCTAGTACTTGTTATGGAACTGTGTTCGTGATATGTTGTTGATTTCAACGATTCAAATTAGAAGCAAATGGTATGGTCAAGCCATCCTTTCCATGTCCGAGCACATTGACGCCGCAGTAAAACAATCCCAGATTCAATTCCCCCATCTGATTTTTTTTTAATTCACTCCATTATTTCTCCTAGGAAGCTGCGGCGCAAGTCGGTGTCACGACTCAAGTAGAGAAATATCTACTTGGTCTGATCGACGGTGTCGGCAGGGGCAATGTCGCTGGCATCTTCAGCCTGGGCGGAGTCAACGACCTGAGAGGTGGTCTTGGAAACGGTCTTGCGACGCTTGGCAGGCTCCTTCTTCGTCGATGCGTCTTTGGCTGTACCACGCTTGGCACGAGCAGCGGTCTTCTTGGGCGAACCAGTGTCAGCGTCGTCGACGTCCTCATTCTTGGCATCGTCATTCTTAGGGTCAATGGCCTGGGTGGGAGAAGCCGCGCTCAGACCAAGGATTTGCTGGAGATTGTTCTTGGCACGCCAGTAGTTTGTACTGGCAGAGGTTTTTTTGATTCCGGCAAAACTGGCGAGCTTCTCGAAATCGATCTATGTGATGGATATTATTAGATATTGCATTGAACGAGGAACAGGTGAGTCTGGATACGAACCTTGCCATCGCAGCACAGGGCACCATAGATCAGCAGGCGAGCATCAGCCGCCTTGAGCTCCGAGAGCTTGCCGTCACCTTTGACTGGAGAAGTCATTTTGTTTGAGCCAACGCGCGTTGATATTATGGATAATGAATAAATGTGAGATGTTGATAAGAAAACGCGCGTTGGGTAAGGATGAACAAGTACAACTGGTGTGAGAGATAAAAGTGAGAGAGACAAGGTAACAACAACAAACAAATTCGACACGATGAGTCTCAAGCAACTATCCCAGCACAAACAAGTTGCTTAATATTTCCAGCATCAGTTCATTCAATGACTACCAAGTGCTTTCCTAACTACGTACCTAGTTATAACTTGGCTTGCTTTTCCTTCCTCATAAAGAAGAATAACTGCCTATCATGGTGTGGCCATCATTTTAGTATTCGAAGTGCCCACTGCTACGGGTGATCAAGTATAGGTACCACCTGAGGATGACTATTTTATGCGCCCCTGCAAGCCTGAGCCACATCAGTCGCGGCACCTGATATATGAACCCCTAGTTCCGTCCACTTCTTGTTTGTATCTAATACTTTCTCGACTTATCGCATGCGAAAGATCCTAGATTCTCGACCACATATGCATCAGTAGACTTCCGCACCGGCCCATAAAGCCTAGAACCTAACCCAACCTAACTCGTAAATGGGTTAAATAATCTAGAACTGATTACTAGTTATTTCTCTTAATCACGTTTAAAAATGCGGAAAATCGCATTTATTGAGAAATTTTAGAAAATTGAGGTTCTCTAGAAAGTGGTAGAAGTTCTATACAACAACTTAATATATATCTAACATCAAAATATTAACTTTTACCTTTCCCGCAATATCTAGATCCTTACTAGTCGGAATTTATTTTAAATTATTAAATTATATACTTACATAGCTACTATAAATATAGGTTCTAGATTTGAACTTTATACGACGGGTAGAAGATTGTAATACAGCGATTACAGAGGTTGATTTGTTAGCGCTGACTATGGGCCCCCATTGAAGCCCATCGGGTTGGGTTGGGTTTTGGGCCTGGGGCGGGGGCCCATTTGTGGGCTTTGCGGAAGTCCATGCAGCAGCATCAGCCTAACAGACCTCGCTAGTCTGGCCAACCTATGTCCGCCTATATGGGGCTTCTCCCTCTTTTGCTCTTGGTATGCAAGCCTTTTCGACTTGGGAATTAGTAGGAAACTTAGATTGTAACGCGATTACGAAAGAAAGGACAGCTGATTCTACTCAAGACTGGCATCAGTGTCGCTATCCCCTATAGTCTTGACGGGTGTCTTCAATTCCTGCATCGGGACAACAGAAGATAAAAACACCGGTGTAAACTACCTGGGATCCTAACAATTGGCAGGTGCTACATGCTATCTGCGTGGCTCGTTGAAATATAAGGGCCGGGTGCTACTATGCAATATACACACCCCGAGACCGAGTGCTATAGTGAAACCTCTTGCGATGTCCCGAAGACTGATATTATGGTTGTTGGTGAGGCAGATGGGAATGTAACTCGGCGGTGGTATGCGATACTAGCTCAACATGAAGGGTGGAAAGCCATTGTAAAAAGCTCACCACGACAAATTTCTCGCACCGTGGACCGTGTCGAACATGTGAAACACGTCTCTCACCATCAACCGGAAGATCGGTTCTCCAACTTGTGTATATACACCTTTACCGTCAAACAAAGCATTTGATGTTCTTGCTGAGTTTGAGCGTTTGCATAATCTGGGTAGCCAACTTTCTATCGCTCCATAACACTCCAGAAGCATCAGTACTACGGCTCAGCTGTCCAACTTCCGCTTCCAACAGCATCTGGTGGTAAACAACCCATAGTTCCCATGGATTTTATTTCATCGATTTGATCCAGTCTAAATAGAGAGCTACCCTACTACATGACTTCGAGCTGTAGCCCGGAAGTAGTGCTATGTACTATTTGTGAATAATTCTGGGAACCTGAAGTTCCGCGCAATCTCGTCAGTCCCTGGCTGCATCCGCTTTTCGATGAGATAACACACGGGAAAGACAAAACGCTTGGCCACGACTAAGAAATTCTTACTTTGATCGGTACGGTACGTCGACCCAATATAAGTGCTCTCTGGATTGGAGCAGTTGCAGGCGGGCTAGCCCCCAAACTCGTTCAAAAAGTAAAAATAGCCGGTCCTCCTCTGGACGCACTTTCCTTTCCTTGGACTAGCTGTCTTCAATCCCTCATGGATAATGCAGGTTCGGGACCATACTCGCATGAAATGCCGAACATATCTCAAAGCCAGACGTATGGCGCTTACTACACCTTACTCAAACTAAGGAGAATGATCTATTCTTTAGAACCAGGCCTCAGACACCTTGGGCACCCCGGGGGACATCCTTACTAACTGATTGTGCGCTTCGAGTTGTTTCACACTTGAAATGCAGTCGTCATCACCAAGATAACCATTGGAATTGGGAATTGGTGGAAGGCCCGATCATCTGGGATCAGGGGGTTTCAACAACACCTCCTTGAAATGGGATCGAATATCCTTCGGAAATCAATATCGGGGAGCAGAGAAGGTCCCCAAAGAGAGAACTTGATCAAGAAGCTTTTGAATACGCTTCATTGTATATCTTCCTCTGGTTGAGCATCAACGGGGAGGGTAAACCCTCGGAGACTATTTATCAAGATGAATGCCTGGCTTAAATTAATTCGCTGACGCAATTCCGGCCTATCAAAATCTGGGCTTTATTCGCATTTAGTAAAAGTTACCGAATTTGCAAAACAAGATTAATATATAACATAAGAAGTAAATAAAAATGAATTGTAAGTCACAAGTTTTGCCCCTATTGAGGATATGGACCGGAGAGCCAAGACAATCAACAGTTCCAGACAGATTGCACATGACATGTGATAGGGGGAAGAAATTAAATATGGATATAGAGATGAACAGAAATCACGGATTGATCCGAAATGAGTTTTCCTAATAAAGTTATGCAAGTTGATCAATGGAGTTTCCAGTGGAGTGGAGAGTGGAGAGTGATTCAGTTTCACCACGAATAACACCTCATGGCAATCAAACTTTTTAGCATCCCTGCTAGACCCTCCTACAACCATGTTGGTGCAATATCACTGGCCTATTCAGGGATTTACGATTAACTGTATTTGGATTGACTTTTACAAGACCATGATCTACAAGGCGTTGTCGGATCCTGCGGGTCCTAAGAAAATAGATCTGTATTACACATGCAATAACTGCCAGAGTGCCCAGGTACGCATGGACTCGAGCCTCTTCGTGCATCCTTTTACATCTCGATCGCCATGAGCCCAGAGTTGAAAAACACCTGGACTCCTGCGGTCAATGTCTTGACCTGGTTCATGTTGGTGACGGCTATTCTGAGCCTCTTGACCCGTCTCGGGACAAAATATTTTATTTTTCGGAAGTGGACATTTGACGATGGCCTTGCGACTACTTCTCTGGTGTTCTGCATTGCGCAGTCAATTGCTGTTTCGATGGCTACGAAGAATGGACTTGGACAGCACCTTCACATGCTGTCCGATCTCCAAATTGAAAGCATAATGAAGGTATGGACGAGACACATCTTTTTCTTGAACTTTCGCAACTTTTGCTAATGGGCTAAATAAAGGCTGAGTACTCCGCTACCATTCTATTCATCCCCAGCATTTGCTTCTCGAAACTATCGCTTTTGGTCTTCATTCGCAACTTGACTCCCGCATCCTTGGATCGCCGCTTTGCGCTCGTGTTGGGAATAATCATCGGGATATGGACGATTGTCGGAATTTTCACGGCCGCCTTCCAATGTAATATACCGCAGACATGGAATTTTCTAAGTGGCACTTGCTTCAATCGAGTGAGTCGCTGGTCCATCCTTGATGGAAGAAATCGCTGACCGTGTACTAGGTAGCATGGTGGAATTATCTCGGCATCACGAACATCTTGTCAGAGGCTGGGATAATAGGCCAAGCGCTTTTGGTTATCGTTCGTATCCAGACCGATTTCAGCAGAAAGGCTGGTTTGTCCAGTGTATTCCTGGTCCGAATCATGTACGTGTCAAGACCAGACTCCGTATGAGGGAATTGACTAACAGAGACGGCGCTCCCAGTGTAATTATCGCGATTATTTTCCAGCTTGTTTACGCCACTGAAACTTCCGAGGGCGATTACACTTATGATGCCTGGACCCTCACAATTTCTACCCAAGTGGCCCAATGCGTGAGCATCGTCACTGCCTGCTCCCCTCAGTTCAAACCTTTCTTGGATAGTCTCCAGTCATCGGGAATGGGGTTTGGTATGACGAGCTCCAACAATCACGGCAGCAAACAGAAAACATATGGCACCACATTCAAGACCTTCCGTCGCACTGCGGATACTCAAAGCGAGACTCACGAATTAGTCTCGGTGTCCCACGAAGGGACGAATCAGACTCTGGTGACCTCCGCTCCGGATGAAGATGCCGAAAGCCAGTCCAGTCGTGCTAATATAATTATGGAGACGCGGACGTGGACAGTCACTGAAGGGTTGCCAAATTGATTAAACGTTTCAAAAACTGGGTCGGGACATCCTTGGATCCACTTGTTGTTCTAGAGACTGGGGATTTTCCCGTTGTAGACTTTAGCGAATGACAATGCTCGGCAGGGCACCGAGTATGTCCCGAAGATCCACCATAATCTACGGAGTACGGAGTACAGCAACATAATATTCGGTGATCCGGCTTTAAAAACACAGTTAATTAAATCGATTTCCACTCTACTCCATACTATTTTGTACTACTCGGAGATTTACCGAATTACACCTCGGCCTCGGGAGTTGCTAGCGCTCCCGGTAGAATGCATTTTGTACTCGTTATTGTATGATGTAGGCTACAGTATCCCTTAGAGCGACAGAAAATGGTAATATCGATGGTCTCCGCCACAATTATTCATGACAATGCCTTAGTTCCTTAGCCCTCGTGTAACCCCTGCCCTTGCTGCATTAGCGCCTACCAGCGTCCCCCAACCACACGCAAGTATGTTCAAAGTCGGTTGCGCTAGTTTCAGCTCTTTTGCCCCTTGAACTTCTATGGGACAATGCGACTCTTCTTTTATGATCTGTTGACTTTGCTTTTTCCTTGTCTGCAATCACACATCCATCATGCGGTCTCAATTTTCGAAGCAGCTGTCTTCGGCGGGAGCAGAGGAGATTGGCGAATTATCAAGGAAGGAGCTTGACGATGCCAACCTCGCGCGCATGGGCAAACGCCCCGTCTTAAAGGTAAATGCTATTTGAGACTATGTATCAGATATGATCTAACGATAACAGCGCAATTTTGGTTTGATGTCAATGCTGGGTTTCAGTTGTACGATTCTGATTACCTGGGAGGGAATTGTCGTGTAAGTGCTCTTGGCGATAATAATCATCGAGTCCAAGAAAACATTTGCTGATGACTGTGGTATAGGCTATTCTTGCAAGCATACCAAAAGTAAGAGACTTGGATGAGTTATTATGAGGTATCGACCCCGCAGTGCTAACAGAGGTTACACAGTGGAGGTCCAGCTGGAGCTGTATATGGGTTCCTTTTTGTTTGGGCTGGTGTCGCAGCTACCTTTGTGATTCTATCCGAGTTGTCATCGATGTACGGAATGATGAATGATCTGTCTATCTACCATGTGTATGAGGACTAACCAGTTAATAGGGCACCAACATCTGGAGGACAGTACCACTGGACATCCATGCTAGCACCGCGATCGTGCATGAAAGTCATGAGCTACCTAACAGGCGAGTAGAAGATCCCTTGAGCTATGCAAAAGTAAAGCTAACACAATTCAAAGGTTGGCTTACTGTTATTGGGTGGCAAGCCACGTTTGCAACCTCATGTTATTTGGTCGGCAGCTTGGTTCAAGGCTTGGTCGTGCTCACCCACAGTACATATGAGCCCCAAAGATGGCACGCAACCCTTATGTTCTGGGCGGTTGTGCTATTGTCCGTCGCCATCAACAGTCTTGGCGGCCAAGTTCTTCCTCGATTTGAGGGCATGATCTTGATTCTCCACATCCTGGGCTTCTTCGCGATTCTCATTCCCTTGACTTACATGGCCGACCATGGAACCTCCAAGGAGGTCTTTACCCAGTTCCTCAACATGGGAGAATTCCCATCCCAAGGACTGTCGTTCTTTGTCGGAATGGTCGGCTGCATCTTTTCGTTTGCCGGTGGTGATGCCGCGGTTCATGTGCGTTTCTCCATCTCTTCAGACTACTCGAATATGGAGACTGGGACTAATTCAAACTGTTAATCTCTAGATGTCTGAAGAAATTACAAATGCCGCCATTGCAGTCCCAACCTCCATCATGTTGAGTGTCATGATCAACGGATCCTTGGGTTTCGGCATGTTGATCGCCATGCTGTTCTGCAGTGGGGATCTTGGATCAGCCCTGGAAACACCCACTGGATACCCCTTCCTTGCAATCTTTTTGGAGGCAACAGGATCCATCGCCGGAACCGCGGTGATGGGGTCGATCGTTACTACTATGGGCGCCACAACATCAGTCGGTATGTTGGCGTCCACCTCGCGCCAGTTCTGGTCCTTCGCGAGAGACCGTGGCATTCCCGGCTGGCGACTATGGAGCCAGGTAAGTTGCCATTTCACCACACTACTCACTGGTTAGAATTATCGAGCTAATCGTGAAACCAAAGGTCACCGAGAAGTCTGCCGTCCCCATATACTCTGTTTTGATTACATCCGTGATCGCCTGCCTCCTCGCACTCATCAACATTGGCTCCACTGTCGCCTTTAATGATCTCTGCTCCATGTCAATCTCGGGTCTCTACCTGTCATACATGGTGGTTGGCAGCCTTCTCCTTTGGCGCCGTTGCACAGGCGGGATTAGCTCTGTTCGCAGCAGCGATTCCGCTATCATCAACACCGCCGGCGCAAAGCTCGTCTGGGGCCCATTCCATGTGCCGGGCATCTGGGGTATTCTTATCAACGCCTGGGCTTTGATTTATATGACTATCGCTGTCTTCTTTAGCTTCTGGCCCCCAGCTTGGGCGGTGACCGTTCAAACTATGAACTTTAGTGTCGTTGGGACTGTGGGGACCATCATGCTCAGTCTTTTCTACTACTATGCCCGTGCGAGCAAGGTCTATAGTGGGCCGATTATGGAGCATAATCTTTAAAACAGTACATACGCTCTTGGAGGCCTCTTGTTGGTTGGAGCTTGCCGATGTATATAATTTTGTAGTCTTTTGAGTTGCGCAGCATTTTTAGCTTGATCAAGAGAAAAGGCTCCAGTATTGAATATATTCGTGACTCAAGGTGCATATTGAACTTCTTGCCAGGCCCTCAACTCATGGAGTAATGACTAGCCTTGTGCCATGTGGATGGTAAATCCAAGCCTTGAGCACGGGTAACCGACTCTTGGTCGCACAAAGACAATACATAAGGCTGAGTGATAAAACGTCAAAGCGCACTGTGGAACACTGCCTATCCTACCTAGAAGCTACGAGGATCGGCATCCTTCTGCACGTGGAACCAACCCGTGGGATTAAAATAAGAACCTTAAATAGGCTCCCGCATCTAGACCGAAGTTCGATTTGATCCATGTGCGGGTGATCCACCATTCATATAACCTGCCTGCGAAAGGAAATGCCCGCGAAAGGAAATATTGGGAAGCAGGCCAGTGTTACGGCAAATAATTTTATTGTGCTAGGTCTTTGTGTTCTCCGATAAAATGTGGGAGTGAGTGACTATTTATGACGTATTGTCTTTGACATATACTCGGTCAGCAGTGCGTGTTTTCAAAAAATTAGAGCTTAGACGAGATTATGATAAACGAATACTATACCTCGCAAGCCCAACATATCTAGATAACAAGACTAGCGGTGAGACACCTTTTATGTCCTTTCCAAGGTGAGACATTTACTCTGTACAGAGCTTGGAGTAGCACAAATGAGATCAAGATTACCACATGCCTTTCTTTCGAAAATCCAAGAAAAGGCTGATATGGTATTACCCTTTTCACCAAATCGGAGTGGTACGAGGCAAATTGTTGGTAGGCGCTGTTGGGTGGCACAAGGCGCTTCGCCCGGGCTGCCTTTTCGAGGCACCAGAACCAACACAAATAGCCACATGCAAGGGGTATCACACCCGGCGCGTGGATGATTCGAGGCCATCAAAGTCTTTCATTGATAGCGCCGTGGCGGTGCAATACCATTCGCTCGGGAGCGTCGTTTGTACATTTGATTGACAAACCCTACCCGTAAGGTTGTAAGGCTGCACCCCTTACAGATCATTCAACGGCCCCTTTTCTCGGCTCTAACAGGTGGAGCGGATCTTGCGCGGACTACAATTGATGTACAAAAATTGAAGATACATGTTACAAGGGGTGTGAGAATTGTTGTCTAGATTCTCATGGGTATCGTAAGTAATTAATAACAAGGCAACCTCCACACACAGACCGAGACCCCGAGACCGCGATTCGTGGACAACTTGGAGGTAGTTCGTCTCCTGGCGCACAGTGTTCCAGTAAAGCACCTCAAATTGAATTAAAACAGATTTGTATCTGAACAACACATTGTCATGGTATCATAAGTAAAGGAATGGTATAGTCCCCCCCACCCAAAAGCGGAGCCCAGGTATCAAGAGATCATGACCCTTTCAAGAGTAGGGAGTTTGCAAAAGAGCAAGCGAGAAAATGTAAAGAGAGAAACAAAACGCTAAAGCAAATCAAAAGCCCGAACTAGGCGTATCAACGTTGATATTAACGATTCTCAGCGGTTGTTGGATGGGTGGTTCATCTGCACATCTTCGTATTGCAATTGCTGGGTGGGAGGCCATGAATAGAGCGGTAGTTGGTCCTGAAAAACAATTATTAGCATTTATGTTCTTTTTCCTTTTTGTGGGGAACGATTTGCTAGATTATACTCACTGGGCTCTCGATCTTTGTCAATGCAGGATCGATTTCAATATCTGAGTTCCAAATCGCGGGGTTCATCTGCCGGTGGGGCGACGAAAAGGCTTCGGGCTTCAAGATGCTCCGCAGATATTGATCGATGGCAGTCACCATTTCTATAGGCATGCCCGAAGTTGGATATTGAGGGTTCGCAAAGGAATCGCTCGCGACGGGCGAGCTGCATATCTCGTTTGTATAGGAATAGGGAGATGGGTGGTCATCAACGGATGCGGAAGAATGGCTCTGGCCCCTGGCATACTGGGGACATGACATTGAGGAATCCATGCTTCCCCACACCCCGGAATAATTGTCGGTCGTATCGGGTTGGAATTGAATAGGAGGCGAGTTGGCTGGTTGCGATTCGATCTGTTGTTGCAGACTTAACCGACGAGGTGGAGTGTTGCTTCGAGCGTGTGATGTGTTTTCCTTTGGTCCTGAAGTCGCACTTTTATCGAGGTCAGCCTATGGATTCAATTTCTTTCTGACAGTTAGGAGAGGTTACTCACTGCCGACCCAAATGCTGAGTTAAGTAATCCGGGCGATGGAATGCCTTTGTGCACCCTTCGTACGTGCAAGGGTATTGCTTTTTAGGCTCATGGCTGAGCTCATGTCGTCTGCGGTGTTCAGCTCTGGTAAAAACCTAAATTGTGGTGGTAAGCGAGATGATCCATCGGCAATATCCCAAGGGTGCTCACCTTCGAGCATCCAGGGCGCTCGCATGCATGTACCCGCTTGCCCTTCATTGCTTTGCTGACCCGGTGGGAGCTTGTAGGTGAGGGCGAAGGAATATTTACAGGACTGGAATACATCTCCGTTTGGTTGTTGCGGTTGACCAGTGTTGAGGGCGTGGGAGTAGTATATTCAAGGTCGAATGGCGGCATAATGGAGGCGGTATATGGGGTATTGAATGTGGACATATTGCAGGCGTGGGAAGGAAATATACTCTGGTATAGCTGATGCGGCTCAATATGCCATTCGGGAGGTAGTTACACGGCACGTTTAGACGTTGTGAAAGTCACGAGTTCAAGTGGGGACGGGGAGATAGAAGATGAGGAAAAAAGACACTGGGAAAGGGGATTTAATAAGACCTTTATTAGTGTCAACAGCTCTATCGGAAGTGGGTATCTCGGAGGGTCTCGGTCGTATCTCCAAACCCTTAACCTACAGGTGGATGCCGATCCGGTACCTAATTAATAACATCATCAAAAACCGAACTAATACTAAATAGTCAATCCAAAAAACGCCTGAAACGACCCCAAGAACGCCTAGTGGCTATAATTTTTCACCTAGCAGGGATGTTTCGGGCCAAAAAATCAAATGGAGTATCGTTTGGTGATTTTCCGACAATGACGGGGGATCACCTCCCAGTCGATCAGAGCCTCAGCCTCCTGGATCGGTCACCCACGTAGTTCAACTGCACATGTTACAAAGTTTCATCCTATTGGGTTGTGATACGCCCCACTAGGGCGTTTATGGGTCAATGTAGCCATCTCAAAGTTCTCTGCCGCATGTTCGAATAACGAGGTGTCTCCAGACTTTTCTCAGGAATGGACAGTTGTACCGATTGGGTAATCCAAACGACAAACCCTGGAAATTTCCCCCCAAACTACAGGGATCAAATGGGCGGTTTGGTTTCGACGGTGGGGCGATCGGTAGCCCTGATGATAGATTGAATGCCGATCAAAATTGAACCCATCACCAAGGGGCGGGTGTTGCACCTGCGTTTCCCTCATCGGGTATAAGGATGTTCATCACTGTCAGGTTGAGGATGTCAGGCTAGGTGAGTATTATTTTTGGCAGATTACACGTGGATCATTACTGTGTAGAGCAAGTGGCATGATATGTTGCAGCAGTCCGGCAGGCTGAGTTGAAATTCAGAACAACCAACAGCAAGAAAAATCTGTGATTGGTTCGAGGGCACACCCGGGGTTTTAAAAAAGAACGACAAAAGGGTGCGGGTTCACACATTCCGGAGGTCGATCTGCACCCGAATGGTTGATCGACTCCCGTCAACTTTTCGCCAAAGAGGCTCAACGCACCCGGGACCCACTCGGTTGCCCACTTGGCGTCGAAGATGGTACACTCGCATGGTATTGCATATACGCCCTGACCAATCGGTGGTCTCTCCTTATCTCCACGGATCCAGTCATCAGTCCAAGCTTGGGTACACGCCCGGGTAGCTTCTCCATCCAGTAGATGCCCTATATCCACTATATACACTCCCTTCTTCCCCTTTACTCAAACTTTTTGCAGAACCTGGGTCCTTTTCACACTTTTTTCTTTCAGCCCGTTTAAATTGGTGAAGAACCCTAATATCTTAACTTTCCTGATGAAACGAGACCCATGAAAATCTGGAAATCTACCCTGTAGTGTTACATCGGGAGGGGATCTTAGTATACGGAGTAGTCCGTACGTGGGGGCCAATACCATACAGATATGCCTATCCATTCCCCGCAACAACAATATAATTTGTAGAGAATAATGAATGTACTCCATAATTACTAGCAATATTCCCATTCTCCTTATTCTTTCGGCTGTCGGCAAAATTATTTGGAATGAAAATATTATTGTGGTTCGGGCGTGCCTTTCCAATTTAGCTTAGTCCCTCCTCTCCACTTCCCCATCTGAACAACGGCTTCAGGCTGTGGTCAGTGCACATCGTACTCGCGACATATGAACTGATTCAGTCACTAAGCCCAGAATCCAGCCCAGGCTCTTCCGTACACCATCCGAGATTAAAGGATGAGATACCGCCCTGTACCCCATTTTTGAGGCACATTGAGAAACTCCTAAACCCGGGCACCAAACACCGACAAGATTAAACCAATGATGTCGACGTAAACACTCCGCCAAATGAAAGTCTAATCTCAGGCTTCGACGTGGCTTACATCCTCTAGCCCTTGGCAGGGGCTGATCATTTTAATATCTCATAGCCACATTGCTTCGCCTATGCTAATTCAGGACACGAGCGGGGAGATCGCCATTCAGAACCGTGACCTGGGCATCAAGTGGGGCTGGATATATCCAGTGGCCCTCCCTCGTCATATATCGTAAACCGTTGTCGTTTATGGAGGTTAAATTCCACCTCGCAGCTTTTGTCGGGGTTGGGCCTGAAGTTCTGAGATCAACCTCCTAGTTCTCGGGATATGAGGGCTCACAATGTTTGTGAGAACGGTGTCCCTGCTCTAGATGAGATCCACTCCTCTATGGGTACTCCGTAAATGACTCAGATTGCCCTTCCCGGCACGGAATACGGAGTAAGCACCTTGAGCATAAAGTACGCCCTACTCGTTTTTGCGCTTAAGTGGAGATTCACTCCTTGTATATTTGCATTCATCTCTTCTTCTTTTTTTCTGCATTGAAAAATGTACCTTTCGTATCGGTTGATTCATTGAATGTGATGTTTTCAAGCCATCTTTCCTTTTCCATTCAAACCTCCATGTCGCGATCTACTCGGCTCATCAGACTCAGGGGGTGGCCCCACAGGTATACCCGAGGTTTTACCGATTGAGATAAGCAATTATCGGACCCGTGGACCTTCCGTCGACCCTTATGTACAGCATAATATTAATTTGAGGACGGATAAAATAATAGCGAATTAGAATCTAAAGTGACGTGAGATATAAATTCTACTAGGCTTTCCTTTTTACACAACCTTGGCAAACGGTGGTTATATATTCTTCACGATTGGTTCATCCAAAATAAACCCAGCACTAAGTTATTTGATAATCGCGCACATTCCTAACACAAGGACCGTCTTCTCTCCTAATTATCCCTCTACCTTACTAATGACTGTTTTGAAAGCCAGAGACGGTGGCCTTTCCGCCCATGGCTTGGGACATACAGCCGCCCCTTGACCGCCCGCTGCCCGACAACATCACGGAATGTTTCCGCAATTTAACGGAACAAAATTCTTCACAACTGCCGAGGTCTCGCAATGTCTGTCATATAGTAATTTTTCTGCACCATTTGAGGAATCCCCGGATATAACACCCGTAATTTCGGCATCGGACGGGACTGCCATGTACGACGATGGCTGATGTACGCTTGTGCCATCTATCATTGTTGCCAACGATGTGGCAAGCTTACATCGCTACATACGCTGGAGTCTATGGTATGAGTTTCTTCGGTCCTGACGCTGAGGTGCAAAAACATTCAACTCCTGGACATTGCTTGTCTCTATGCCCAACTCGAGACGGCGGAATATCTCCTTAGCTGCGGCCCTCCCTACGCAGGGCCAGAGTGGGGCAGCTTTTAATTTCATCGTGGCCGGTATGGTTAATGGTGCTGCGAGGCTGACCTTTGTGAAGCCGCTTCTAGACACGAACCCACACCCTAGCACCCCGAATTCTTAGGATTACTCGGGTGCAACAGCTCTACTCCACGTTCTGGGAGACCACGAGGGCTGCAGTTGGAGTCATGGGGGTATTTTATGCCACTGGTTGACCTTCCCCTTGTGCACGGAGCGGACAAAGGTCTCTACGATAACCAACAACGAACCAGGCTGCCCCGATCTACTAGAAGCACTTATTCCATCTGTCTATATCAACCAGGCCGACACGAACGGATGGACAGCGCTGCACTTCATGGCAAAGAATTTGCGGAAACTCGAAGCGTCTCGTATACTGGTCAATCGAGGTGCAGATGCTCGTGCGATCGATAAAATGGGAAACATGCCTCTTCATGAAGCGATTGCAGGAAGGCTTATTAGCAGAGAGAATGAAGCCGGGCCACTTGAATGGCCGACACTTTCAGAGAAGATCCAGGCGCACGATGGGATTATTTTGACATTACAAGAAGCTGGGGCCTTGGTGGATCAGCCGAATGTGGCAGGCAAGACACCAGCACAGCTTTTGATGGATAAACGGGCGCAGTGGAATGAATGCAATATTGAGCGGATGGGGAGAGGGACGAAGGTAAACAGGAGGTTGACGGGCGAGGTCGGGTCTTTTACGATCCACAGGTCGGCAAACAATCTCACCGAAAGGTATTTGACAATTTGCGCTTTTCTTGGCAAGTGCATTTACTCGATTGTTCTCGGTAGTTGATTTGTGTATAATTCTTGTTTACTTTCAGTTTGAGCAAGATGTGGTTTTTCGACGGAATGATGTGATTATCAGCCACCAAGATGCCATTTCCGCCAAACCTTCACTCTTCTTGGCCCTGAACCTGAACCCCTCACAACACAACTAACAGAAGAATTGTTCCATACTTGGCTTCATGATGCAAGCCAATGCCAAGTGGTCTCTTATCAGTAAAACCATGTTGAAGGCAAAATGTTCCGACGAGATCGACGTTGCAGGGTGTATAAAAAGGGCCCAGATAATCCAAATTTACCTTAGGTAGAAAGTGAATTTCAATAGGTCTTATGATTTGGTTGCAGTAGCCTTGGTCCACTAGTATGTCCACTGTATACACCGCAAAGAAAGGCCCCGATGAGTCCATCTCGGTACTCAAAGGGGCAGATACAGACTCATCTACCAGTCTCGACATCGCACAATTGGGTGACCCAGGGAGTGAACGTCGGTTTTGGTTTCAGCGAGGCAAAGACTTTGACCCCGAAGCAATTGCGACCCAACCGTCTGTGTATGATAACCCTGACACCGCGAAGGAATATCAACCGCGAGCCGACTGGGAGAATCTTCACCGATTTGACCCCTCTGCTCGGTGGACATGGAGCGAGGAATACAAATTGATTCGAAAGATTGATCTTCGTATCATGATATTTACCTGCCTCATGTTCATGTGTTTGGAGTTGGATCGCTCCAATCTAGCACAAGCTCTAACCGACAACATGCTTCCCGAGTTACATATGAACACGAATGGTAAATGTTCTCTTTTCTTCTAATTAGTTTCCAGGACTAACCAGAGTGCGTTCTATTTTCAGACTACAATCTTGGAAATACGGTGTTTAAGCTCTCATTCCTCTGTGCTGAGCTTCCTTCCCAGCTCGTGAGTAAATGGGTTGGTCCTGATCGGTGGATTCCTACTCAAATGGTTCTTTGGTCTGCAGTTGCCATGGCACAGTATGGGCTGAATGGAAAAACAACATTTCTCTTGTGCCGTGCCTTGCTGGGTATTTTACAAGGAGGATTCATCCCAGATGTAAGTCCCTTGCGTTCTTCTGACGGTTCATTGCTAACAGGCTCGAAGGTGATCTTGTATCTGTCCTACTTCTATAAACATCATGAGCTTTCTTTGCGACTCGGCTTCTTCTGGACGGCTATGAATATTGCGGATATTCTTGCTGGATTTCTAGCTTTCGGATTTCTTCATCTTCGTGGTGTTCAAGGTCAATCGGGATGGCGCTGGCTTTTCTTGCTCGAGGTAAGTAATCATCTCTTGTAATTTTGAAGGGCACATTACTCACATTAAGGGTAGGGTCTTCTAACACTTCTATTTGGTCTATCCGCATATATTTTGATGCCACCAGGACCGTGTCAGACTGCCAATTGGTCTCGGGGTAAATCAGGCTGGTTCACTGAGCGGTAAGTCATCTTCTGTTTCTTTTGCAAATTTTGCATTTTTATTGATAGGATTCACAGGGAGGAAACGATCATTGTCAATCGAGTAATTCGTGACGACCCAAGCAAAGGAACTATGCACAATCGAGAACCGATTACGCCGAAACTACTGTTCAAGAGTCTCTCGGATTATGATCTCTGGCCGATCTACATTATTGGACTTACCTTCCAAACACCAGTGACGACCCCCAAGCAATATCTGACACTTACACTGAAGGGCCTCGGATTCGGCACTTTTGTGACAAATCTCTTGGTCATTCCTAGTGAAGTGCTATCTATTTTCTTCCTTCTACTCCTCACATACGTCTCGGAGATTAGTAGCCAATTAACGTTGGTGTCTATGATCGGGCAAATATGGATACTTCCCTTCTTGATCTATCTATACGTGGTGGATATCAATACCGTCAATAAGTGGGCTGTGTGGGGGGTGATGACTGTGCTACTGGCATATCCAAATGGTAACCTCACCTATTCCTACCTGTTGCAAATTTGGTATCCTGGCTCACAAAATCACAGCACATGCCATTCAAGTCAATTGGAACTCTCGCAACTCAAACACTGTCCGATCCCGTACGGTCTCGGCTGCCATGTATAACATGTGTGTCCAATCATCGGGAATTATTGCTTCCAATATCTATCGCGCCGGTTGGTCATAAAATTCCTTTGCCTTTCCGCCTTTGTCCGATATTCTAACTTCGCTCAGATGACGCTCCCCGCTATCGGAGAGGTAATGGCACTCTGGTGGGACTCGGTGTATCGAATATCTTCATATATTTGCTTACCAAGGTATACTATGTCTGGCGCAATCAGAGTCGCGACAAGAAATGGAACGCTATGACGGACAATGAGAAGACGCATTACTTGGCAACCACTAAGGACGAAGGGAATAAGCGGTTGGATTTCCGATTTGCTCATTGATCCCATTGATTATCTCTCTGAGAAGTAATCATTGGATATATTTACACGTGAAGAAACAGGAAGAGCCGACTGGGTTCATTGGTGCATGGAGGTTACTCCGTACAATTTTGATATGATAGCAATGAATAAAGTTTTGATCTCGCTTATGCTGGATAATCCCAATAAATCGCTAGGAAGTGTCGGATCTAAAATAATACTCTTCTCTTTTTCATGCGATTGGTCGGGCCTTCCATGGCGTGCTTGAGTATGTCTTATGCATGTAATAAAATATGCATCTAGCCGACGAGAATTCAAATAAGCGAGCAGTGCAATTACTTTTGGATTGATCTGATTGAACACAACGTTTGACTTTAACTAATGTAGGTATGGTGTCATTTGTAATCAAATATGTTGCAACCTCCAGTACATATGATCCCATCACATTGACAGTTCCAGATGGCGGGATGTTAGACAATTCCTGGGGAAAATGACGAATACCAACCGAGACGGCATTAGTCAACTGTTATCTATGAAGATAATCAACGTACAAGACGTGCTTTCACTCAAATTGTGCGACAGCAACGTTCCAGATCTGCGGGGCTGCGACAATGAGGTCTGGGCACAATAACAAATAGATGTCGCAAGCGGATAACCGGCAACGTCCAGTATATCGCGCAGTATAAGATGGTCAGCATGGTCCTAGCTTTCAACTTCCAGCATCAACAAGCAACTCTATCCAGCAATTTCTACTGCATCCAAAAACATCACTATGGCATCCGCTGTGACCGAAACCGCACCTACGGTGGTTCCCATCGTCGAGGACAAGATTACGCTTACAGGTCTCGCTCGTGAGCCTCTTAAGTCCAACGGAACTCTCGATGCTTTCGAGTCCTTCGATGTCACTCCAGTCATTGGACGTGAATTCCCCAATGCCAACTTGAAGGACTTCCTGCGTGCCCCCAACTCAGATGATCTGCTTCGGGATCTTGCTTTGACCAGTGAGTTTATCAGTGGCTGTGCGTGGCAGATAGAGCTGACATGAAACCTTAGTCTCGCAACGAGGAGTCGTGTTCTTCCGTAAGCAGGATGGTCTGGACAACGACTTGCAAAAAGAGCTTGTCCAAAGACTTGGTGAACTCTCAGGCAAGCCAAGCACATCTGGACTGCACATCCACCCAGTAGCAAACTCGGGTCGGGAACACAGCGTCAAGGATGATGAGATTAGTGTGATCAGCTCCGCAGGCCGGGAAAAGCTGTACAAGGACAGAAACACACGAAAGCAGACTGCACGCAGAGAGTGGCACAGTGACATCACCTTTGAGCCCATTCCTAGCGATTACACTCTCTTGCGTCTCACAGAGCTTCCCAAAACCGGCGGTGGTAAGACCCCTTTGCAAACTCTGTATTCAAATTCTCTTGAGATACTAAGCCTGTTGTAGACACCCTGTGGGCCTCAGGCTACGAGGTATACGATCGTATCTCCAAGCCCTACCAGAAGTTCCTGGAGGGCTTGACTGCAACCTATGCGCAACCCGGCTTCAACGAAATTGCCAAACTCAACGATTTCCAAATCCACCCTGGTCCTCGTGGCGCTCCCGAGAACGTCGGAGAGGAGCTCATTGCCGAGCACCCTGTCATCCGTACCAACCCTGTCACCGGTTGGAAGAGTGTCTTCGCTGTTGGCACGCACGTGCAGAAGGTCAATGATGTCTCCGAGGAGGAGAGCAGGCATCTCCTCGACTGGTTCGTAACTCTTATTGTCGAGAACCACGACCTGCAGGTGCGCAATCGCTGGCAGAATCCGAACGATCTTGGTATGTTCCCTCGTGAGAGTTTGTGAATACCCTATCTGACCTTTGTTATAGCTATCTGGGATAACCGATCGGTATATCACGCAGCAACCTGGGATTATGACGGGCTTGGCCCACGAACTGGACACCGTGCTGTCGGCCTTGGAGAGAGGCCATATCTTGATCCCAAGAGCATTGGAAGACGGGAGGCACTCGCCAAGAGCGAATAGTTGATTATATTATAAATCCCATTGGAGCATAGCCTCCTCACGATCCAATGTAATGAAAATTTTCAATTGGGGAATGATATCTCTCAATCTACAATTTATACCACCCGCCTCAGAAAGGTAAATTGAATTCCAAATTCTCGCTTAGCACAATGAATAGAAAAGCGTAATATTTCCCCTACTCTAAGTCACTAACCTGTAACTTTGATTTTTAAGAGAAATATTCAAAATGATGACTACAATTCGCCAGCTAAAGTACGTTAGTTACATGTTTCGGATGTATAGCACCCCATGCTAAATGGACTATCCCTTCTCCGAATCCACATATACAATCCCATTATCCATGAGACCTATGCAACCGGAGTAGCCACAGCGGCCATGGGAGCCATAGGAGTGTCGGTCACCAATTCCGTCTTAGTCTTTGGGAAGTTGTGTCTATATTTGTGTTTAGTCGTGTGCACGGAAGATTCTCAATGGCTTTACTCACCCAAACTGAACAACAGTCTTTTCACGGAAATATTCACCGCATGTGATGGCAGGGCTAAAAGGATCATCAGCAACTAAGCAAGCAGAAAGGATTGCAGAGCTTTGGCAATTGACTTACTACTTCTTCAGTGGCCCCTGCATAACAACATTCCGCCGACCGGTGTTAAAGTAGGCGATGGAGTAACGATCCGGGCTTGGGCCAACGCCTTGAGCCCGGACGCGGTGGAAGTTGGCCTTGAGACGGTCATCGGACCATGCCACTAAACAAGCCGAGGAACAGGTGGTTAGTCGACGACTTCTAGACATCAAGTCGCGAGGAACGTAGATCGGGGCACAGGATTGTGACTTACTTAACATGTCTCCGATATTGACTACAATAGGACCGGTCTTAGCGGGTATGGGAGAGAATTCCTCGCCAATAATTTTGTCGTTGTGATTTTTGCGACCAGGACAGACCTCCAGTCCATCTTCGCCATCACGTTGGAACAGAAGAGTGAGACACCCGACATCGGTGTGATTTCCAGCTCTCCATGTTCCAGCTGCATTTTCGGAGGCCATATAGTGAATCATGCGCATTTGAGTGAGGTTGTCGCTGGCTTCGACATCCATCGCTTCGTTGAAGTGGTTCTCTGGGAATCCCAAGGCAATAGAAAGGCAGCTTACTGATCATAATTTGTAAATTAGTAAATGAAGTACACGAGAGAAGAGTATAAGCACTCACAGACTTGCTTGGAGATACCCTCGCATTTTGAAATAAAGCTCTTGGTGCCTTCACTGAAGCCTGGCACGTCTTCATCGGCCGGCCACTGAGAGTCACGCTGTAACCAGAAAGATTCTTTCTGATCAGGAACACCGGTACTAGGACGGATTTGGGACTAGAATTTGGAATCAGCCTCAATAGCTCCAAACATCAATTTTCACCGTTGTGGTCAGGCTTCCTAATTTACCTTGTATTCCCAGCCGTTGTTGGTATGCAAACCATGAGGAATCCGTCCTTTGACCTCCGGAGACAGAGCAAAGAAGGCCCTCGAAAGAGCGAACTGCTTTTCGATCTCCTCAATGGTGATACCGTGGTCAACAAGAGTAAAGAAGCCAGCGGTCTCGGCTCCCTCAACTAGCTGCTTAGTGATCTCCTCCTTTCGGGACTCAAAGTCTGACCTGGGATTAGTATGTTATCCTTGACGAGTCTGATGGGGGAAAACATACCCTTAAGTGAGATAGCGGGTACGTAAAGCTCCTTGGGCATTTTGATGGAGTTCAAAGTAAGACTTGAATATATGAAGAAGAAGCAGCTGTTGCGTAGAGCGATGATGCAGTATGAGACTGATCTTTGATATCAGCTTCTCATATAAATGGAAGGGTAATGTGCATCTGTGATCCATGTGTATCACAATCTGCGGATGGTTTCTCTCAGCACCCACCGGCTGTGAATGTAGGAGGGTTTCGGCCCGTGGACCTCAGGGAGTACTATCCGTTCAATTCAAATGCCCAAATTTGGGAAACGGGCCGGGATCTAGGTGTCCACAATTAACCAGCTGATACAGAATATTGGGAAAGCATCTTATCACTTGCCCCAATCAAATTGTGGATTCAATATATATTTGTCGGTGGCATAGAAGTTGAAAATATTGCTGATAGCTAGCAAACCTTCATCTTTCTGGGCACGATACACATTGCTATTTTAGAATTTGGTTGATAGAGTATGATATACATAAAGTTCTATCGTATCACAAGATAGGGACTACATAGATTGGTAATGGATGAAGACCATGTAGCCATCTTTTGTAGCAAGGGGTGAACTCTCTAGATTAGTTGCAGTTGTTCTAAGAAAATTATCACAAAGAATCAGACTTCAGTACATCGCTTGGAGGTACAGGAGGTACAGAATGTATACGTTGTATACAAGCTTATTTAAACACTTGAAACGAATCGTTTGCTATTTAGAAATGGATTTTCGAGATATAAATAGATATATAATTGACCAGAGCATATAGGCGTAGATCAGGAAGATGATGTCCATACATGCCTTCTCATAGCTGTCTAGGTCTATAATTTACAATGTTTGGTAGCAATGTTCACAGCGGAACGAATTGACGTAGAATATCATATCATTAACAATACACAACCATATATCGAAGGTGAGACAAACGAGACGTGGAATGAAACAAAAAACTTAAATGGTATGCTCTAGATATCAAGACCGGTCCAAGTAGTTGTTTCCTTGACCTCGAAGGATCCAGACAAGACAATATCCGCACTACTTTGGCCCACATGAACCCCATAAGTGCCCTTCTCACTCAGCCATGAGCCCAAAGTCTCATCCCAGAATGAAGTTGACAGATTATCAAGCGGAATGACAACCTTCTGGGACTCGCCCGGTTGAAGAAAGACCTTGGAAAAGCCCTTGAGCTCCTTCACTGGCCGTGAAATGGTATTTGTTGGGGAAGGAGATATATAAACTTGTGCCACTGTGGCTCCTGCAATAGACCCAAAATTTTGTACACGGAGACTCACTGACTTTTGTGATACAGAGAGATCCGAAAATGCAAATTCTGTATAGGATAACCCATGCCTATTAATTCCAACATGAGACTCAATTAGCGGTTGCTAGTTGGAATAAGGACCACAGAAGAAGAAAGAAGAGTGGAGAAACCATCTTTCATCTGGAAGGACTCACCCAAATGGGAATGTAACACTCTTCTTTAACTTTTCATAATAGCGATAGCCAACGTATACTCCCTCGCCGTAGACAGTGCGTCCGCGCTCGCTTTCAAAGTTTAGAAAAGCTGGAGTGTCTTCGATAGCATTGGGGAAAGTAAGAGGAAGCCTGCCACTGGGATTGATATCTCCAAATAGAACATCTGCCAAACCATTGCCCATTTCATTGCCACCGTACTGTGAGAAAGGTCAGCCATTGAAGATCGTGTTAGGTATAAGTGTAGGAAATTTCGCGTTTTACTCACCCACATGTGAGCCTGAGTCGTTGTCCGCGAGACCCAAGGCTGCATGTTAATCGGCGCACCAGACTGCGTGACAATGATTGCATCGGGGTTAGCATCCAGCACCGCGGCAATCAAGCGACCGGTCGGCTCAGGCAAATCCATAGTCGGTCTGTCATAGCCTTCGCTCTCTAACTCTTTCTGGAATTTTATGTGAGCTAACAGTGACAGAATTTTGATTGAAATTACTGTGGGGGGATCTTACATCAAGTCCAACACACACTATGGTGTATTTGCACTTTCTAGCAAGTGAAGCTGCACGAGCGATAGCTTTGTCTGGATCTGAGACTGGCCAAACGCCAATGCGACCAGCTCCGGCACCGTAGGCTACCACCCCTTCCTTGTAAATCTTGGAGGTTGGAAGGCTGCCAAATTGAAGCTTTATTTGGTAACTTTGACCTCCTTCAATGTGCATCACAGCCTTCTTCTCCGTTGTCCCCCTTCCAAAGAAGGAATTACCCGGCTTCTGAATGGTGGTGTTATCAATGATCAATTTTTCGTCAATGAAAAGACTGGCTGTGCCGCAGCAAGCAATGCCCCATTCATATTCGCCAGTTTCGGTAGCAGAGAATGTACCTTCGACGTCAGCCCAAAATTGCGGTCCTAACTTTGGATGAGAATATCCCATAAGTTGCCAGGTCGAGTCTGTGATATCCATGATATCGACAACCTCGCGGTTCTGGTTTGACGGCGGCTCGGAATAGAAACGAATACGAAGCATTCCCACTCGACCGTCAGGCGATGTGATTTGTGAGCCGAGTAACGGGAGGAAGCCCCAGGAATGAACGCCAATCTCGTAATTTATTTTGACATCCTTGCGCTCTCCATTATTCGTGAGTCGGTCAACGATGCCTTGGTAGTTTGTAACGACATAATAGGAGTCAAGCTGAGCACTGCCTCCACCGCAGTATGCTCCATTCTTTAAATTGGGTCCAATGAGGGCTATTTCTTCAACCTCGTCAGACGGAATCGGCAGAATTCCGCACTCATTCTTCAAAAGCACGATGCTTTCGCCGGCGAGCCGACGGTTGGTAGCTCGGTCCTCAGCAGTGTCTCGTGTACATTCGATGGATGAAACACCATCGATCTTGGCACACCTCTTGACAAGATTCAGTACATTGCGCGCTCGAGCATTCAGTGTCGCGTGTGAGACTTTGCGAGATGAGACAGCTAGATCAGCTAGAATGCCTCGCAGCCTTGGGGGCCCCGGCATCTCCAGGTCCAGACCCGCATTCATAGCCTCGACTGTCGAATACGTGCCGTACCTGTTGCCGATCAGCGATGTTCAACGTAGAAGCAGAAACGAAAAGGTTCGTCATACCAGTCACTCATGATCATTCCCTCAAACCCCCATTCTCGCCGCAGCAGGTCTTCTAGCAGCGCAGGGCTCTCGGATACATGTAGCCCATTCACTTTGTTATAAGAAGCCATGATGCCTCCCGGCTGGCCCTCTTTCAGGGCGATCTGAAATGGCAAAAGGTAGATTTCTCTCAGAGCTCGATCAGTTATACGCACGTCAACCGCCATTCTCTCGTGTTCCTGGTCATTCGCGACAAAATGCTTCAGGGTTGACAAGATACCGGTTGATTGAGCGCCAGAGATGTAGCTACCAGCTATCTTGCCCGATAAGAATGGGTCCTCGGCGAACGACTCAAAGTTTCGACCCCCAAGAGGCGAGCGCTGGATGTTGACGGTAGGGCCCAACCAGACTCGTGCACCTTTAGCTTTGACTTCCATTCCAATGAGTATTCCGCCTTCCTGAATAAGCGTCTGATTCCATGTCGCCGCAAGAGCGGTACCACAGGGCAAACAAGCTGCACGGACACCTGCGGTGAATCTTGTGCCTCGCGCTCCATTTGGACCATCAGTGAAGCGAATCGATGGCACGCCCAATCGGGGAATATCATAGGTGTGCCATGCGTCCTTCCCTTCAAAATGGACTTTTGTTAATTTCAACAACTCCTTGATTGTACTCTGGACAATTACCTGAAATGAGACCCACTTTCTCGGCAACCGTTGCCTCCCTAAGAACCGCATTCACGTCGAAATCTGAAAGGATAGATTTGCTTGTATCCATGCTTGCGATCTTTCAAACAATATTGGAGAATAATTGACAGAATAATTTCCCCCCTTTGATCCCTCTTTTTAGGGTCGCTTGCAAAAACCTACCCGTTAGCCACGAGGGCTTGGCGATAAGGATTCCAAACCATCCGGGGGCTTGCCGAGCCTGTGGAGGGGGTTAACCGAATCAACGGAATGGGACTGGAAACTAGCCGGAGAAGATACGATACGTAAAGTCCCCGCAATCAAGACCCAGAGGGCCTCTGATATGCTGACCATCTGCGGAGTAGATAAAGCCCAATTCGCTAGATATCCCGAATATGCACATGAAATAACCTTTGGAAGCTTGGCCTAGGACGGTCGCCTCCTCGTTTCTAGTGTTCTAAACCCCCCGCCTCCAGATTCCAATCTACGAAACAACAAGCTCTGCTGACCACTGGTCAGTTTTAGAAATCAAGATCATTGGACAGCCCCCTTATCGCCACAAACTCAGATCTATCAGCATTGAAGCAGAGGCCTCCGGGGCTTCCAAGCTTTCTCTGACAGCCACAGTATCTCTCTAGCCAACGGCTTTCGATATGTTGGCATTTGGAGCTATAAAGCACTACATATACCCCTTCATCTGTCAATTCACTATCCACATTTCAACCGGTTGAAAGAATACTCCTCATTTTGACAATCCTTACGGACTATATACTTGAAGAAAATGGGGCTCAGCTTCCTTCAAAAGAAGAACAGAACCGATGCCGAGTTTGAGGGCATCCACGCGGTGCTGCCGAAAGACCGCAAGCCCTGGTACAGAACCTGGCATCTTATTCAGTTAAATCTGATTTTGCTTGTGCCTCTGGTCAGTTCCAGTGCCGTGGGATATGACGGTAAGAAACATCATTCAGTCATCACGTGTGTCTTGAGCATGACTGACTCGAAGTAAAGCCTCTATGATGAACGGTCTCCAGTCCTTGACGCAGTGGAAGACCTACTTCGGTCATCCAAACTCGGCAATTCTGGGAACCCTGAATGCCGTGTATCCCATTGGAAAGGTTTTGATGGTCTTCCCTGTCTCCTGGTTAGGAGATCGGTATGGCCGCCGATTCCCAATGATCATCGGACTCTGTGGCATGGTGGCATTCGCCATCTTCCAAGCCGCCTCGCAGAATGTTGCCATGTTAATTGTTTCCCGCTACCTGATCGGATCGTGCACCATAATGGTCGCACAGCCCTCGCCCATTCTCATCACGGAGCTTGCTTTCCCTACGCACCGTGGTAAGCTGACTGCCTTGTACAACTCGTCGTTCTATATCGGTGCCATTATTGCTGCCTGGGGTACCTATGGCTCCTTTACTTTGAGTTCCAGCTGGTCGTGGCGAATTCCTTCCGCTATCCAAGGTGCTTTGCCGGTATTGCAGTTGGCTTTCTTCTGGTGCCTCCCCGAATCGCCTCGGTAAATGAGTTTCCCTTCCATTCAATCACGAGGAATAAATTCGCTAATTAATTCATTAGTTGGCTGGTATCCAAAGGCCGCATCGAAGAAGCTCGAGCGTTCTTTGTTAAACACCATGCCGGTGGGGATGAAGCATCCCCTATAGTTGATTTCGAGATGCAGGAAATCATGCAACACATGGAGACTGGAGAAGAAGGAGCTACCAAAGTCCCTTGGAAGGAAATGCTTCGCACCCAGGCAAATCGCCGTCGGACACTTATTGCTGTGATCCTTGGATTCTACTCGCAGTGGTCCGGCACTGGACTGGTTAGTATCACGACCCCAAAAAGCGGATGGCATTTATTCCACTTCCCACTCCAAAATTAACTATCCGTCCTACGAGAACTCGAAACTAATGGTTTTCTTTCCTCGCTATCTAGGTCACTTACTACCTTACCCTTGTCCTTGACACGATCGGCATCACAGCAACCAAGGAACAGACCCTAGTCAATGGTATTCTTCAGATTGCGAACTTCGCGGGAGCTGTCGGTGTGGGAGCTCTCATGATCGACTGGCTCGGTCGCCGTACCCTCTTTTTGATCTCTGCAGTCGGCCTATTCTGCAGTTACGTATGCTGGACCGTTCTCTCGATGGAGTTCCACAGGACCGGAAATCCCTCTACAGCCAAAGGTGTCCTAGGTTTCATCTTTATTGCCTGCTTCTTCTTCAATATTGCCTGGACCCCTATGCTTTATGCTTACACGGTGGAGATCTTCCCCTACAAGCTGCGCTCATTTGGTCTTTCAACCGCTCTGATGACAGCCAATCTGGCGTTGATTCTGGGCCAGTTTGTCCACCCGATCGCGCTTGCCGATATCGGCCAGAGATACTACATCCTTTTCTGCTGCTTGCTCTTCGTCCTCATTTTCTTGATTTACTTCCTGTTCCCGGAAACCAAGAACCGTACTCTCGAAGAGATTGCGTTTATCTTTGAAGGAGAACAGAACATTCTTGGCCAGAAAGTTGCGGAAGAGCCGGCCGTGATGAATGAGAAAGAGCAAGTAGTTACCAAGAAGATGGAAATCAACGTCTGACTTCCCCACCACAAGGGGATTCCTGGGAAATGATGGGGGAGGAAATCAATCAAGTTATCGCTTGAATGCCCTCGAGTATCGATGTTGATGTATTTGTGTTTCAGAAACTGGAGTGATAGACAGACTAGCTGTTTACCTAGGTCATAAGTCAATTTTGTGCTACTCAATTTTACCACAAGACTTCAAAGGCTATCGACTTGTCAGACTGAGAGGCGACTGAATCGTACTTTTGGAGCTTTGTTATCGAGCTTTAATAATTCATTTGATTAAATTTAGATCCTATAGAAGAGCCACCCCAAAATCCAGCGCAAAGTTGTCAGAGAATTGGTACCCAAGGTCCTCCCATCCCTCATCGATAAATAAATCGGCATTAATCTCTGTGTGAACCATATGATTCGACATTTGCCAATTAGTTTCCAAGTCAGGTCCTGCTCTTGGTGTGAAATCTTGCGGCCCAGAATTTTGCATTGACGACATTGATACACCCTGTCCCGTGTCAAAGACCAATATTTCATCAACATACTGGTCTGCTACAGAGCGAGCCTTGCGAGAAGCCAGACGCTGGTAGAGATTGATCGTTTCCTCTAGCTCGTGGAGTGTCTTACTATACACCCTAGATTGAGGGCTAACAGCGCCGGCTGTTTCGAGAAGATTAACAACACCAGAGAATGCGCCTCGCAGATCGTCCTGTGATTCTCCAGCAAATATTGAGAATCCAAGAACTAAACCACTTCCAAAGGCCCAGGATCTTGAATCGGTTTGCGTCAGCTAGAAACTCTATCATAAAGATACACCAGCAGGATCGAACACTCACTTGAACAATCCCAGGTTCCCGAATGGCAGGTCTGAAGCCGTCATAACAGAGGCTACTTGTTGACACAGATGTCCCATATGCATGGCTGATATCATACAGACTTGTGCCAGGGATGCTCGCTGCGGATCAAGCGGCCCTTGCGACGATAAGCCTGATTGCTGGCGCATTCTTGTCATAAAAGTCTCGATCAGGAATGGCCGAGTGACGAGTATGACAGCGAAATAATAAAGACTAGACACATGGATACTACCGAAGGCTTTTTTGCGATCGGAATAAGCCATCGATACTCCGTTGGTGTAGGAGAACCGACGAAGCGATGGTGGTAGATCCCGGCTCCATGTCCGAAGCCTTTGAAGGAGGTTTTGGGCAGTGGGGATATCGTTCATAGCACCTCTGTTGAGTTGACAGCATATGTCATCTAGTAACACGACCCCTTTCAACACCGCATTAAATGCTGGCTCTTCGGCGTCGAAGGGTAGTGATTGAACGTTATGGCGGGTTGCCCGTGGAACGGTGCATGGTCGGCCAAGAAGGGAGCTCGTCAGGACCTCTAATATGCATAAACTATGCCATATGCGTAGCCTACATATAGCAAGATTAGAAATTATAGTTCAAAGACCAAATTGATATTTCGGATGCACCTTACCTTACACCATAACCACTTTTTAGTTTGAGGGACTTCCAGCTCATGGGCTGATGGAGACCAAGAACGACGGCCGCTTTGGAAGCAATTCCAAGATATATGGATCCAGCGCTCTGTCGGGATGCACCAAGAGTATAAAATGACAAAAGGAGACATAATCTGACAATAGCGAGACTAGGATTGGCAAGCATGTCTTGGAAAGCGACACATCGCGCTCTGGTGAAGAGTGTCATAGCGTTGTATGCATCGTGCGGTGCAGATGCCCGGGCTTGCGCACCAATAGCTAATGCTGCGTCCATAGCCGCAATGTCTTCGCCATTATATTTTGGGGAATCATTTCCGGTGTTTGCCGTGAGAAGTAACTCGACTTCATCATCGGCGAACAGATGCAAAATGCCACTTGACTAAAGTGGAAGGTCAGTGATCTACATCCGTGAAGCAGGATGACAGCCATGAAATTATACACGCACCACCTCGCAATAAGATTGGAACAGCTCGCGCTTCTCTGCTAGGTCTAAATGGACTTCCTCGCCAGCGACTTCATCCATTTCCGGTTCCAGTAAAGTGTTCCCGCGCTCGCTTTCGGTGAATGAGGTTGCACCCACCCATGGTCTCAGACTATGTCGAAGATAATCCAAAAATGATAGCGAGGTGTTCTCTCCAATATAAACTGTGGCACAATCAGGAGAATTGGCAAACGTCTCTGTCATTGTAGGGAAGGCCATGCTCACACTTTTCGCCGTTTGATCCCGTTACAAAGTGCTCTTGTGGAGATTCTTCACCGACAGGGATCTGCCCCACGGGGAGGTCATCACCCGTAGGCATCGACAAGGGTGTGTTTCCCGATAGCGACGATCCATCGGAGACAGACGGGGGTAACCCGGTGGCCAGGTAAGGGATCGAAATTAAATCCTCCGGCTCGGGAACTGCATTTGGAAATTCATCAGGGGGATTAGTATCCGCGACAGGAGACAAGAGTGATCGGGATTTCAATCTGCGTCGACCTCCCCGGCCCGTGGACGCGGCATGGTAAGTGCATCTGTTAGAGCGATTCTTCTTGATACAATTGGCGCAGGGGGATTTAGCGTCACATCGCGTCTTGGATGTTTTGCATGCATCGCATGCTCTATAAGCGCGGACCCGGTCCTCTGGGCGGATTTTTGGTCGAGGCATAGTCACAGTAAGAAAGAGAAGAGATGAAGAGTCGTATGATTCTATGTTTCTTTGCTGCCATTTACCCGGGGAAGCTACCTAGGTTCGTCTTGACTGATAAGGATGGGGTTCCCCCGCTTCTTGGCTTTCACTCGATATCTCCTGAAGTCAAATCCGTGGGAGAATCAAGCAGCTTGGGAAAACATTTTTTATTTAAGCGTCCTATATTTCAGTATGTTTTCTATGCCATTTACTCTCTTAGCGAGCAGAAGCCTTTTCTTTTCTTCCTTTGAGGGGGCCTAATCTTCAACGACTCGGATTGAGACAGATTGAGGTTAACCTGGGAAACACTTTGGTTATCCGCGTATCTCGAGGTATTCGGGCCGAGCACCAAGTGCAAGTGCCGACGTAACAGTGATTGGCTATCAAGCATACTATCCATACCTACATAGGTACTTCTGTTGTTTTCTTGTAGAATTCACATTCAACCCTAAAGATTTTCAGTCAATTCTCAAGCCCTCTATTTTTTTTCATCATGGAAGCCGCTTACAACGAGGTTTACGAGAAAATCGCCCTTAATACGGATCGCTTCAATCTTGGCGATGAGGAGGTTAGTTAGGAAATCAAAGTATCTGCCTTCTGATTTTACTGACATCTGATATCTTTGGGGGCAAAAGACCTGGCGCCAAATATATGAGCCATTCGTTCCAGCACAATCACCAAAAGTGCATGTTACCCGTGATCATCGATATGGTCCCGCGGAACGTAACGTTCTCGACGTTTACTTTTCTCCTGAAAATAAAGAGCCCGGTAGTCCCGTGTTAGCCTTTTTTCACGGTGGTGGCTTCTTTTCTGGTGACAAGCAATGGAGCCAAAAGGTTTGGTCTTCACACCTCTATTTCTATTCTGGAGTTATCTGACTGAGGTCTGGAACAAAAAGTATTGGGGAAACATAGGAAATTATTTCGCTCAACAAGGCATCATTGTCGTGATTGCTAATCACCAACTCGTCCCCTACAAAAAGGACGAAGTTTCTTCCAAGGAAGCAGAGCAAACAACCATCAAGTATCCTGCGGGCGCCGACGACGTACAGCTTGTCCGAGAATGGATCTACAAGAATATCAGCTCTCCAAAATTTGGTAATGGTTCTGTTGACAAAGTAGTGCTATTCGGGCACTCTTCCGGTGGTGCTCATATCGCCATGAATCTGTATGCGGCAGGTGACCCTGAGCGCACTGTGACCAGATCCGACATTTTCCCACCGGTGGCTGGCGTGATATATCTGAGTGTGCCATTCTGGTACGACCGAACTCGTCCTATTCGTCAAAAGATTCTTCAGCGATACTATGGATCGGATGCCGAGGATGTCTGGGGGGTAAGTTCATCGCATTGACATAAGGATCATTAGCTTACCATTTCTACCACAAATAGCCTCGGTCTTCACTCGGTCTGTTCAAAAGTCTACCAAAAGACTCACCAGCTCTGTAAGTCCAGAGATATACTCTCCAATCGGCCGTTTCCCCTTGTTTGCTAAATTACTAATCTACCACGTCCCCAGAGATGCTATCAAACTTCCGACCTACGTTGGTACTGTCAAGTGGGAGGTGTAAGTGATTCACTCAATCTACTATTCTAGCTTCGGGCACACGGATTTAACATTCAATGCAGCAAGGAGGCTTTTGATGGGGCCATCGCCTTCTTAAACGCTTATCGTGAACGTGCCCAACCGGCTGGCACGAACGCTATTTTCCATGTATTGGACAAGCACAATCATCTCAGGTGAGTGATCCATGAACCATACCCAATTATGTAGTGAATATTGTATTGGGAACAAAGGCTGACGTCTGTGGATTTGATTTTTACTAGCAATGTTCTTTCTATTGGGACACATGATGATGCCCAGGCCACCATGCTACTAAATTTTATTCGTACCTGTACATCATCAGGGCCGAGTACCGGGCATAAGTTTTCATTCAAAATCTAGACCTCAAATACTATATATCTCATGTCGCACAATTTCCCCACTGTCATCTTCTGTTTTGATTGAGTGGAAACCTTCGAAGAGTGAGTTTTACCGTACGACATGTTTATAGAGTAGTATTAGTTAAAGCTACAATAAAGCCTCGTGATTTCCTTTTTCACTTTTTCATGTCTTCTACTGTAGTACAAGTGCCACTGGGCGAAGTGGAGGTGTTCAAACTAAAGAAAAATCCACTACGCAGTACTCTACTCATATTACAGTGAAACCTTTTTTATAATGATACATTATAGATACAGGAAAAATATCGTTGTAACGACTTTCGTATAGCGGATCAATTGAAGCAGTAGATTCTGATCGTTATATCCGGTATCATTATAACCGGGTTACTGTATAACCAAATATATATTTAGCTATCATTTCTGTTTGTCAACCCAATCAACATCTTCCAATTCCGCATTATACAAAGTGTAGGATGAGTGCATCATAACACGTTGGTGTGAACCTTAGCCGGATAGTGGAACGTTATCTCGTAAACGTTCCGGCCCGCAGGTGTGTAGCCGGATTTCCGACCCCTCTGATATCCGACTGATAACCCGCTATCGAGTACGTTATTTATCTTCAAATAGAGCGCTTGTTAGCTTTCCCGTTTGATTTAATATCGCTGCAACTATATGCAAATAACCGCTGAACTTAATCTCCGCATCAACATGTCTTCCATCGATTCCAGTGATATCCCAGGCCTCGAAGAGCTCCCAAACGCCCCGCGGGTGACCTTAGCACCAAACGTTACTTTACAGCCTCCACTTTCCCGTCGTGGGCATGGCCCAGGTCTCATTGTGATAGATCCGGGCTATGATTTGCCGTATATTCCCTCTGCAGAGCTCCCATCGACTACTCTTGATCCCGTCCCACAATACAAATGGGCCGAGGAGGGGTATGCTGTTTTGCGCCTTGCGGCGCGGAAGACCTCCGAACCCGAAGACTGGTCACTAGAAGCTGGATTCCTCGATAAAGCTATTGAGAGCCTCAAGAGCTTAGAAGAATGCGACGTGAAAGACAAATTCGGCATACTCCGTACGTTATAGACCTAGCTTTTCCCTCGCCCTCAATTCTGAACGGCAGGTAACTAATCCGGTGGGATAAATAGTGTATGGAACACCCGAGGAATATGCGCCATCATTTCCAGAACAACTTGCGACAGCTGTAAAAGGCTCCGATAACATCGTCGCTATTGTCACTTTCTCTTCTGAATTTGATTTCACTTCCACCTCTAAGCCTCAGCTGGTTCATCAAGGGGGCAAAACAGTGCCCACGGAGAAAGAGGGTCTGACAATTTATACATACCCCGAGGTTGCAACGGGTTTCATCATGCCACATACCCCTGGCTTTGTCTATTCTGCTGCAGCGGTGGCTCATACGCGGAGCTTGACCTTCATCAAAAAGTATATTGGTGGTCCCATATTTGAGTTGGAAAAAATATGGGATGAGCACACATATTGGGAATTTGAGAATCGATCGGTTGAGAAGACAATGGCTACTATGGTGCGAGAGCCATATGTCAATCACATTCCTACGGTAAGGAGTCCTTATGTCCTCCCACCAAGGAGTGGAGATCCCCACTTTCTCTCAGTCAAAGAACCCTTTGTTAATCAATCGACCCTCATTAATTAGATGACTGGAGGTATTGGAAGAAAGCAACTTACGAACTTCTATCGCAATCACTTTATCTTCAGCAACCCCGACAGCATCAAAATGAACTTGGTCAGTCGAACGCTTGGCGTGGACCGCATTGTGGACGAATTTATTTTCATTTTCAACCACGATAAAGAGGTCGATTGGCTGTAAGTGAACTATCTATTATTTGGCAAATACAGACTTCATGAATGCTGTTCCGCCATGCTATTTCTTGTCAATTTCTAATAATTCCAACTCTAGTCTTCCCGGTATCCCGCCGACCCATCTTCCCCTCCGCATTCCTTTCTATGCAGTGGTGAATATTCGTGGGGATAGACTGTATCATGAACACATCAGTTGGGACCAATCTACGGCACTGCGTCAGCTTGGCTTACTACCGGAATACTTGTCTTTCCCACACGCTGTTCCTGGAATGGAAGGCAAGAAACTGCAGTATAAGCTACCAGTTGCGGGATTTGAGACAGCAGAAAAGCTCGAGGATCAGCGCAAAGTGGATAGCAATACCCTGTTCATGCCCAATGGGAGTGGGATTCGGGAGCATCAAGGCCATGACTAAATATAGATCGCTAGCAAATTTATTTAAAACCTAGTAACTCAAGATTGATTATAATTCATTGTTCTTTATAAAGTCGGTTTTATTATCTGCTCATATATGTGCGTACGGCTCTATTATACTTGACTAAAGGTGGTTCCAAGTTACAGACCAAGTACATATTCCGACCCTTCAACGGAGGATATTAAGGTATCCAGCATCGGAATGGTGGGGTTTGCGTCATGAAAAATCAGCTTCAGGTAGGGCGGATAGATTGTAGAAACACAAGGCGAGAAGAAGACCGTAGGCTGAATTAGTGCTAATGACTAGGGAGAGATAGGAGGAAGATCAACTAGGTCTCATCCACCTTAGGCAGTAAGGCTGCCTCAACACAAAATCCGGGACCAAATCTTGACACTCTCTTTTCTATCACATGAAACTAACACCATTATATACACTAACTTATCCATGATCCAATGTATGGATCTACAAGCGGGACCGAACAGCAGAATCCCGAATTGCCACGTATGATGGATTCAGATCTTCGATCCGAGTCACGCCTAAGAGACTCATGGTAGTCTCCATCTCAGCCCTGAGGATTTGAATAGCCTTGCTGACGCCAGTCTCTCCAAATGCCAATGCGTACAAGAATGCGCGCCCGAGAGCCACCCCTTTCGCACCAAGTGCAATCGCCTTGACCACATCGGCACCTCTCATGATGCCGCCATCGACAATCACCTCACAATTATCAAACACTTCCGGTGCATTTTGACGGATCTCGATCAACGTTTCAATCGCTGATGGCGCTCCCTCAAGTTGTCGTCCACCATGGTTTGACAACCAGGGGTGTACTCCGTACTTCATGCACAGGGCTGCGTCCTCCCAGCACTGAATACCCTTGATGGCGATGGGCAAATCTGTCAGTCCCCGTAGCCACGTAATGGCCGAGTCCCAATCAAAAGACGAGCATACCGCTCTATATTATTCAAACATGAGTCTCAAGTTAACAGTATGAAGGGGTATTAGAATGCTCACCCGCGTTGGGCACTAATTCCGCCAGTCGTGGGCGTGTCATCTTCGTCGTCCTCGGGTTCATCGGGGTGTGAGGCCTGAACAATAGTCAACAAGAAAAAGCTCCGCTATATCTTCAAAGGTTATCTGGATTTCACGCACCTCGTACTCTGCAGCTTCCATTCGCAGATCCCGTTCACGTTTTCCTCCACGAATAGCGTCGACCGTCAACGCAAAGCCTTTGTACCCAAGCTCAATAGCTCGTCTGATCTCCTTCTCTGTAACTTCCAGATCGGTTTTGGCGTAGATCTGCCAATATGTGGTCTGGTTTGGAGCGCGTGCGCATGCCATCTCCTCCTGCGTGCATCCAGCCATATTACACACCCAGTGAAGGACACCATTCTTCGCAGCGGCTTGGGTCATTAAGATCTCTCCGGCTGGGTGGGCAAGCTTGCCACCACCTGCTGGTCCAATGAAAAACGGAACGCTTACTTTTGTTCCCAGGATTGTGGTGGACAAATCGACAGACTCCACAGGGCGCAAGATTCGAGGTCGGAATCGAGCAAGCTGCCAGGAGTTGCGGTTCCATTGCTCTGTTTTCTCGTCCTCCGCCCCTGCTTTAAAGACTGCACAATTGAATGTCAATTCCAATCCTAGCAAAAGGTAATAGAGGGAGGAGGAAAAGACTTACAAGCAAAAGCTTTGGGAGAGAGCCGTTGGGACGCGGCCACTTCGAAGTCACTCATGTTCAAAATGTTCCTCAGTCGCAGCTTTGGGGTTGGCGATGGGGTGGAGAGCTCGCCATTGGACTCTTTGGTATTGGGTGTTTGTACAGTCATTTTGGGGATTGGTGTTGGTGTATCGACTTTGCCTACGATATCTCTATGTGAAACCAAACAAGTTAGTATCCCGTCAATCCTATGAAGTACATGATATGATATCGCTCACTCAGTTTTGATATACTTTGGCAGCGTATCATCAGAATGAATGCCTTTAAATGCCCGACTAGCGTCTTTCCCTGCGTACCGGAGAATTATCTTGGATCCGCCCGGGTGTAATTCAACAAAAGATGTTAAATCATACACGATTTGGTCGATGATAACCCAGCAGCTTTGTAGGGATTTGTGTTGAGCGACTTCGGATCTGTCACACACACGAAGCGATTCCATATTCTTGTATCTAATTACCAAATATGATTATCTGGTTTCCAACGGTTTAAAAGAGGAGTCTCGGTCCGGCTCCAATAGCAGCTGGAAGGTTAGTTTGCTCCTACTAATCTTCGGCTAGAATCCCTACACGGAACATAGGGTACGGGCCGAGAAGGACTTCCGTTATCAACGAATCCTTTGAATCACTCCAGGTATTGCCCAGTAACATGAGAGATATCTCAACAAACACGAATTAATTGGTATGATCAGCTCATCTTCAACATTTCAATTTCAAAATCGATATTGGATGAGGACCTAAAGCTTACTCATATATATATTGTTGAGAAATATATAGAGACCCCAAAGTACCAATGCACTTTCTGGGCTCAAATAATAAAATTCTCACAAGTATCCAGTTCCTTGTATTCTCAACACCCAATAAGGCTATTTTGGAATACGCGAACGGGATATGAATTTTGAAAGTATTGTGACAAACATAGAAGGCGGTATCTGGAGTGCTTATAAAAGATATCCATTTCTTCGAACAGACAACCATCATCCTCACTAATCAACATAATTGGCATAGCGCCCTGTTAATTATTTCATTCGTAACATGATACTATTTGAAAATATCGACAATTCCTTGGAAGGTTGTGACGGAATCTCGTGTACAGCAAGGTATGGTATACAGTTTAAGAAGCGTGGGATTTTAGTATTAATAAGTAGAAGACTATCGCGATCTCAGGGGTATGTGGAAGTTGGATTGGCGACGAAAGAAAGAGAGTTCTTTTAGGCAAGATAGAAGACGTCACTGAAATATTTAGATTGATGGCCTAGATATGAATACAAAACTTTTTGACTTGTAAACTGTACACTTGTTTAGTGTTATGATCGGTGTCAATGTCACTGCATCACCAAGCTCTGATACGTGGGCTCTCTGAGGTCGGTAGTCTTAAATCTATTTGGATAAACGTCTGCCTTGTTGAATCCGTACATGGATATTATCCTGCCCCAATATGATGAAATGCTGGTTGTCTCCAAATTAATCCACCGTTTTGACTGCTATATCCCACCTAGTGTTATGAGGTTTGCCGTGACTATATACCTAGGTTGCCGCCTAGGATAATGAAAATGATAACCAATTGGCATATTGGGATCCAACGAGCTATTCTACAAATACCCCTACAAGCTTTCAAGGTTGTCCTTACGGTTTTGAATTCTTGGCAGCTTGGGATCTTAGTTGTTTCCAACCGCAGGATCCTCGGAGTCCCTAGTTGAATCCCCGCCGTCACGAGGCGAATCCTTGCGATAGCTTGAGGAATGCTCATTGGGGTGCAAAAGATTTCATCATACAGGTGATCAATGAGACGAGCTGACTGGGCAGGGTCCAAATGAACTTCGTGCTTGTCTGGGAGGCTTACGTTTTGTAGTGCTCAGTTCAACATATAACCCACAGCCCCCTATTGACAGTTCCTGATACTGTTTTGAATCTCAGCATAGTTTGCCAAGTACTCTTTGGTAGCGACTGGCAGTTCATCAATCAAACGACGCAATTGACGGGCAGCTTCAGTATTCAGTTTATCACGAGTGGATTCAAGTATTCAATAATGCACTCAATCTTCGAGTTATACATATTGCGTCAGTGAACGAAAATCCTGCACAGACTTGCGCCTCTGAGACGTATAAAGTACGATGATATGAATGATTTCTCAGTCACAGTTCACCACAATATTTGAATCATCTTCTCCGACGTCCGATGGAAAGCAGGGGAATATAGTCAGATCACAATGTTGATGAGGGGCTAGTATATATTATTTCTCACTTCGCCACCAGCTGGAATGTGCGCTTTCCCCCCGTTAGCTTGAATCCTGATGCATCCTCTTATAATACATCTGAACTATAATTAGATTGTGTGTCCTCGGCTACACCAATCCCAGTGTACTATCTGGCTGGGGATCATGAGTGTTCTAAATGCCTCGCTCATATGCACTTATAGCCATCGGCGCTTACAAGTTCCCAAAATGTTCAACTAAAACGTTCAGCCAAACTCTCGGGTTTTATCTTATCCCCACTTTACTACAACTGGCACTGTACCCTTTAAGTGGGGCGCGTCGCTTGCGCTTGCAATTTCCATTCATTTCCAGTCGGCATGCCAAGCTTTCCATTTCCACGTCACCAGAAATCTTACTATTCAGCCCCAGTTCAGAGAACTGAGAGGAACCCCTAGATTCTGAAGAGTCTTGTTGAAACCCCCAAGCATTGGCTTCTGTTAATGCCTCTTTGCAGCGCGGGAACTGAACCTAGTAGTGGAAGAGGTTCTCCGAGCTGTATTTCCGGTCGACTACATACCTCCACAGGAAAGCTTTGTAGGAGTTAATGGGATCGTCCGTGAGTTTACTGTGATTATATGTGTCCCTATGCATAACTAAAAAGGACATTACAATAATGTAATTTCAATTTCTGTCGCATAAACCATATCCCGTGTCAATGGCTTTCTTTGGAACGTATATTGGGCATATGATATCTACACTAACAGGTTTCAAAAACTTTAATACATAGATGCAACATGATATGCAATGATAGAGTAGGCTTCAGGGTTGATAGCACACGGACATCCGGATATTCCACAGAATCCCGAAAACTTTAGCTCAGGGCCTTGTTGACCACACCAAGGATCTCATTAAGCGGGTTCTTCATGGAGAGGTTACATCACTGTCCGCTTTGAACTAAAATATCACACTAAGCCAATACAGAAGTGGCCCCTACTGCTCCGATTTATCGACGTGTTCCGATCTGATGCCATATTCCAGTTTTGCTCCTACTCAGCTCCATGTAATGACTTCTGTGGGTATCGATTCAGTATATAGGATTGCCATATTTAATAGAGTTTCTTCGTACGTTCTGTAGGAATGAAAAAGTTTTGCCTGCCTGAACGTTGGCGTTGCGGCAGGGCTACTCTGTTTTGTTTTTATGAAACAATCTGTCGCGCACCAGGAGATAAGATCAGAGGCAGCTGACGAGACCGAACGAATTTAGCTGACTCAGAGCGAGGCTATGAGATAGTAAAAGAAGGCTGATGTCATGTTTTAAGCTAACGATCGTATGTGTAGTAAATTTCATGGGAAAAGAACGATATCATCGGGATGCAGGCGGTATGGCATATTCAATACGATGCATGAAGGAGCATTGGCAGTAGCATCATATGAAACAGGCATGTAACTTCTTTACAATCTATCTCCTAACTTTAGACCTTGTACACGATCTTGCTGTTGGAGATGAGCCCGTCACGGTATTCCTGGAATCCCTCTAGCACAGAGTCGAGTCTCCCGAAGAGCTTCGGGGTATTCGGCTTGATGACTCCAGATGAGATCAACTTGGGCAGTTCCTTGAAGAACTTGGCCGAAAGCTCGTGATCTTCCTTGTGCGGCTGCAAAACCGATTAATAAATGACTTGAAATGTTTAGTCTCAAAGATGACTTACCGGCCAGTAGAAATCCTTGTATCTATGCTCCTTCAAGAAAGCCGTCCAGACAAGCACATCCGTCACCTTAGTCTGCTTGGTCACATTCTCGGTGAAAGCCTTACCCGGACGAACAGTGCACAAGACGCCACCCTGTTCGGAGATTGCCTGCGATGCAGTGACAGAGGACGAGTCGCTGCCGATGGCGTCGAAGACGTACTTCAGGCTGGATTTCGTAGCAGCCTTGATGCTCTCCGCCACCTTGGCGTCGCGGTAGTCGAAAGCGTGACTAGCACCAAGGGACTTGGCGAGATCGTGGTGTCGTGGACTGCAAGTCGTCACAACATCGAGGCCGTAGTACTTAGCGATCTGGATGGCGTAAAGTCCGACGCTTGCTGCAATTCGTGAGTTCGTGTGCTATTGATGGACCACATGTCATTGATTTGACTCACAGCTTCCGCCCCAAATGAGGACAGTCTCCCCAGACTTCTGAGGGATGTTGAGACAGTCCTTGGAGAAAAGGGCGAGTAGTGCTGTGCACGCGGCGAGGGGCACTGTGGAAGCCTGCTCGGGAGTGATGCCTTCGGGCAAAGGGAAGCAAATGCGCTCATCTGCGAGGGTGTACTCGCTGTAGCCACCTAATCCCTTGATCTCGCCTATTCAAATGAAAGTTTATATGATGAACAGAATGAGAAGATTCAAGAGCGTAACTGACCTCCCCAAACTAGACCAGCAATCACGGTGCCAGTCTTGATCCTGCTCACTTTGTCGCCCGTTTTCTCGACCGTACCGACAAAGTCACAACCGAGAACCGCGTCGTCGCCAAAGGCATTGGCATCAAGGGATTGAACTAGATAGAGAATTGGCTTTAGTTATCACAGAATGGGTGACTGGAAGCATAAATTACCATCCGTAGGGTTCTGGGCGACGTGGGAAATCTTCACGAGCACCTGATGTTCGCCTGGAGTCGGCATAGGAATTGTTTCCTTGGACAGCTTGCCACCTTTGGTGACAAGGGCTGTAGCGGTGGTGGGAGCCATTATCAATGCTTCTAATTACTATTTTTGTCGAAGGCGGTTTTGCTTGTGATATGAATTGCTTTTTGTTTCTCCGCAGCTGTGGCTTTTATATGCGTCCAACGCAGCAGGGTTCTTGTGCCTCTGTGAGGATCATTCACTCACAGTGGGTGAGCTGGTGAGATTTGTAATTAACCTTGATATCGTCAGCGGTGCGATTTGTAATTAAGTGGATATTGAATTCGCCTGATAATTGCTCCGATAAATGTGAGGGGTTAAGGCACGGATTTAGCTTCAATGTATGAAGTTGGCGCTTGCAAATGCCCGAAACAACACCGGCAGCGCCTGGACTTTCCGTTTGTGAGACAACAATCGTTGATATGCCAAGACGCCAAGCATATTGTCCTTGCCAAGCTTCCTTTTGCAAGAAAAGGCGCTTCGCGTATTTTTATAGTTTGCCTCGATTCTTCAGCAGTTCGTCAATGAAAATGGCGCAACTATATCGGAACGCATCAGCTAGCGACCGACCGCCTACCAATCACAAATGCGGGAAAGCGTTTTTGCGAAATAGCCGTAATAGCGCACCATAGGGTGCTCGTTGAGCGTTCAGTTGCATTGTCTTACCGATTATCAGGGGCTTACGATAGATGGCACTCCTAGCGGTGGATGATGACAGAGATAGCTGGTTGGCTAGTACCGATTACAGCTACTTCGGCTGATGAAATGAGCACCTGGATGGCCTTACCAAGTAGATGGGACTCTCTCAGGCCGCCCTTTCCGTACAACAGATAAGAGGGCCACTTTCTAGCTCTTGCCAACCGTTTGTTGGAGCATGGCGCTTACCGGCCAAGCCGTCACGCATGGGTTTGAGGACATTCTGCATCGCGGGAAGCTCGGGAAGCCTCATGTAAGACAGGCCCATTTACTGTCCACTACAGACTCTGTTGGGCGTTGCTGACGATTCCGGATGTAGTATAGTCTGCGAAGAGATGGCAAATTGATACGGGCCAAGATATGTCGCGAACAAAAGCGGGACTATCGTATAGTCGAATACTTTTCATCCAACCATGGCAGCACGAGAGGTTCAGTAGATTGGATTGAGGAGTTTTCTGGGCTATGCCACGAAGAGCTGGGCTTGTAAGAGACCGCTGATAAGGTTCGGCCACGGCCTGGGAAATCTATAAAGATGGAGTGTTCCGCCAGCATCATCTTGCTCTTCTTCTCTCACAGACAGGCCGTCTTCGTTCCAATCTAACAACTCCCTGACCAGACCAGCCTGAGCAACACCAGCTACAATCGATCAAAAGATGAAGTCCTTGAACATACTGGCAACCGGCCTCTTTAGCTTTGCCGTCCAGGCCGCAGTGCCTTCCAGTGGCACTGCTGAGGCTAAGACGGCGCTGATCAAGGAATTGCTCACACCTCAGCTCTCCGAGAACGCCACCATTGTCTTCCCCGGCTCCCCAGAATGGTATGATGTTACCCATCGTGCTGCTGCTCCCCGTTTACACCCAGGCTATCTCGCCGTTGTCGACGTAGCTGCCGAAGACGATGTCGTGAATACGGTATAAGATGAACTGTCCAAGAAGAAAAAGGAACATTATCTGACACTTCTACAGATCAAAGTCGCCAACGAGATCGGAGTCCCGTTCCTAGCTGTCACCGGTACCCACGGCTGGACCGACGATATTAGCAAGATCCAGGGCGGAATTCAGATCCGCATGCGTGGCCTCAATCAAGTCGGTCTCGGCCCCAACAACGACACTGCATATGCCGGCGGTGGTGTCATTCAATACGAAGTCGTCCAGGGTCTTTATCCGTATGGAAAGCAAGCTGGTAATCTCCCATGCCCTCTCATGTGAATCCCGCACAAGCAAGCCAAGAAAGATCAACTGATAAGCATGTCTTCCCTAGTCCATGGTCTCTGCGAGTGCGTCTCCATCATGGGTCCCCTCCTGGGTGGTGGTCACAGCGTACTCCAGGGTGAACACGGTTTCGCTGCTGACAACTTGGTCTCGGCTAAAGTCGCGCTCCACAACGGTACTGTTGTTACTGCCTCAGCCACTGAAAACGAAGATCTCTTCTGGGGCCTTCGTGGTGCTGGTCACAACTTGGGTATTGTCCTTGAGTTCGAGGTTAAGGCTTATGACATCCACCCGGATCCATGGACCTTCACGACGCTCGTATATGAGGCCGATAAGATCGAAGAGTACTTCGAAGCCTGGAACAAGCTCGAGGACACAATTGCTGACCCCGGTCTGGTTGTCCTGAACGGTTACTACCGCAACTTGCCCGATATCAAAGCTGGAAAGGTGAGTGACTAGCGTCGATATTGTCGCCACAGGTCACATCTAGTAGTACTTGCTAACAATGCTCCAGCCTCTTCTTGTCATGGATCTTATCTACCAGGGCTATGACACCGCTGCTCCCCAGTACCTTGAGGCCTACCGTGCTATCGGCCACATCCATGAGGAGACTATCACCGATATTTACTGGAACAAACTCTTTGACGTCACCAATTTCGGTCGTGACGACCGGGTCTGTGTCACTAGTCAGAATTGGGGCGGCTATGTCAACTCCATTGTCCGCTGGGAGCCCGCGTCCATGCGTGAAAGCTACAACATTTTCGCTGATCTTGTCGCCATTGAAACCTACAACACCTCTACCTTCATCTTCGAGTCCTATGGTCGCAAGGGTGTCCGCGACTTGCCCGATGACTTGAACGCTGTCCCACCGGAGGAGCGCAACAAGCACAACATGCTGGCTGCCTTCTTGTTCTGGTCCGGTGATAACAAGACTGAGCTCGCTGTTGCCCGCGAGTTCGGAGAGAAGCTCCAACTTTCCAGCCGCAATGGTGAGATTACTCACTCTTACGTCAACTACGCCATAGGTGGTGAGGAGCTTCCGCAGGTATACGGCCGTGACGTTGATCGTCTGCAGAAGCTCAAGGCCATCAAGACCAAGTTTGATCCTTACAACAAGTTTGGATTCTATGCTCCCCTCACAGGCGCTTGAGTGCGAAGATGATGTGATAGTGACGGCTGAAGCGCCGGAGTAAATATCACGGTCGACGAGTTCGGGGACGTGAAGAAGAATTAAGTATACTATGTATAGGGAGAGAAAGGGGGGAAGAAACAAAGGATTGGTCCAATTAGATTCTAATATAGGGCTTAAATTTAGATAGGATAAATAGAAGTCATGATGATTTCAACTAACTTCCTTCATAGCTAATCAATTGTGGTCTCTTATTGGGATGGGGTGTAAACATTATCCGTGATTTGAATTGTAATCCTGAAGGCAGTATTATTTGGAAGTACTCATAATCATCAGGTAGTGTACTTGAATCCCAAATTGTCCTTATCTGTCATATCCAACCAGTCATGGTTAGTAGACATGCGAGCTTTGATGGCCTCTTTACGCTTCTTATTGCCAATGTAGTAAACTAGACCATATACTGTAATAGAAAACATTGTAACGATATAGTATATAATCATTACCATAGTTCTACTATATTCAATTGCTTGATCTGCTTGGAATGTTTAAGGTCCGATATATTTCCGGTAGCCTAGGTAATATAAAACTAGGCGTAGAGCGTGATTCTAAAATATTATTAGTTTAGACTCATGTTTTTAGGGGGTATCTTACTTCTTTATATGACCTATATTACTCGCCTACTATACTAAAACTTGGCCTTAACAACTCCCATGGGACTAAAAGAATTTTGCTCCTATAACCCTAGTTGGCCTTCATACACACCTGACCCTGATATGACTAATGAATCGAGCATGCGAGCACGGGCCACGCTTGCCTAATACAGTAATCTTCTATTTCCTAATCTGGAAAGATATAGGAAGGAGCAAAATAAAGGTATCTACTAAGCTCTAGATAGACCCCGGGGCCTCAGGAATACTCCAAGTGGTCAAACCGAGATAGGCACGATGCAGCCTAAAAATGACCATATTAAAGCTGGGCGGATGTAGCGAGAAGGAATGAGGAATGGAAGATCTTTTTGAGATCGTATTCTAAAACAAATTTCCCTTCGCATGTGCACGTATCTGATTATTTCATGTGTTCCCCTTCCTCCTTTCTTCCTTTCCACTCCATCTCAGAAAACCGAGCAGACAAAACCCATCTCCTAAGAAATCATCAAGATACGCCTAGGTAGGATCGACCTGTATATCTGCTATTCTGGGGACTACACTAACCTTGAGAACATTCCAAGCCACCTAATACACCGGGAGGGCTTCAATGTCACCTAACTTTACCTTTATATGTATGAATTGACTTCATCAGGCCCCTTGATTATCATTTTTTTTCCCATGCGACGATTTATAGAATGACATTAACCAAGCCATCTTTTTTTACCTAATTTGACTTGACTACTGTGCCTCATATGTGGCCCGGTATTATTAAAGAGAGGAGTGTTTAGATTATTTGACCATCTGTGTGTCGGTAGCAACAAATTGCCAATATCGCTCTGCGGACATCCTCCTCCATGATTTCCCCCAGATAACTACAACGACAAATGAATATGTACAGAAGAAAGAGATAAATGACACTGAGATAAAGCAGTTTCGAAGACCCACTGCTTCGATCCATGGTGTTATGGCGTAGCTAAAGCTAAACCCTATTGTATTCCGGATGATATTGATGGAAACAAAGGATTCACCAGCCATTTCTTTGAAACAATCGACTGCGTATGCCAATGATATTGCACTTGCACAGACGACTCCAAAGGTGGTGACACCAATTCCGATGATTAAAACCATGTAGTGTGCCCCTTGACTGGCCCCAACTCCCCACATGACCAGCCCCCCTGCAGCAATAGGTGCGGACACCAGAAGGCCCCATAACCTATGTTCTGGTTCTCGAATACCTCCGTTGCGCTCTGCTAGTTTGATGGCGAGATAATCTGAAATCTTTCCCGCCCAGACGGATGCAGCTCCACCGAAGACAAAAGGTGATAGATAGGCAACACCAACCATTGTCGGAGGGAAATTGTAGGGACTGGATCCTAGAATACTGGAAATCGTTGCGTTGATCACGCTATAAAGGGCTAGGTTGGATCCGTATAAGAGACCGGCCCACAAAATATTGGGAAAAAAGAAAGGAATCTTTAACGACTGCCAGCTCTTTGAAGCCATTTGCTTATGGGTTGGACGACCAGGAAGTATTGTAGCCAGTGCTAGCCTCCGCCGACGAAATTTTAAGCCTGTAGATATTCCAGTACGACCTAGTGCTGTAGCTGTTTCGGTCTCAAGTCGCTCCGTAGTGGTGATCTCTGGCTCTTCATTGTCATCTGCCGGGACAATTTCATATTGCTGGGCCCTGCACTCGGTTGTTTTTCAAAAGTAGATTGTATCCTCCATGAAAAAGAAGAGGATCAGTGAGCAAATGCCCAAAAATACTGTAGCGAGATACATAACCCATTGCCAACCCAAGCCATCCGCTATGAACCCTGCAAGAAAGGGGGCAGTAAAATTTGATCCAAACAAGACAAAAGTGTACAGGGCCATATAGTTTCCTCGCTCATGAGCGAAGAAGAGATCCTGGACCGACAATTCCGGTAGAGACTCCACAGATGAACAAAATAGTCCCAGAAGAATGCAATGCGCGTACCATTGACTGGCACCATGAGCCAGCGGCACCCATAGAACCGGTCCTATCGAGAATATAATGGTCACAAGGTAGACTAACTTGCGGCCATATGTCATGGCGACAGGTTGCCATAAAAGATTTGCCCATCCTTGCATCAACTGCATGAATCCAGTACTAAGATTGAGATCTGCAAGACTGACTCGTTGCGATTCGGATATTTGTTTCATTGTGGAGAACGGCGCAGCTGTGCATAAGCCAACAGCAAAGGTGTACAAACATACCATGCCGATATTGAGGTTTTTCCACTGTTGTGATCGATTGAGGGGATCATTTGGATCTGTGCTGGGCTGTGGTTGTAGAATTATTCGTTTCGGTTGAGCATATATATTGCTGCCATGCGCTTTATTGACGAGAATAATAGTTCCAGGTACATCATCATGTTCATGGTGCTCTGGAAGATGGTCCATGGTAGGGTCTCTCAAAGATAACGGAATATGTGACATGGAATATAAACCGAATTAATTGATAATGCTGTCAAATGGAGCTTGAAATTGATATCACAAACTTGAGCCAACAAACTTGGGCGTTCACTGACCACGTATGTAAGTAAGCACTCCAATGAGAAGGGTTATCAAGATATTACCCAAATAGGCAGGTGAGTCAAAGAAGCAAGTGAGCCAGCCATGGAGCCACCAAGGGATAGAGATAAGCTCTCTAAACCCCTCTTTTTTATTTCTTTCCCGTCCGTAGGTTGACATATATGCTTTCAGAATTGAGGTAAGCCAATCATCGCTATTGCAATACGAAAAGAGGCCCCAAGTCCCTAGCTAACGGCATTACAACTATACTAGCCTAATAAGGCCATGCCACAGCAATCAGACTCTCTTACTTGTTTCAGATAACCTGCGAAGAGTGATAAATTAAATCTTCGATACATTCTCGACTAGGTTCGTGAGTCCTCTCCCCAATATTGTGGGATATGCAACCTATCCGGCTACTGTTATTTGCATTATAGCTCTAAAGAAACGCTAAAGATAATAGAACGCGGGCCTGGCCCCACCTAGGACGTGTATTTATACAGCAAGTCAAAGGATATACTCGATTAGGAAGGCGGCCTTATACCAATCACAGTATGTTAAAGGGGGCTCGGATAGGAACGGCGAGTATATACATGCACCTAAGTCTCTACTACTTCGAGCCAGATTAACCACGCAACATGGCTCCATCTAAAAACCAACTCTCCACGGATATCTCGCCAGATCTGAAGAATGACGCTGAACGTGACTTGATCGAGAGTTCTCAAAGGGCTACCCGCCGAGAACATGACCTGACCGTACAGCAAGCCCTTTCCAAGCATAGAAGTGCTATCTTTTGGGCAGCCTATTTTATTCTACCTGGTTTTGTGATTGGTTACGATCCAACAATCCTTGGCAGCTTGGTCGGTATCCCACAATTTCGAAAAGACTTTGGTTACGAACACCCTGCTGGTTCAGGCACTTATGTCCTCTCGTCTTCTTGGACATCGGCATTCCCATACGCACCTATTATTGGTTTCTTGGTAGCTCCAATTTGGGCGGGATGGTGCGTCGATCGTTTCGGACCCAGGAAGACACTGCTATGCTGCACAACCCTGTCTCTGGGAACCCTCTTGATGGAAGTTCTTGGTAACACTTCAGGCATTATCTTCGCCGGAGACCTCCTTACTGGCCTCCTCACTGGTGGGTTCCCCGTTCTCGGTCCCGCATACATATCGGAAATCCTGCCTGTTAGTCTTCGAGGTATCGGACTAGCAGCCAACAACTTTGCTCAGGTTGCTGGGTCATTTATTGCAATCGGGATCTTGCGCGGAACGGAAACTCGGGCGGACAAATGGGCGTACAAGATCCCTTTCATCACAGAATACGCTTTCCCTGTGCTCTTCATTCTTGGAGCACTCTTTGCCCCAGAAACGCCTTGGTTTCTGGTGAAGAAAGCGCGATACGAAGAAGCAACAAAATCCCTGGAACGTACTGGATATACCCAGGATCTCGACGATACTCTGGCTCATATGAAGGAAACCATTCTATTGGGAGAGCAGTGTGTATCCACTACCGCCTACCTTGATTGCTTCAAGGGCACAAACTTCCGACGTACTGCAATATGTTCAATTTGTTACAGCGGTCAATTCCTCTGCGGAGTTAATGTTGTGTCTTCGTATTGCACCTACTTTTTCCAGCTGGCAGGCGTGTCAACGGATCAAGCATTCGATCTTTCTCTTGGTCTCTTTGCGCTTGGTATTGTCGGGAACGTGATTTCATGGCCTTTGGTGTCAATCTGGGGTAGGAGATTCGGCTACATTTCAACCTGTTGCGCAACTGCCGTCTTGATGTTTTTGATTGGATTTTTGGATCTTGCACCATCTTCCAATAAGGCCGCCCTGTATGCCAAGTCATCTATGCTGCTTGTCTTTTACTTTATTTACAACTTCGGTCTTGGCCCCCTTGTTTATGCCTTGATTGCCGAGATCCCAAGCACAGCAATACGCGGAAAGACAATGGGCGTGGCATGTTCTTTTGCCCATATCTTTTCTCTCGTCATTACAGCCGCTCTTCCCTATGCAATGAGCCCCCTCGAGGCAAATTGGGGTGGCAAAATCGGGTTTTTGTTTGGCGGACTCAGCGTTGGGGTGGTAGTTTGGGCATTTATGTGTCTGCCAGAAACAAAGGGCAGGACGTTTGAAGAGCTTGATATTCTCTTTGAGCGGAAGACGCCAGCCTGGAAATTTGATAGTACTGATTTGACAGATTTTGATCGTGCAGCCGTGATTTACGGGCATAGTGGGAGTGTCTGAATACATTCTAGTTGCGCGATAGGAGGTTCTCTCAACACCGTCTCATAGACCTTGTATAGATCATCCGATCCATGTATTGTCTCTCAATCACATTGTCAGTCACAACGGCTTCTGGGTTACCCGCATGATACATAGAAAATATTCGGGTGAGACTATGAGCTGCACAACATCAGCTTTTCGAGACATGAATCCTTTAAATGAATATTGTTTGCCTTCAAGAATTTTCTGTCCTTTAAACCCATGGTAATCGTGGACATTGTTAAGTAACATAGAATGATCAATCAAAGTTCAATTAACCTGTTGCAGTAAGTAACATAGAATGGGGAAGGTTGATACGCTGCATTGTTGAATAATTGATTATTGATGGGAAAAAGAGACTTTATGTGCAGGTCTTTTGTCCGGCCTAGAGACGAGATTCCCTGATTTGCCTTGGGGCTTCAGCGGCAAACGCACGTAAAATGAAGTCGCAGCCTCCGACGGTGACCTTCTCACCACTCTTACGCTCTCGCATTTCAACATCTAGCCCATCAGCCATTGAAGGCAAATCCTCACTGCTCGGTCCTAATGCATATTTTACCTCCCAGTGGCCATCCGCCCACTCTTCCCTTCGTGCGCTCACCCCCTCTCCAGTGATTTGAACAGCCCGTTCTCCAAGGGGTGTCCGCCCAACCACATGAATTTGCTTCTGGTGAAGAACCAAATACGACCCCCCAATTTGCGCTAGGAAAACCTTGGTAACTTGGTGCTGACCCTCTTCTAGAACACCCTCATCAGACTCCAAGATCCACGAAAGGCCACGCCCTGGCCCTTCCGGCCCTTCGGGAACCGGAAGATACCTCCACACTTCTTCATAATCCGTCATCGGCAACCCAGGTACATCTGGTCGAGCCATTGTCCCAGTCTCCAAATCATCTCCATTGGGGAGCGGGATGAATGGACATGGGTTGCTAATGTTGAAATTGTGGTGGGAGTCAATCTCATGGGTGAACACCACGCGGCCTATAGCAAGTCAGTCATGTATTGCATGATGTACCATCGACAGTCAGAAAATTGGATTGGGATCATACGTGGGTCTTTGCTTTCCTGGATACATTCTCCTGCGAGCGCCCAATCGATTTTGCCGGATTGTTTATCGACTCGCAGGTCGACGTACCATTCGCCAACCGTTATCACCAGTGTATCGGTAGTTTCGAATGGTGTCTCTGATGCCCATCTCATTGAGATGCGTGTTGTCAAGCTCGATTCCAAGGCTGGTACAGATACTTTTGACATTTTGGGTGGTGGCGATATTTTTCAAAATGTTCGCCTGCTCTGAAGACCGAGTGGGGAAATTTTGGCAGGCCAAGATGGTATAGGTAATCTACATGGCCCAATTGGACATATAAATACTACAAATCGAATTGCTAAGATATCTTTGACCCGAAAGTGTTGTTCTCCACAATCTCCAACTACCAAGAAATTCGACCCCGCGCTGTCCGAGTCTCGCTGCTGGTTGCCGTTTTCGAAGACTTTTAACTATTCCGTAGATAGTGACTCACTCGTTAACTTACCCGATTCGAGAATATTCATATATTCATTATAAAGAGAAGGTTATAAAGACAACCTTGATTTATTGTGAAATACCAATCCTTATTCCACCTGGTTCTTTGTGTGACCACTCAACAAATTGAAACACAATGACTTGGATTCTGATCGCTGCTTTCATAGCAGCCTTTCTGGTCTACCACCTCTCTATTTCCACTTTATTTAGCCCTCTTGCACGAATTCCGGGTCCAAAGAGCTTTGCCTTGACCAAGTTCAAATTGGCATATGAGGACTACAAAGGAACTCGCACGCGAAAGATCAATGCTCTCCATCAACAATATGGACCCGTCGTCCGTATCGGCCCCAGTGAGGTGACCTTCAACAGTACCACGGCCTTACGTGCGATCTATGGTGCCGGAAGTGGCTTTGAGCGAACTGGTTTCTACCACATGTTTGAGGTTTACGGACGAAAGAACATGTTTTCGTTTGCGACCGCGAAGCAGCATGGAGAAAGGAAGAAGCTCTTTGCCCACGCCTATGCCAAGTCGGTGATGCTCAAAGGTCAAAACGCAGAAATGGTTGAGCAGAAAGTCAAGTTGTATATGGACCTTCTAGAGCGCGATGGGGGAAAAAGTGAAATCTTTTCCACCTTGCATTATTTCTCCCTAGACACAATCACCGACTTTCTTTACGGATCTTTCGGCAGGACTTCGTGTCTCGAGGGATTGGGGCAAGATCGCGCGCTCATTGTGGATATCATTGATACTGCCCGTCGCAAGCTATCGTGGTACGCAGTGCATTTCCCTCACTTCACGGAATGGCTTTACTCCAGGACCGGGGTTAGTGGCTGTATTGCGAAGTGGTTGTACCCAATGCAACTGCCAACGACATACAGCGGCATCAGACTTCACGCGATGAAAGCCACTCAGAAATATGCCAGTGCTTCTGCCAGCGAGAGAGCAAGCACAACAGCCCTGATCTCCAGGCTGTGGAGCCACCACCACTCCGAAAAGCCAAATGGAATCGACGATCTCGATATTGCATCGGAATGTGCAGACCATCTTCTGGCAGGCATTGACACCACGAGTGACACATTGATGTTTTTGATTTGGGCTCTTTCTCGGCCAGAGAACAAGGAGTTCCAAAACAAGCTGATTGAGGAAGTCTGCAACATCCCCGAAGACTCGCTCAATTCAAATGGCATCCCCAAAGTGGAAAGTAGCGACAAGCTCTCCTACCTCGATGCAGTTATCAAAGAGACCCTCCGTCTCTATGCACCTCTTCCCGGATCAGAGCCACGCTCACTTCCCACGGTAACCACGATTGATGGCTACACAATTCCGCCCCAGACAGTGGTTTCTATGGCCCCATACTCTCTCCACCGAAACCCTGAAATTTTCAAGAATCCCACAAAATTCAATCCAGAGCGCTGGTTGGATCCCTCTGAAAACTTGGCCGATATGAAGAAATGGTTCTGGGCATTTTCCAGCGGAGGAAGGATGTGTATTGGCATGCAGTATGTTCCTTGTTTTTCTATAGGAGGAACTTCCGGCTTCGATTATGACATACGGCTAACGAAGAACAGTCTTGCAATGGCAGAAATGACTACTTTGGTCGCAGCCATTTATCGAAAATACAACACCACACCAATAGGAGATTTCGGCACCGTCTCTCCTGGCATCACAGGTCGCTATGAAGTGTTCTATGATGATTCTTGTAGTCGAATGCGGGTAAGTTCAGTTGATATGTTTCTCTTGAAGTCTCACTAATCATGGAAACAGGAACACGAGTGTCAAATCCAGTTCACGCCACATCAAGCAATCTAAATAGTGTAGTTTCTGTGCTAAGTGTTATATTTCAAAGGTGTCGCATTATATTGGGGTTTGACGGATTGGATGATACTTTAGCCCTATACTTTCTCGATGAAATTCAAAATAATTACATATAAGTTTCCAACATATATAAACAATTATTCCCCCTCTTCGTATTGCTTAAGACGAAGGGTCTATGATCGTCATCTTTCTCTCGCGATGGAGTGTGATGAGGAATCCGTCAGTACTAGGACGGGCCGATTTTCTTTCGATTTTGTCTGGCGCTGAGAGACTCAGGCTCAGGTTTGGGGCCAGTGATGAGGAGTTAGTACTGTTAATGTTAATCTTCGAGGTGGCTTCTTATAGAGAATTGTGAAGAAGTTTACTTGATTTGTACTTGGCTTTCCGTAATGGGATGCATCAAAGTATGATAACACCTTCGCAGAGGGGGTTAGCATGTTGATGTAGGGGCGAAGGCTGACAGAGGATTTCCGCGGCTAAATATATTCATAGACCCCAACTTAGGTTTGGCAGACATAAGAGTTATTCGATTAAAAGTGTTCGAGGTAAGGATAGCTCCTCTGAGCGTTATAATCCTATGCTAATAGGTTTAACGAGCTTAGTCTGTGGCATGGAATTTACCATATCGACGGTCTACAATGGCCTCACTCGCACGAAGACTTATAAGAATTATAGGACTCAGACTTCAAACCCCCCTTTGTAGGTGGGAATTGATGCCTGAATGTCTTATTTAGCACCGCTCTTTACATCGCTCTATACTGTATGGTAAATCATTAATGCTACAGCTGTCAAAGATGAAGCTTTTGGCCCCATTAAAATCCCCCTATCTCTATTTTTTGGACTTGTAAACGCGACTAGAATCGGTGTACCTCGATTATCAAGCCATGTGTAATAGTAATATAGGTATCTTGATTTTTCCGCCGTTTCTAAGTCAGGCATTCAGGCACTAAACCACCTACGAAAGCGGCTTTGAACCCTAAGTCCTATAAGTTTTCGTAGACCCTTCTCTCTTCCACGCCTAAGAGACTTCCTCGGTGTCTCGGAATCGCTGCCACTCTGCTCGGGATACTAAATCAAGACCTCGCACATTAGCAACTCATTCACCGATATGGCGTTCCCAAACTAGCTGAGCGTGTACGCTGTTAGGGCTTCCCATTTGAAGACGAAGGGTCATTCTTCAAGCCGACGACAACACAACCAGTCACAAACAAGGTAGAAGCGTGTGTAGATAGAAGAAACGTGCGAGGGATCAGGGACTGACCGGATACCGCTTCCGCCAGTAGAACCGATGCAACACTATAGCGATATTTGGCCGATCAAGTTCCAACGCATTCTCCTCCGCCCGTTTCAACGCCCCCTCGACTTCACCCAAAGTTAATCCCCTGTCATCAAATGCCCATAGAATAATCGCGACAGCACCCAGCTGGCCCTCCCTCACCGCAACCGACAACGCTGTCTCACCCTCAAAAGCAACCAGCAGATTCGCCCCTTGTTTCAATAGCCATCGCATGGCATTTTGATGCCCGTGTCCCGCAGCCCTGATAAACGCAGTTCGACCAAGCGCATCCGTATCATCGATCCTACATCCATTATGTAAAAGCAAATCAAGTAACCCCTCGGGATCTTCATCGGCCTTCATGGCCTGCATGAGCAGGTACACCGTATTATCACCCGCATGGATATGAAGGCCCAGATCTAGAAGCAGACGCACAAGAGAGATCCTGCCATGAGACACCGCGACAGATATATATTGCCATACGGTCTCACGGTGGATGTTTTTCGGTGCGGCCACTAAACCACGGTCAAGTAGAAAACGGAGGACGTCTTCGCCACCAGAGAGGGCAGCGGAGAATAGCGGGACCAAACACTGATTAAATAGGTCTCCGCCTAAGATTGGGTCCGTGACCAGCTCTTTACCTTTGGGGTGGTCAAGGAGGATGCGGAGAGTGTCAACATTGCCCCAATCGAGGACATCGGCGAGGAGATTGCGGTTGGGGAGGGCAATCATTGGGTCTGCATTGTAGGAGAGGAGGAGGGAGAAGATGGAAGGTGTACTCTTGGCGGTAGAGAGGGCTTCTCCGGCAGGATCATTTGGGTTGGCTCCGTGGGCGAGGATTATTTCGACGACTTCTTTGTGGCCGTTATGAATTGCGCGCAGGAGGGCGAGCAGTTCGTCATTGGTTCTGCTGTTATTAGGGGATTTGTCAGTTGGTGGCATGATGCTTGCACCGTGGGAGAGGAGAATATCGACTGCGGCGGGTTGGTTGCGCTCTGCGGCCCAGGTGAGGGGCATTGTCGGCGCCCAGAAGTAGCTCCTTTTGGGGGTGAAGATTCGTTCGTTGGTGACACGTAGGTTTGGGTCGTAGTTGTGCTTTGTTAGGAGGTTGGTAAGGAGGGTGGTGCGGCCGGTTATTGCGGCGACGCAAAGGAGGATGCCCTGTTGATAGGGTTCTGTGGAGGATTTGATATAATCAAAGCGCGTGAGGAGGAGATCAACGATGTCGCCATGTCCTGCCTCCGCTGCGTGAGATAGTTGGAAGAGGGGTTTCATGCCGTCTGGGTGGGATGGGTTGGGAGTTGCCCCGTGGTCGATTAGACATCGCACGATGTCAATGTTACCGGTCCGAGATGCCATGCAGAGCGATGTTCCCCGGCCTTCAGTGGCGATATTAGGATTTGCGCCGCGTGAAAGTAGAAATTCCACGATATCCAGGTAATCCTCTTGCGCCGCAAGTGCGAGAGGCGTGGCGCCGTTCCCGTCCTGCGCATTGATCGCACTCCCCGCGTCGGCTAACACGCGGACAACATCGAGATGGCCATTCTCGGCTGCGCGATGAAGAGCTGTTCTCTTCTGGAGGGAACCTGTGGGGAGATCCGGGCACACACCGTATTCAAGCAATAGGTTGACAACATTAACGTGGCCGGAGGACGCCGCCATGGAGAGCGGATGTCCCTCTTCCCAGTTTCTGATGCCTTTTTTACCATGAGGATGGTTATCCCAGTCATTTTTGGTGGAGCACGGATCAATACCATGCTCGTATAGCAGTCTTATTATCTCACTGCTTCCGTAAAAGGCAGCCAAGGCGAAGGGTTGCCATGGCTTCCCTCCGCAGGCATTTGGCGGGGCACCAGCGTCCAGGATCATTCGGGCGGTTGAGGTCGACCCGTTGATGGCGGCCCATTCGAGCGTGTATCCCCCGTTTTGTTGTGTGAGGCTACGCTTGTACAGAATGGGGTTCAGGAGTGCATGCAGCCACCGGGTCGTGCGACATAGGGCGTTGATCTCATTCTCGTACTTTAATTGAGAGAGTATGAGGAGAATCACCTCGTTGGGTAAACTGGGAAAGCTCATCCTCTGAAGTGGTTGCCCTGTTCTGCGAAGTAGGACTCAGGAGGTTGGTTGTGGGACCTAGGGGAGGGGTCTCTTCGTCAAGTCTACTTGTGTTTACCTTTTGATTCATACTCTGTTAGTACATGGTGCCAATCCACCACAGTGCTCATCATTCAACCTATTTACCTAAATCGAGGAAAATCAAAGTGTTCAATAATAGAGCCAAAAAAGGGCTCTTGCCGCCGAGGATAAGAACGAGCTTGCGGCTGTACCGCGAGTGGAGTTCCTAGAAACAAAGCTAAGAAGCCACGCACCAACGAGAGACGACGGTGGCAGTAGATTCCGCTGCTCGTGGCATTAGTTAGTATCACGTGATGCCGCGGCCGTCTGATTGTTATGTTTCATTATCTTCACAATGATCTAATGTGAAAGTAAATTTTAGTTACTACGTATTAGTACATGTTATAACAAAAGAGAGCCAACTAACAATACATATATGCGTACGCAGAGAGAAGGAAGGCGCATCACCGATAACGGCCCCGTAGTCACTCCAGGCCCATCTTAGCGCCAAGCAAGAGTCCCCGCATGAATAGTTGCGGAAAGAGTCTGCGAGACAGCATTGCTCATTAATCGCATTTGTAGCACTTACAGAATGATTTTTATTTGGTAATGAGATAGCGCGAAGCTGGTCCTATGTAGAGCTAAGGCTATAAAAGGCCAATGGCCACCCCAATTCCACTCGTGATGTTCAACTTGTCGAATAATCTTCAAAATGCGTTTCACAACTTCCACATTGTCTCTTCTCTTGCAGGGCGCCATTGCTTTGAATGTTGGCCCAGAATATAGTCACCCGATAGAAGGTGAGTCACAAAAGACAATTCCGAAATCAATCAACGTACTAAACAGACAATAGATCTCGACGTCGATCTTCCATTCTCTCAGCCAGTCACATTCGCGCACTTGGAATGGCAAAGATGTCTCGCAGCATCTCATAATAAGGTATGTTACCGAAGCTCCAGTCTACGTAATGCCTCCACAAGAATCTAACCTCCGCAAAAGCCTCTCGACATCGCCATTCTCGGCTTTCCCTATGACACCTCAACCTCATACCGCCCCGGCGCAAGATTCGGCCCTCGAGGCATCCGCGCAGGATCCGCGCGCGAAAAGAAGGGTCGAAGCTATAACACCGTGTGGGAAGTGGACCCATACGACGAGGGCCTTGAAATTGTGAGTGCAGTGCATTTACATACAACTATGAAATGCAATGTTGGGATCGCTAACCCATCACCAGATTGACTGCGGCGATATCCCCATTACCCCATTCGACGCCGCGCACGCTTTCAAGCAAATGGAACAGGGTTACAGACAGGTTCTCTACCACCCCACATCCGAGGGGAGCTCATGGGAACACCCCCGAATTGTGAGTCTGGGTGGAGACCACTCGATTGTCTTGCCTATCTTGCGGTCGTTGAAACATGTGTATGGACCCATCTCCGTCATTCACTTGGACTCGCACCTCGACACTTGGGATCCTTATGAGGGTTACACTGGAATCGCGTCTAACCAGTCGGCAATCACACATGGAACTTTCTTCTGGCATGCGAGTCGGGAGGGTTGTATTGCGAAGGGCACCAGTGTGCATGGAGGTCTGAGAACGAAGCTTTTCGTAAGTGGTGCTTTTTCTCTGGTCTGGAATGAATACTAATCGAAACTATCAACAGAGTCCTAAGGATTATGAAATCGACCAGAATGTTGGATTTACGATTATCGAGGCCCACGAGATTGACGATATCGGCATGTCGGGCATTATTGATAAGGTCCGGAGTGTTGTCGGAGATACTCCGACTTATCTTTCCATTGATATTGACGGTAAGATTCAAATTTCCCCTTTTCAAGACACATCAGATATTAATTTCTTCAATTAGTCCTCGATCCCAGCATTGCCCCTGCGACCGGAACTCCCGAATCGGGCGGCTGGACTACTCGTGAGTTGAAGCGATTCATTAAAGGCCTCGAGGGTGTGAATCTTGTCGGTGCCGATGTGGTAGAAGTCAGCCCTCCTTACGACACCGTTGCTGAGACTACTTCGATCGCTGCTGCGGATCTGATCGTTGATATTCTGGCATCCATGGCAAAGTTGAAGACAGGTCCTAAGGTGAAGGCGCCAGCTTCAAAGGACGAGTTGTAAGCAGAGCCAAACGCATGTTCCGAACTTTGAGATTTCAACTATGTATGAATTACGCTATATGATACTTTCAAATAGGCAAGACCAACTTGCCTGATTGTTTAAGGGCATCCCTCCAATTAACCACATTCTCATCTGAATTCATGATACTCCAAATCTCCTGTATAACTTTCCATTGCCTTTTGAAATTGCCCATTGAGTACCCCTGCACTCGCTCCCACCATGCAACCCAAGGCTGTCGATCGGTTGCCTCACATGCAGCGATAAATGCCGGCCAGGACATAGGAGCTGCACGTTTGTCGCCACATGAGTATGCATCTTTGAGGTCTTCGGCCAGCGAAAGGTTCTTCCAGATTGCGCCTACTCGCTCCTGGAGGTCCACCGGGCTGGAATTCTCGATTGCTCGATAATAGAAAATTGCGATCGCGCTATGGAATGCTAGCGCTTGATAACGTATTATCTCAAGCATCGTCGGTTCCTCCAATGAAATGAGATGGAAAGACTCGGATTCTATGCCCCACGAGAAGATCTCGTCGTATAATGCTGAGCATGCCTCTAGCAAAATTGCTGGCATTTCACCATCTTGGTAAAATGCTAAATACTCGGCGATCTGACAGGTCTTTTGTAACAAATTCCCCAGATATGGGGTGATCCCGTACATGTATTGGATGTTGGTGTCGTCGTCGTGGAAGTAAGGCTCCTCAAAGAATGGACCTTCTATTGTCCAGGGTCTAGGCTCTAGCTCGTGTGCTGTTGTTCGAGCCAGGAGACTTAGAAAATGGCAAATACTGCTGACCTGCCGACTAGAGTCATCAAGCGCATCGGAGGCATGATCAGGCCTTTGCAGCTGGCGACAACCCTTCAGATGAATCGGGAAGTCTGAATCTTCTCCCGTCATGGTCTAATTTGTTAGATTCGCTATTATTTCATGAGATGGAAGGAAAGCGACCTACATCAATCGTGACTAAGGATAGCATTGCCGTGAGATATACGGTGTATTGCTGGGAGTTATTGGGCGCTACGAGTGCAAACTTGAGTGCCCGCAAAGCTTTGGCCCGGTGCTGAAGACCGAGGTTGTGGTATTCTCTTGATCCACCCATGACGTTCCGGAGGTGGAATGCAGCCGATGATAATATACTGTGGAATAGTGAAATTGAGACACCTGAGGAAGGTATCGTATTTTGGACAAGACATAGGTCAGGGCAACCTTCGAGAGCGAATGGGAGATATGTTGTGCGCCAAGGGTTCCTCGGGTGGAAGACTGGTTGTAGGAGCTCAGAAACATGGTTTTTATAGTGGTACATGAGCGTGGATGTTTTGTGGTCTTTGAATAGAGGCATTGAAAGCTCGCTGTGTGGTGATGGATATATCGTGAGCGATCTTCCTCTTAGGTATGATAACGTTGGAGAATTCGGTGTATCCATCATAGCTATCACTGATTCCCAGTTTGATGAGAAATCCATTTCAAGGATCTCTGGATGAGAAGTTTCACTTTCGTTGGGAATTATGTCGAAGATTTCGCTGGACAGGTCGACTGGGTCGAATTGACTAGGGGTGATCTCAGAATCACAGTCCCTTGTCTGATGGCTATTCTCCAATGAAGCTTGCAGTTCAAGATCCTCATTGTCGTCATGTTCCGATTTGGAGAATATTGCAAAGGGTCCTATACTGACGGTGCGCGATGGTGTTGAAATTGTGTCAAGGGAAGATAAAATTCGGTTGATCTCGTCATCTGATATGCTAGGGGAGGTGGATTGCTCTAATTAATAATTATGTTAGCCAATACCCTTTTGAAAGAGGTTCAAACTCACCTAGTCTGATCTGTCTGCGTCGCAGGCCCTGAATATCTCGCTTTTTATCTGTCATCCAGCATAGATTCACGCCGTAACCGGCGCATTCCAGGCCAGATTTCTGGCAGACTCCACATCCATCTTGCTGACGCTCATCACATTTGACCTTCCGTGACCTGCAGGTCCAGCACCTGTTCCTGTCAGCTTGAAGGGTATATGGAAGCTTGAATGTACTTGGTGTATTACCCTGTAAATGTGACCGACTTCTGCTTTGTCTGGCGAATACGCTTGGTTTGTTTCCTGGGGGCTTGCACGGGGCCAGCCATGGTATCTTTGATATAGGGCTGATTTTCAATATGAGTAATAGCAGTGGCCGTTGGTGATCGTGAGGGGGACTATCAACAGAGCAGCGTCACATAGGGTGTAGTTGGAGTAACGCCAAGGCGAGAGGTCGAGACCCTCCATGTCAAGCTCAACGGCACTTCTCAATGGTGGAGCTAGCTTGAGATACGTGCGGAGTCAGTCGGGACCAATAGTTACAAGTGATAGCCGAGGAGAAGGGATCATGATGTAGAGACATCGGCCCTCAGCCCATCAAATGCGGGGGTCTAAATGTTTTGATTCCATGACACAGCACATTGGAGGATGGCCTCGGGAAGCGTTATCTCAGTGTCTTATCGATATTTCCTATCTTATCTTATCTGTGTCAAGTGGGTCTCGGCTCGGCTATTTGAAAAGGGAAGGAGCCAGCGACACCCAATTGGACCCTGTAACTTGGACACTACAACAATGTACAATGGATATTTGTTTAGCCTGAAGATACGATGAATTATTATTATCTCGGCTTATTATTTCCAAAAACGAGTAGCCAAATTCAGGGTTGAACGGTCCACTCTATCTCAGTGCAAGTCCACCTGTGGTCCTGTGTAGTTCCCTCTTCCGTGCAATACCCACCACAGCGCCACTAGCAAGGTCAATCCGCATGTGATCACACTGGTGTAATTCATTTCTTCCGGAGATGTCGGCAGGGTATACGGGAAGCAGTAAATCACAAAAGAGACAGCAATGTACATGCATGCGACAGCATTGACAACAGGGCCAGCTTTCCCCATCCAAAATGGACCAGGGCGGATGTTCTTGCGCCCAGTGAGCAAATGTGGGAATATAGCGAGGAAGTAAGAGGCCGTCGTCAGCAGCACAAACGAGCCAATAAAAGCTTCAAAAGCAGTATAGGATCCCACATAAATTGCTCCGACGCATGTCAAAAACACTCCGCACGCCAAAGTTGCATACAGTGGGCTATGCCATGTGGGACTGATGGCCCCAATGTATTTCGAAAATGGTGTTGCATCATCACGACCCAGGACATAGAACGTTCTTCCTGTGGTAATATAGCATCCGATCGTTGCACAGAAAATGGGTGCGATCGTGAGCGTAAGAAGCCCCACGGCGCCTGCTCGGGAGCCGGTTGCTTGCAGATATATATCACCCAGGGGACAGATAGAATCAGCGTTCACAATAAAGGGTAGGTCGGTAACAGCATAGAACATAGAGACTAAATAACAAAAGCCAGTCGCAAAGCCGATGATTACTTGGCAAGCAAGTGCTCTTGGAATATTCCGTCTCGCGCTAGTTTAAGTATCAGTAAAAGAACCATTTATAATGGAGCCATGTTACATACTCAGGAATTTCTTCTGCGATATGGGTGACGCAGTCAATCGCACCGATTGCGAATGCCCCGTTTAACATGCCTGCAAGGAATGTGAACCCGTCTGGGTAGCCAGTGATGTTGCTCCAGTCTTTCCAGACGAAGTCATTCGACGCATATCCTGCACCGTTCTTGCTCGGCATAATAGCGCAAACCAAGACCGTGATAATAAAACCAAGAACAATGAAGAAAGATCCGATTCTGCTGATGAGCGGGAGAGCCCGTTGGCAAAACATCACAGTGAAACAACACAGCCACGAGATGATCAAATAGCAAACAAAAACATGCCAGCGCTGCGGTGTGAAACCGGGATGGTAGAGTGCGTATGAATAGACAATCATACTTCCAGTCATGGAGCAGTTGCCTGCTACAGCGAATGCCCAAGCAAGGCCATTTAGCCATCCCGCAAACCACCCGCATAATCTGCCATAACGAGGGCCAGCGGTTATAGTTGCCCAGTGGTAGACTCCACCGGATGCTGGAATAGCAGAAGCAAGCTCGGCAATCGACGCGGCAATGAAGCAATAAAAGAAGGAGGCAGTGGCGCTATTCTAGCCATTAGCATTGAATTCCGAGAAAGTGCCGTAAGTCTGTGGGGACCTACAACTCGTAGATTATTCCAGGTGGTCCACCGTTGTAAAGAGAGGCAATCTAAAATATGTTAGTAGTGCACCACTTGGACAAGGGCTCTGGTCTTTACAATTCCGCCTCCCAGGACTGCCCAAGCATTTCCGGTAGTGATTCCAGTCGCGCAAGCACTGAAGAGGTTGAAGCTCTTCGCGAGTACAGGGGTGACCACAGTGTCTGTGACCTCCTTAGTCGAGCCTTGGAGGGAGGACTCAAGATCACCACCATCTTTGGTTTCAAATTGTGCCATAGCAGTAGATACGAATTGCAATGCAATCGAAATGTATATGACTCACATCTCTCGACGGAAAGATCTTAAGATATTTATGATTTTTGTTTATCTTTACATTCCCCTTGATCTATTACAAAACCTCCTTTATACCTTCAAGATACAAGATATATCAGAGTAGGTCGCTGGCTCTTACTAGAAAATCAAGATGCGATTAAACTCGACGATAGTATTGGCTTAGAGATATTTTTATCTTTTGTCATTTTTAATTATACCTTATTGCAAATCACATCGACCTACAAGCAGATATGTATTCGCTTGCTCTTGCCATGTGGTATGTGGATATATTGATAAGACATGAACAGAAGTCCATAGATGGGATCTTAGTCTTACTGTGTGCGATACATTCCGGTGGCAACAAGCTGATATCGAGAGAAATCTCCTATCCTAATTCCAACCCCCGCATTTAGTTGTCTGCATATAAAGTCTCGGGATTGACGGATATTCTACTCGCTGGCTACTACCGCATCTGGATATGCTCGTGGGCCTTTGATATTTCCCCGCAAACCCAACCTGTTATGATTGCCCCAGCCATGTTCATATATTACAAGTCATTCACAAATATAAGGCACCTCCCATTCTGTCTACTCTGAGGTTCCTATCTTACGCATTGTCAAATTTCATAAACCTTCAATAAACATGACATCCTGTCTCAGCAAACAATCTGTCATAATCGCAGGGGCCTCTGCACCATTTGCAGAGGCCTTTCGCGCTTGTTACTCAGGTAAGCTTGGCTAGGTGACGGAGAGACTGATATACTCTAACATCTGTCAAGGTTCCAAAGACAAGACTATTGCGCTTAACCTGAACCCTCTGATATCGAGCAATTCTGCTGAAGCCCAGGCTCAGATAAACACCGCTTTCGGCGCTCTTGGTGACCAAGTCGATGTATTTATCATCGATGCCAGAACTCAGGAGCCCTCTGGGCGAGACGCAATTTGGGAAATTCCATTGAGTGAATGGGATCAAGGACATACGCCCATTAGCTGTCAGAAAAAGATGCTAGTGCACGCAAGATTATTCCTTCGGCATCAATTTCAAGTTAACAAGGCCAAGTCCCATGAGGATCAACTGGGAAACGGTTTCTCTGTGGTGGTCCTTGGTTATCAAGATCTCTTCGGCATTTCACTCGATCAGGTTATTTCTAAGCTTCAAAGAGACGTTTCACGGCTTCACCCAGGTGCTTCCGTCAACTTCCTTGATCTCAGCACCTCACGCGAGGCCTCTACACAGTCGATCGTCGCCGCGACAGCGATACTGGCCTCGGCGAAACCCGCCCGTGGAATCATTTCACTCGGCGACATTCCGAGTGTAACAAGCACCAACAACAAAAGTGACGTTGTTCAGAATACCCAGCTTTGTCAAAGTCTCCCTCTCCGCCAAAAGCACCCAAAAGTCCAAATTGCCATGTCCTTCGACTTTGACGCTGTCTCTGCCTTCCTGGGGACAGGCGAACATCCAGACAACAACTTGGCAGACTACAGCACAGGCATATTCGCTGCTCGAGTTGGTGCCAATCGGATACTACGCATGTTACAAAAACACCAAGTAGCCGACAAAGTCACTTGGTTTATCCCCGGGCACACGATGGAAACATTTGAACCAATGGTTAAAGAGATTATCAAGTCCGGCGCCGAGATCGGACTTCATGGTTACTCGCACGAAGGTGCTTATCAAATGACACCAACTCAAGAGCGAGACGTGCTAGTGAAGTGCATGGAAGTGTCGCAGCGGCTAACCGGCAAAAGAGTCCGGGGCTACCGCGCGCCCATGTACCAGCTCCGCGAGACAACAATTGAGCTTCTGAGAGAGTTTGAATTTCTTTACGACTCCTCTTTGAGCCACCATGACTCACAGCCATATTTCACACCCAGCGATCCGCCAATCGAACGAGTGGATTTCTCCCAGCCGGCTAGCAGTTGGTTGCGCCCCACGTCGCTTGCAGCAGCAGATGCCCGCCCCGCCGGCCATCCACTTGTGGAAATTCCTACCGGCTGGAACAATGAAGATATGATGGCGTTGCAGTATTTCCCACATCTTGATAACAGCCATGGTCATGTCGATGCGCGAGTCGTTGAACAGAGATGGAAGGACATGTTCCTATGGCTATGGGAGAATGCCCATATTGATGGTGGAGATGGCAGCTTTGTCTTCCCCATCTTGATGCATCCCGATACTAGTGGCATGTCCCATGTGATAGGGATGGTTGATCGGTTTGTGGGGTGGCTTCGGGGATGGGGGGATGCGGTTGAATTCCGCACTTTTGAGAGTATCACACAGGAGTGGTTAGAAGAGCAACTGAAGGCTCAGTAAATAGGAGATTAATTTAGGCATAATGAAGATATCTGATTCTCCAAGTGACTCAAGCAATACTCTATCTCATTTATGGGAAGCCATATTTTATTCAAGCATATCCCGATCCACTACATAGGGACCCACTACATACCCTTTCACAAATTCGTTATACTCTTACGTACATATGTTTAACTATATCGAACTTGAACAACTTCTATAAAATCAAAGATGTAGGATAAGGTGATCTTACTACCTATATAAATGCATACTATGATTGGCTGATAAGCATCTGGCTCGCTGGCTGTTGCCTCTTTCAAGATAAGCATAAACATGCCACCTGGAGACCCCAAGTCTATATAAATGTCCCCAGTTAACCCGGCAAAAATATAACACAAAAACACTTCATATTGATTTATCCAGGCACATCATACAAAATGCATCTTGCTATTCCTCCCCCTCCTGTTCGCAATCCCGAAAAAGGCTTCAAAGCACGCCCCAAGAATACACGAAGCGAGTCAGTCTCGACGACTGAGACCGAATCCGTACAGGTCTCTTCTAAACGGCCATTAAAAAAGTCATTTCGGGAATCCATTATCAATGGTATGTCATATATGGGTCATTTCTCTACCCGCGCTTATAATATTACAGCCTTTGCTGCTTGCACCTGAACGTGAAGACCGTGATATCTGGCCAGACCGTGGTTTTTGATTGATTTTATTTCTTTTGTTACTATATTGGCTACTATTATACCCTATTACTCTCTCGATATTGCGACCTTTCCAGTGGTGCCTGTTTCAACAAGTTGCTCTCAAGTACCTATTTAAACTACGATATTTTCCATTTCAAATTTATTTACGAGAATAGTCGGCCGCGTTTGCAGCCTTAGGATACCTTTTTAGTCAATCCTTTTGGTCGTCTTTGTTTTGAATATATTTTGCTGCTCATCTCAGTTTTATAGATAAACGGGAGAAAAATACCTGTGATCTTCCACCATTAGTGATTGATGATCTTTGTATTGTTTATGTAATATCATGATTAAGGAAGGTTGATATCGTCAAGCATTCATCTACGAGTATTCTACTGTGTATTCAACCTTGTTAGCAGGCAAGGGCCGAAGATTGAATGACAGAAAAATCCATGAAATTGTGAGGCAAAACAGAGCAAATCAAGTGATACATTAACATAGTTCTACATGATATTCCAGAAAGAGCAGAAACAGCAGAAAGATCAATTCTTATAGGCCGTAGGATGGCTCAGTGTACATATTTGTCAAGTCTTTTCATTGCGATCAACCTAGAACGTACATTGTGCGATTGAAATATTTGAAATAAAGTAAATAGATTACCTCAAATTTTGCATGTATTTAGGGAGTTGTTGAAGGAGTCTCCACATGAGCCCTGTGGCTCCATATCGCGCTTGTTTCTTGTCATACGTACATGCAAGTCCTCCGTATAGGGATATACAATGCATGCGTCTTTCCAGAATCGAGAATTGCCTTCCAGCCTGAGAAGGGAGAAAGCGAAGGGCAAATATCCCCGCCTCCTACTTTGTTTGAGCGTCCAGCATGTCCAGATAATCCTGAATGGTGACCCTCTCCGGATTGGTGGTCATAAAAGCATGATCGACATAGTCCTTCGCTACAAATTCCGTCAGTACCACCTACTTACATGATGAGAGATGATAATGGACATACCATGGGTGTATAACTCATTCCAAGAGTCAGCAATCTTTAAAAGCTCCGACTTTGCAAGTAGCATGGGCGGTATCGTCTGCTTGTCCTGATCAAAGCGATCGTAGTATATTAAAATCGACACCCATCTGAGCCCAAGCTCCCTGAGGTAGTTCAAGCGTTTCAATAGCAGGCTCAATCACATTGATAAGGTTTGTAACTTGGTCCTGGTGGGTAGTTAAGGAACAATCCAGTAGCTAAAAGACCGTACTTACTGTCATGGATTGTCTCAGGCCATTACCAATCAAGATATGCGGACCAGCTTGAGAGACTTGGCACTCGCCAAATATCAGTATGCTGACAAGTCTGTATCTTCTTGTGAGACACAGTTCTTGTATGAAAACGATGTGGTGGAAAGCGCTAAAAGAGCCTTCGAACTTGGACTTGCGAAGTGGGAGTTCGAGCAGAAGCTTCAAGCTGCAATTAAGATACTCAAAGCTTTTTTCATTAAGTCTCTTTCAGCCTGTATTCCAACTTAGTATTTGACACTATCAACTGTCTAATTCTTCATTTAAAATTTCGTCGTTCAACAAGGGCTGAGCTCGTCTAATAGCGCAGGCCGAAAGAGCTTGTTGCCCATCAAATTACAACGACGCCGTTATGTTGAAAGAGTTCAGCATTTGAGCAGAAACTCAAGAACATGGTCAATGACATGACGCTTACCCTTCGGGCTATAGCTTTTGATCACAAGACATGTATTTTCGATCATATCCTGATATATGCCCTTGGCTAGAGAGCTACTTGATTATAACAGCCTAAAGCCTAAATACTATGTAGGAAGAACCTCTAAGAAAGAGAGAACTTTGATGATTTGACGATTAACGCTAATCTGACTCCAAGAAAAGGCCGGACACGGCTGTTATATAATACATAGTCTGTAGCAAAGAAAATTAAGTCGACATCCGGCTTGGACTGTTATTCAATAAGAGCGAAAGCGAAGAAACCCACCATATTCCCCGTCCAAAGCCACTTTAGCTGTCCTCGGGTCATCTCAATACTTCGCACTCTGACTGGAGTGGCATTCAATTGATTTGTTTTCTTTGCGAGGAGATGCTAGCATTCTTTCCAGGGCTAATATCCTCCTGTCAAAGGATGCTGAAACTTTGTTCTCGTCATAAATCCATGCCAAGATAGTCCCGAACGTAAGATTGATGTGAAGGCGCGAGTTTGTGGCTAAAAACACAAGGCCTTTTTTCAGTGGCTGGCGGATTGAAGTGATTGAAGGTAACGGCATTGTAACTTGTTGTTTGTGGTAGTGTTGATTAAGGGTATATAGGTTTTGAGTGAAAGAAATCCGCAAAGTTGTAAACGAGAGGGAGGAAAGAAGAGACGGTCTCCTTTAAAGAAATACTGTTTTTATAAGTTCCGATTCTCATTTGGTTGTCGCCCTCTACCATCCAGGAAAAGGGCGGGTTCAGATTACGGTATGTAGCATCATACAGTCATGGGTCTTATGTACTTGATTTCCTCTAACCTCTTCCCCTTCCCGAGAGTCCTGACCCGCTCACTGAGCATTATATAAATACCTAGATCTGCTCACTCTTTACTGTAAGCATGCTCTGAGCGCTCTGATGGGCTCACCAAGTCTGACCTAAGCCTAGCAGTGAGCGTACTAAGTATTTATGGTATACAAGTTCTTTCGGCCTGCACCACTGCGCGAGCTCAGCCTTTGTTGAACGACGAAATTTTGAATGAAGAATTAGACGCTTGATAGAATAGAGTTGAAGTAAAAAGAAAACGGAAGTCCGCCCTCCTAGGCCGCGACCTAAGAAGCGTAACGTTTTACGTAAACGGCCTAAGAATATTGAACGTTACTTTTTGATAAAATACAAAAGGGGAGGTTAGACATATATATATATATATATATTATTATTATTATATAAAGAAAGTTATAAAGAGGAAGTTGAAGTTTTGATGGGGAGCTGGCGGTACAATAGCCGGAAGCGGTCAAGTGTCCAAAAGTGTGCACGGAGTATGAAGACTTAATAGGACCCTTTTGTACGGAGTAGGTGGGAACTGATACCTGAATGCCTTATTTAGCATCGCTTTTTACACCGCTCTAGTTAGTTATATAGTTTATGGTACATTTATTTATGCTGCAGCTGTCAAAAATGAAGCCTTTGGCCCCATACAAATGAATCTATCTTAATATTCTTGGGTGGTTGATAAGTATTCAAAATGAAGCTTTTGAGAGGGGAGGAGAAGAAGAAGAAGAGAGGAAAAGATTACGTAGTGAAAAGGCTTCAACCCCGAGAAATGGGTGCATACAGGGACTAGTATGGTGGGAATACTAGCATTAATATTGGACTTACAAAACCACCCGAAAAAATGGAGATACCGGGATTTGTATGGGATCAAAAGCTTCATTTTTGGACTTAAACGCGACCAGAACCAGTGTACTTTGATTATGAAGATATGTGTAATAGTAATTCAGGCATCTTGATCTTTCTGCCGTTCTAAAGCCACGCATTCAGGCACCAAACCACCTACAAAAGGGGTTTCGAACCCTGAGTCCTATAAGTCTTCGTAGCACGGAGCGAGATTGGCCAGAGGACGGAATACGGAACGGTCATTTGAAGGAAAATATATATTATGTTCGTACAATAAAGACTGACGAATAAGACTCGTGACATGGCTCAAAATTCTAACATTATTATAGGGCGTTCTTAATGAACAGCCTTCAACAACCCTGACGGGTATATACAAAATTCCTTCCTCCTCTATCATAAGAAACAAAAAGAACAGCACCAACTTGTGATGTGGGAAGAGTCTCCTCCAATGAGATAAGATTAAAGCCGTCCATCGCAGGCCTGAATTGTGGTCTGAGCCTAAATCAGATGTGAAAAGTGGCTTTTAAACCCGATTGTCTCAATATTTCTAACACAACCTGATAATCGGATGGGGTAAATCTGTTATTTATACCACAGATTGGATATCTGATCCAGTATTGAAGAAGTATACTAGTGGAAGAGTAAGCATATAGAACAGTGAAGATGAGTGAGTCACAGGACGCATCTGGACCTTTCCTCTCACGAGACTCACTTACCAGAAACCATTTGACCCATACGGAGGTGGACTGCTTAGGTTGAGGGTAGATCGCGGTGGCTGGAATTTGGATTCCGGGTTGATTGTCATCAGAAATTGGATAGCGAAAGGCTTATTTCGCAACGAGATGTTTCCATGGTGTATGTATGTTGTGGCCCGATGTCATGCCCGTCCCGCACGTCATGTATGCTGTCTAGGCCCCGGTAGCGGTGAGTTGTTAAACTTATGTTCCTATTCCTTGTTAGTGAATGCTCACACACTACCTTATCGGAAGTTGCCGGAAGTACTCACCTTCAGGATATCAACAAGACGTGAATGTGTCGTTGGCCCAACCCAATCCTGTGGACCTGGTTTGTTTCTATCTTGAAACCACACCACCCATGTCACGGACATTATCAGGAAGAGCCACTGCCTCGCCCTCGCGTGCCAGGTTTGAAGCCGCAATGTACTTCTGAGCAACGCTGAGACTCATGGTGTTGTGAGCATTCTCGCCACCTTCCTCGATGGGCACCAGTTCATTGTATCCATGATGCCAATCATGTGGACCGGGCTCATAAACCGCTAGCAATTATTTGTTGCCCTCATAATACTATTATATATTAGTGCATGCTCACCCACGCAACCATTGGAAGCCAAAAGAAGTACTCACCTCCAAAATATAGACAAGGCATGATATTTTTTTTCCCAGGCCCAACCCAACCACCCATCCGTGTGGACCTTTTTTTGGTTTTTTTTTTTGGTTTTTTTAAATGACTGTCCTTCCGTCAGTAAAAAGACAATGAATTGCAACCAGGACAACAAGGTTTGTGCAGCAGCCCTACTATGGGCATGCAGCCACTAGCATTGAAAGCATATGCTCAACACACCAGTCCCAATCTGCAGAAACAAGTGTGGAGTACTCGGCCCAGACCGACTGCACTGTCAGTCCGTAGAGACAGAGCACTCGAACTCCACCAGACGCGCAGGCTGTGCCTAGCGAGAATGCCTTTGTCCCAGTGATATCTCTAGAATCCAGCCGGAGGTGGGCCCCAATGGCTCCCAACAACCGCCATTCATCCACCGAGGGAGGAGCTATATCAGCCGGAGACAGGTCCCGTGGACACTGCAACCGCCTTCAATAGCAGACATGCACTGGAGTCGCTGCCCACCCAGTACGCGCCCAGTAATCCTGCTGGAGCAGGATTACTTCTCTCCATGGCTCTTGGGGGCTCCCCGATCCTTGAGGCCAGGATCCGGGGGCTGTTGCTGCTTGTTTCCCCGAAGAGCCATTACTCCGAGGACGACCGCCCCGACTTGACTCAGGTTGCCCGTCACGGGTACACACTTCTGCGCGAGGAAGGAAAAGAATTTGGAAAACATATTGTAACAAATTATATATAGATGCTGGCGGGGGAAAAAAAAAAAGAAGAGAAGAGTCTATGTGGGCATCTGGGCGCCTGTTCTCTTACTCTAAGCTTCCTTGAAATGGCAAGTGCGGCTCCATTGATACTGGGAAGGCACGTTTGATTTCCGTAGAATGATAGGGGTTCAGTTTGAATGGGACGGTCACGTTCATTTTGATCCAACGAGACGAGCTAAAAAATATATCAACAGAGGTTTGGGATTGAGCCTATTCGATCTATCAAAGGGAAATTGGCAAAACATAGCCTGTTATAAACGTTCATATTTACAGACTTTAAGGTCCCAACTAGATATTGTAAAATTTAGTATGAGATTTTCAAGAAACACCATTCAGATATCTAATTGATCTAAGAGATAAGAGAAAACGGTCTGCGTATAAGCCAATTGTAGACAGGGATGAGGAGAGAAAAAAAGAAATACCGAAATACCGAAATAAAAGAAAACAAGAACAAGCTGCAAGTCTTCCCAAAATATCCTCGAGACAATAAAGTGGGACTATAAAAGACTCGAAAATGGGAACCTGAATAAAATTGGATATCTCATTCGGTGATATAGTTATCCCTGGAGTTGTTGACTACATGTGAGAAATTAGGTCAGCATTTACGAACAAGATCATACATAAGACTAGGGCTTTGTCACATCTTCAACTGCCATAGTACTCCACGGCTCCAATAGTCTCCTCCATATTAAGAAGGGGCCAAGGCCTAGGCTCGGTGTTCTCGGTGATGAAGTCGGTCAACGCACTGAGATCATTGAATATATTGTATGCCGTACCTAACGCCTACTTGTTATTTTCAAACCCAGCAGCTCAGCAGGGGACGAATTTACCAACAGCAAGCCCCATGTTTGCTAATAAGTCGCTCGAGTTATCCTACATATTCTGTTTCGCGATGATTCCCTATCAAATCCACCGGTTAGAAATAGCGTAAGCCTCAAGGGGTAGGTACACCACGTAGACCTATTGACCTTACCTTCAGGGTATCTAATGCCCTACAGTCAGTTTTAAAGTCCTCCTGCGCGGAGAGCTATTTTCGATGCCCAGCTCACTCTTCCTTTAACTTATGGTAGAGATTCCAAGTGGGAAGATTTCAAGAAATTCTTCAATCAGCGTTTGACGTGAGTTATATGCATGGCTTTGACATTAAGTGAAGAAATTGTTCCTAGGTCGGAAGTAGGAAAGTGATTTGTCCTTGACTCACCAGTTGGGTAAAGTGCATGGCCGAATTTCAAATAGGAAACTACAAGAATACCAGTGGCATCATATCACAGGTTTTACATAGAAAAGTCGCTCGCACAAAGTATGCTTTTTTTGCCGCCTTCACTCACATACATCTAAAAAGACCACCACAAGACTGCAAACGCGGCTGATCTAAAACAACAAAAAAATAATATACATACAACAGTGAGGATTCGCTGGTGGTCACCCACCCAACTACTAACTCACCGGCGTGTGGCTTAAGTACGGCTGAGCGGACGGGAAGCCCTGTTTTCCACACCCTATGGTCGTATGTATCGGGTTATGTGTAGTTAAGGATCATATAGTCAGGCTCATAGACAATACTACCAATGTCACGGCGTATGATCGTCAACCTATAAGAGAAACCATACAATACACAATAGAGATAATTAGACTGTCAAAAACAACTAGTATTGATAGCTGTTGAAGCTGGCAAAAGCCGAATGCAAAATATTGACATCGTATGCCGATAAATCCCAGTTCCCAGGACAGAAGCAATGATACATGACAATGAGATTCTTAAAGAAGGGTTGAAGGAATCATATCCGGTGAGAGGTTAGTTTGGTTCACCCGCTCGAGAGTCGGGACCCTGACAGCGCCCTTGGCCGAGTCAGCTGCCTGGTCACTGACGGCGGAAGGATTGGGCGATAGGCCTGGTGTGCGGTCGCCCTTGCCCTGGCGCTGGATGAGGCCGTTGGTGATACCGAGCACGGAGTCGACAATGACCGCGTCGATGCCTTCGGCGACTTGGTACTATACGAATAACATGGTAAGCTATGGTTCTGGGGATGTGAAAAGGGAATAGGAAAAAAGTGCTTACGTCAACGTTGTTGCCGTCATTGTTGAGTGATCCGTAAGAGACACACACAAGACCGGACTCCTTTACAATACGGACCAGCCGCGGGCAGAGAACTAGTGGTTCAGCCTGGGTGACGATCCCAAGGAGATTCCACCGCGAGGCAAACCGAATAGCCTCCTGCAAGCTGCTAGCGCGGATGTCACCGACCGGGGAGGCGCCTGCATCGCTCAGGAAGAGAACGGGGATTGAAGGCTGCTTGAACGACAACAGCAGACAGATATCCGGGTTGAAGCTGGAGAACAGCATGTCGCGGCCGCCTCCCAGGTCGTAGACCGTCGTCAGGATGGTATCGACAAAGGAGTTCAGTTCCACTGCGTAGGTGTCCATTTCTTCCTCCTCGCTCTCGTGGAGCATGGGATATTCTAGCGACCTTGGTTAGATCGACGGAATAGCTGTTCTTTAGGAAGCTTTAGTAACTCACTCAGTTCGATGTTAAATCCGACAGGTTTCGGGATCTTCGTGAATAATTCCTCCAATGTGGCGAATGGCGCCTGGATGTGCTCGCCGCGGGTGTTGCCCTTGAATCCCTTCTTCTTGAAGTCGCGTGTGTGCTTGATCTTCTCGGTCAATTCGGAGGGGTCGTACTCGGAGCCGCCGACAGACATTGAGCGCGGGCGCGGGCCATACACAGATGCCTCGCCAGTAGCTTTCACGGATCCAGGCAAGGCATGGCGGTAACGCCCGATGCCCAACTCAAGGAATTGATCCAGTGTCATGGTGTGAACAGGCGCATCGATACCGGTCTCACTAACGAGGAAGTCGTGGTAGATTACAGGCACGTGGTCCTTTGTGAGTTGTACATCGAACTCAACATATGAGGCGCCCAGATTGGCTGCAGCGATGAAGGACTCCACGGTATTCTCGCCCAACTGCAATGAATTGCGGCCGGCCATGTTCTTACCCAGCCCACGGTGTCCAATGACCATGGTTGAGCTCATCGAGCGCCAGTAGGTCTGGTTGCCAGCAATAGACATTTTTGGGTGCTTGAAGGGGGTGATGACGAGGAAGTTGAAAGTCACAGACCCGATCACCTCAAGGGTATTCGCGGCAACAATTGGAACAGTGGAATCACCCTTGAGGTTGATTCGGTGCGATCCCACAGTGGGCTTGATGCTAGAAAGCAGAGCGACACCCCGGCCAACGATCTTCTCCTTCGATCCTGCGTAGGTAGGGACAAGGTCGAAAAGTAGACGCACTTTGCTGGGATCGGTAGTGTGGAAGACAATTGGCTCGGTTGAGATATTATCCTGCACAGGCAAGTCAATCACCTCTGGCTCACCGTGTGCACCGCTAGCAGTTATCACCATCGACAAAGATGTGTCTAGCTGGGTGGCGTGTGCATTTTCCATCGGAATGCGGTCAAGGCTGACTGTCTCAAGCGGCTTGCGCATGTCCATAGTTCCGAGACTAACCAAGATCATGCTCTCATCGGTGAGATACCTGTGTCCAAAAGTCTTAATGGGCTCAGTAGTCCGTACACCAGAACCCCCAGAAGTTGGGCCTGGCGCATTCGACCGGCGATCGGTGAGGGACGACTGAGTCGGAGGCGACGAGGACTCGGAACCAGGGAGGGTTGGAGTAGACGATGAAAAATCGAGCTCAGTGGCAGGAGGGCCGGGGCTAACTTCTGCCAAGCAACGGGCAATGTCGAGGTGACCTCGGAGAGCCGCGTGTTCCTTAGCCGTCCAGCCAGATGAATCGAAACGCTCCACGTCTGCGCCAGCGGAAACTAGCATTTTAGCCACACTAAGAGATCCGTCCACACAGGCAATGAATAGCGGCGTCCAGCTATATGTTTTTTCGGCTAATTCTGTGTCTGCCTTCTGGTCGTCGCTGCCATCAAGCAGAATCTGTGCACACTCGTCATGGCCAAATCGGGCGGCAACATGCAATGCAGTCTCACCCTGTTCATCCTGGTAATTGATATCCACGCCGGCATCTACCAGAAGCTGGACAATATCAATAAAGTTGGCCTTGGTCGCTAGTGCCAATACTGCACTAGACTTGGAGACCTGTTTTCTTATGATACTTCGTTCCGGCGAGGGATCATTCTCCTTTTCGGCATCCAAGAGACACCGGGTGGTTTTGGGGTGGCCACCCACAACACTCAAGTGAAGCGGGGCCCACCCGTCATTGTCCTGCCAAAGAGGACCGTCAATCCCATCGCTGACATCGAACATGCCCCATTCTATGAGATGTTCAATGATCACCTCACACACGACCTTGAACCCATATTGTGCCGCGTAGTGCAATGGAGTGCGTCCAGAAAGGTCCTTGGCCATCAAAGACTCACGCTGGTCGGGCCGCAGCGAGTCCAATAGGAAATGGAAGTGAGCAACAGCAGAATCATCGCGAGCCAGCTGCTGGGGCATGTGCTCCTCTTTAACCACAGGACGCGGCGGTTGGAGGGTTGGAGGTGCCGCGGGCGTAATATAGCGGGTAGTCTCCGGAGGGAAGTTGAGCACCATCGACGCCGCTGGCTCGGAGTCTGTCGTGGGTTGCTCGCGGCCAATGGAGATAACCAGACGGTGAAGGCAGTTACGTCTGTTGATATCATCATCCTCTTCTAGGGTGTCAACCCGAGTCAGGAGAAGGGTCAGAGCAGCCCGCGAACGATGAAGGATAGAGCGCTGAATGAGAGTTCTGAGAACCCTAGGATAAACCGTCTCTCCCGCTTCATCTGCAGTAACCTTCAAAGTCTCGAGTAATTCGAGCAAGACGTGAGTGTCATCCTTACGCAGTGCGTCATCCACAGCAGTAACAATGCTGGTAGGCAGGTTAAGATAAGGCCTAGTTGAGCCACGCTTCAATGAAAGGGAAGAATGGGTAGAGCTCGCGTCATCGGACACCTTATCGTCAGCCTTGGACTGATCGGTAATGATGGCCATCCAAGCATTAATGCGATCCTGAGACTTGAAGACGCGTTCATTGGAGGCGAACGGAGTGGGGTCGACCTTGGTCTCTAGATAACGCTTCTGGGCTTGCGCACCAACCTTCTTGTCCAACTTTTTGGTGATCTTGACGAAGCCACGTCGGTTGACTTCACCATACCATTGTAAGCGGCGCAAGTGGTACCGTAGGTCCAAAAGGGCCTCGCGCAGGTCATGCCGATCCTCGGGTTCGAGAGGATGGCGACCCTCCATGGAATAACCATAGCGCTCCTCGAGTAGCTTCAAACGGCGGGCAAACTCGGCATATTTCTTGTTGTAAAAATAGTCAACATCTTCAACATTTCGGTCGAGGTTGTAGAAGAAACCTATAAGCAGCAACAGAAAGGCCTGGTCAGAAGGGCGCTCAATGATTCAAAATAGTAAAAGCAAGACAACGGAGCACCAAACTTACCAGCCAAATCCGGATCTTGTCCCGCTTTGATCTGCTCAGCAGCAGACTTGATAAGCTTCTTCAGGGCCTTGTACTTGATGTACGAGGTACTCCACTCGGGAACCGTGAATTGCGGCAAATTGCGGCCGAATTTCATACTGGCGAGACCAACAATTCCACTAGAATTCAGTTCACAACCACAATCCTTTCCAAATCCACACTTTATCTGCAATTTCCAACTGTATCCGGGGTCTCCAATCGGAGAGAATTCGCGGCGAGTTCAACCTGAGTGTCACAAGGAAGCGATCAGGTGAGCGGGCGAACGCAGGCAATGGATGAAATGAACCACGCCATTTGAGATGTGTATGTGAGGGAATAGGGAAAGAGGAAATGTCAAAGGGAGAAAAGACAAACAGAGCTGCAAAGTGCAACTGACTGTACCTGTCTGAGAATGTCGGGGATATGGAAGGGATACTTTGCACACCTAGAGAATAAGGATAAGGATAGGTCGAGAGAAGAAACTAAAGAGCCAAGAAGTGTAAGGAGACCCTAGAGTGTCCAGGTTGATAAGCTTAGGAAGGCGAACCGGTTGGAGGTGTGCGCGATGGATTGAAGATGATTTGTTGATCCACGGGGGCACCTTCCACGGTACGGTCTTATATATATCCGCCAAGCTAACCTTGAAAGTGATAGTATATCGTACACGGCGGTAATATTGTCTATTAATTAAGATACTATATTTTAGATTTGCGGTGTGGAAAAGCTTTCCGGAAGCTCACAAAAGTTTTGTGGATTTTTGGATTTTACCACGTCATACGAATAGGAGAAGAGAGGATCCATCTCTGAGCCCCCACATGCAGCATACATGATCGGCATCGGTCAAGTCATTGTCCGACCCCGGACCCCCCCTGTATAGAAGTGTTCTGTGACCTCCAAGAGACAAAGGGATCAATTAAACTGGAATGTATCTAGGAATGTCGGTCAAGTTCCTAGAAGCTTGAATGGCTGAAAGTTCCAGGGATCCAATACGGGGAGACCCCGTGACCCTACACTGTAGAACTATATCAGCGCCACACAGGCTTGGTGACACTCGGTTGGGAATTATATTGATAGTCAGGTGCTCAAGTCGGAAGTTGGGGGGTAAGATCGAGCCATTCATAATTCTATGTCAAAAAGCTAGTATGCAACCCATTGCACTCTGTGTGCTTCCATAGATTGAACGCCTCCCTTGGGCGTCCTAAGAAAAAAGCAATCGCTAAATCCGTCGCTGTGCTCGTGATCAGGAGGTCATCTCGGAAACTCATTAAAAAAGGCATGAAAAAACAAAGGAACAATTGCAAAAAAAAACAAAAAAAACTCCACTGGATCAGCCAGTCCATCCCAAAGCCACATACATGCAAATGGAAAACGTAAAAAAAAAGTCTGCCCGAAAGTGAAAGACATTGAACGGTCATGCCTGTCATTAGATCAGTGGCTTCAAGGCCTCTACTCCAGCCTGTAGCACCGCTTGGTTCTTGGTCTTCTTGAGACATGCAGTGAGAACATCAATTCCTCCTGCTGTGCGAACGGCAGCTTTGGCTCGGGTTCCGATGTCACCTGTCGCGACACAAGTGAAGTTGCGCACACAGACCACACCTCGGTGAACCAAGGCATCGTCATCCTCTTGGCACAGTCCTAATAGCAGTTCAACGCCCCGTGGTCGGTCCAGGACAGCTGCTATGGCGGCATCGAACTCTGTCAACATCGCAAGAGCTCCGCCGGCAGCCCGTCGCGTCGGAGCATCATCAGCATCGGTCAGAGCCAGCAGAATGTGAAGGCGTTGGGCCGCTTGCTTGGAGCCATCCGCGAACTTGATGACACCGGACTCGCAGGTCATCAGATTACAAACAAGTTCGCAGGCAGCTCGTTGAACCCGAGCATTGCTAGACAAAAGGAGATCTTCCACTGCAGACCAGCCTTCCCGGACCGTGAGCTCAGGTGCAGAGTCGTCATGCGGGTACGAAGCGAGGTTCGTCAGAGCTAAGAGACTTTCGAACACTGGGAGTAGGTCGCGAGGTTGGTCGGCGGAGAACGAGGCAGTGTCGGGTGATGAGAGAAGAGAGAGAAGGGGGCGGATGGCGGATGTAACCTGGGGAAATCCGGATGATGGGAACACATGTGAAGGATCAACGGAGATAAGGATGCGGGCCAGCGCATGGGATGCGATGCGTGTCGTTTCGTTCGTTACAGGGCCAGCGCTACTCTGTTTTGGGGCTGCAAGGCCAAGTAATAGCTTCACAGCACCTTGCTGGGCCAGTGTTCCACGGGACCTTTGCGGCCTTGTCAAGGATAGTAGAATCTTTGCCGTGAGTTCATTTGTAGAAGGCAAGGAGATCCGGCCGCACTCAACGAGCAGAGTCATGATGCCTGCATCGATAACGGCGGCACATCGTGCCAGGACAGCTTCCTCTTCATCTCGAATATCTATTTCTGGTGCTGCCTTCACCTTTCCGGTAGACGGGTCCGCATAATCCTTCAGCTGTGCCATCTTCCTTTGCTCTTCAGATAGGTTGGGTAAGAATTTGGTGAGGTTCAAAATTACCATCAAGCCGCCATAGAGCACGGATGAGTCGCTAGTGTTTTGTTTCATAGCCGCAATGAAGTTTCGTAGGAAACCCGGATCATTGGCAAGTTGATCCTTAACGGACGGCTTCACCGAAGTATAAGCCAATCCTTCGATTGCGTGGGAGTTGTGTTCAACCTTTTGTTCAGACATCAGTCCCATGAATCGATGAACTAGTTCAGACTCGCTGTCTTGTTCCAAGACCTTACCGTTGCCAGCCGAGGGTTTCTCGGGCTCAGATGCCCGGATCTTTGCCAGGGCCACTGCAGCCAATTCTGAGCTATTATCACTTCCATTGGTCAGGATATGTGACAACCATTCCCCAAATTTCTTTGAAACAGCCTCGCGGCACGGACGGTTAATGCAAGCCGCATTAAGAAGTTCCAACACGGGAACTTCGACCTTCTTGCTCTTGGTGTCTCGGGATGCCATTGGGAGGAGGAAGGCCATGAATTCTTCCGATAAGAAGAGATTGGCAGCTGTGGAGGGAGCCACGGGGAAGATGGCGGCCACCGCCGAGAAAGCAACGATGAGATCACTGACGCGCCCTTTGCCAAGAATGGACATAATCAGTGTCAAAAGCTTCTTCTCGCCCGGCTCCTTGGCGACCTCGAGATATTTCGCAGTAGCTAAGGTCGCCTGGCTCCGAACTTCTAGCGGCAACCGGTTGTCCAGGGATGAGAGGATCACCTCGAGCCCTTCATCGTCGATCAAATGTTCGAGTTCAACGGCGTGAACAGCGAGTAAACGAGTAATTCCCTTTAAAGAGCGGCCATCGAGATCATGGCCCGATTCCATCAACTTTGCAATGAAAAGCTGGAAGAGTTCACTCTCGCAGTGGGATCGTGTTTCCTCCGATGTCCACACGGTGGGGTCCAACACCACCGTGTCCAGACAGACCGCTGCTCCATCACCCCGATCATATATCTCATCGAAGAATGCTGTGACAGAAGTCTGGAGCTGTGTAGAGAAATACTGTCGAACACTGACGTTCTGTCGCACCAACCCAGATATGATCTCATCCTGCGTCGTCGATAGAGAGTGGGGGCGCTGTGCGAGCAACAATTTGAGGCATTCCAAGGCGACACTTTCTGGGGATTTTAGACCATCGGTTCGGAGATAAGTAGCAGCTTCTTTGCCGGCATTTTCATCATTCTGTGTGGTGTATCGGCGGCAGAGATCGAGAAGCTGGTGGCCGTCTTTGTCTTCATGCTGAACTTTCAGGAAGGCGGCCTTCACTTGAGGATTTTCGGGGGCGATTGAAAGGGCTTCTCTAAGATTCCGGGAAGCAGCCTATTGAGTAAGCTACATGTCAGTGTTCCGCTAGCTTCCTTTTGGGAGTCAAGAAATAGATCACTGACCTCTCGGTGGCCCGCGTCGACCAGTTCGACAGCCTCCCGGGCCAGGTGTACAGCGCGCTCTTCGCCCGTTGCTTGAACCATTGCAGGGTTGCGCGAGAGAAGACCAGAAATCAAGTCTCCAGTTGTGGTTCAATGAAGTTAAAGTGGATGGATGCGCTTTTTTTTTTCCTAGGTGAGGGGAGAGCGGAGCGGAGAAAGAAGAGCGATAAGGTGGGAACAGACAACCGCTTTTTATGGGGAAAAAGGAAAAAGGAGTGGAAGAAGGAAAATGTAAGTTATATATTTATCTTATTTCGGTTTGCCGCGTTGGCCTGTTGGAATTCCTAAAAATGACACCATTTACTTTTTCTTTTCCCCGGACCATCTGGGATGTACATTGTAATATACCGGATCTTACAGTTTCACGCCCATTTTCCTTCACGAATCGCCATTATCAATTGGCCCGATAAGACACCAACCACAGCGATGGACACCATCACGTTCTCGATAAGCATATACAATATACTCAGCTTACCTGCAGGTAGCCCTTTTGTTATTTTTGTGTTACAACCTCGGAAGTCATGTTCCAAGGTATCCGACATATCCTGCGGACTCCGGCGTCGCTGGAACCATTCTTGTAGATCATAAGAAGGCATCCGCCTTGAAACCCACTAGAGAACATCACATGCAATAGTTTCATCTTGGCGCGTTCAAGGGATGTGCCAAGAGATACCATCGCCTGTCTTTCAAATCGACCGAAAGGAGAACACATCTCTCAACAAAAGATGCTCATAAATTCGAGGTAATTTCAGTCACCCAAGGCTTCACGGTGTGGGGGTCAATCCGATTGGGGTGTTGAGTCCCAGTCTAAGCTCCAAATTGCTTGTGAGTCAGTTGAAGATCCCAAAGAGTCAAGTCAGTGTTAGTATGTAAAACATATGAAATCCGAATCCAGATGTTGGGAGTCATATATTGGAAAGACATATAAGAATAGATGATAGCTGGAGCTATAGCAGTTGTTATCACCCCGTGACTGGCTTATCGCTTCAAGATCCTCAACTCACATGCCGCTGCTAATTAGAGCTTGGACTTCAAATCAATTCTGCCTGTGTATGCAGCACCTTGGTTTCCAGTCTGACCGGCCGGGTATCACACTGAGAGAGCCCCAACTCACAATAATGAACACCAACTTCGACTGATCCCCCGTCTCAACGCAATGAATTCCGTGGATGCCTCGGAGCATTATGAGTTAGGAGCCACAGGTCCGTATTCTCTGCCCTCTGCAACAGGCCAACAACTTGCTAATCAGATCGCCAATTAGAACTCTCCCCATCCCTGCTCACAATAGTAATCGACACAAATCCACACGCCTGGGCCATCCTCGAAGACTCCCTCCCACTCTCCAAAGCAATCGCCAACATCCTAGTCTTCATCAACGCCCATCTCGCCTGCAACTATGCGAACGAAGTCGCCGTAGTCGCATCGCACAGCCAAAAAGCAGCATGGCTCTACCCATCCCACAATGCACCCCGAAACGGCACCGCCGATCGTGACGGCGACGTCACAATGAACGGCGCAAGCGATACCCAACCCTCCGAAACAAACAAATACCGCCCCTTCCGCATCGTCGAAGAACAAGTCACCCGCAACCTCAAAGACCTAATGGACTCAACGACCGGCGATGATCTGCGCGGCAACATGTCCACGATGTTAGCGGGCGCATTAACCCTCGCCCTGAGCCACACGAACCGACGCACGCTCGCTTGGGCGGAGGAGCACGGCGGTGCCAACGCCGAAGACGCAGCGGCCGAGGGCAACGGCAACGGCAACGGCGGGGGTGCGAGCACATCTGCCAATCGATACTCAGCCTCAAACGAGGACGAGCGGTTGCAGAGTCGCATCTTAGTCATTTCTGTGAGCGGGTCTACTGATGCTGCGCACCAGTATATTCCTGTCATGAACAGCATATTCGCCTGCCAGCGCTTGAACATCCCCATCGATGTGTGCAAGCTCAGCGGTGATGCAGTCTTCTTGCAGCAGGCGTCTGATGCTACCAAGGGAGTTTATATGGCTCTTGCTGAGCCGCGAGGCCTGCTGCAGTATTTGATGATGGCATTTTTGCCAGATCAGCGCTCGCGCCGCCATTTGGTTCTTCCCACGCGGGTGGATGTCGATTTCCGGGCTGCTTGCTTTTGTCATCGCCGGGTGGTTGATGTTGGCTTCGTGTGCTCCATTTGTCTCAGTATCTTCTGCGAGCCGCCCCCTGGTAGTGACTGCATGACTTGTGGCACGCACCTAGATATCGGAGATAATGCTAAGCCTGCCCTGTTGCCAAGGAAAAAGAAGAAGAAGAAGCGTGTTAATGGGGCATCCGGGGCGGGGACGCCCATGTCAACGCCTACGCCGGGCCCTTGATATCTCTTCTGTGGAAGATCATATTGCTAGGGGGGAAACCCCTTCTCGTGGGACCTGAATCTATCAAGTGCGGGTTGGTATTACTCCTGGAACACACTTGGCTTGATGCTATGAGCAACACTACATGTAGCTGGTTTACAAGGAAATGATTTGGGACAACTCTCATTTTACTAGTGTGAAACGAGTAGGTGCACACGGGAAGGAGCGCCGGGGCCCTTTGAAAGATACTCTAATCACATTATCGGTGCCCGGTCTCAGAAAAGAAGACTGTCCAGAGACAGCAAGAAAGAGCCATTAAAGCAGTCGCTCGTCTTGCGATCCTGTCACCATGTAGGCGAATCATTGGTGCCGCAAGGTCAAGAAACACAACGGGGAATTGGGTATCGCAACGCAGAGAACGTAAAGGGGAGAGGGCGGACTGAAGCAGATACAGGTGGTTGAGGGCGAAAACCACCTCGCCCATTGATGAGGACCAACCGACCAGAAGTCAGCAGAGCAAAGAGGTTTCGCTACAACATAGTTGTAGTCTTCGTCCAGGGTGCATTGCAATCCTGATTAAATTATTCGTGTCAATACTCACAGCTTATATATTCAAATTGATGATGAACTTACAGCAATCTGGAAAACTGATTCGGCAACCGCCCTGGGCAATGGTTCCGCGGGAGCCTCGCGACATTAGACAAGACGGTTTGTTCGAATTGCTGGACATAGAGGCAATGGCCTGTAAAATATGTTTAGCAATAGGTCTTACACAGTGATAGTAATGAGAGACTCACGAAGGAGTCGGTGTTGTGAGCAAAGTAGAGTTCGATGCCTGAATTGTTTTTCTTCACGACGACCACTCCGAGGGCCCCAAAGAGAATGCTGTTACTCACAGCACTGTGTTCTAACAGACATAAGCAAACAAGTGTTAGTGTTGTAAAATTATAGCAGTGAAAGAAAAAGAAAACGCACCGTTAAACTCCCTTTTCATCCATGATTTGAGGGCATCTTCTTCCATCACCGGGGTAAAAACACCATTGTCGCCCATCTTCTGACTGTAGTACATCCTTTGCGCGCAGGTGCTCGCCGCCAGTGTTGAGGCGATGAGCTCCCCGGTCCCAGATGTAACGACTGCACATGTGGTTCCATCCGGATCAGTCAGGTCTCGCGGAATAACATGTGTGCCAATGCCAATGAGGGCTGCGGGTCCAATTCGACCTCGGTGCTTCATGCCAATGCCACCAGAAGAAGACCCTGCTGCAATATTTCCATACTTGTCAATGGCAATCGCGCCAACAGTGTCCGTGATCGTATCCTCGTCATCTTGTTCACTATCTGCAGAATCGGGGCTGCCATCGCGAGATGGTGATAAAGTTGAGACAGGCTGCACAGGTAGGTGTGAATTTGTGAGCTTGGCCTTTTTCTGAGTTTGATGCTCCAGCGATGCTCGCCGGCGCCCCTTCACATCTGCAAAAACGCTTGGATCAGGCAGAGTTCTAATTTCCTCATCCACTGCATGGATGGCAGTATGAGCTCCTGATTGAGAAGCACGCTCGAGACGTTCAAGACGAGTGTCAAGGGGGGTCATGGGCCGGCGAATCCAGGGATCAATTGCTTCGCCGCGGTGTTCATTTTCGTAATCCTTTACTTCTGCGGCCCATACCTCGTAACGTTCTAGGGCGACGGGCGAGATCAAAGCTTCCTCTGGAATGATCACCATGCCGTGCTCCCATGCAAAGTCCTTGGCACCTTCTCCGACCAAGAAGTTTGGGGGCACCCTTGACATGCCCATCTGTACATTGGACTTGTCATAAATCTTCCGAGCAAGCATGATCGGATTCTTGATGTCTAACGGTCCCACGCGTTAGACAAGACTTTCTGAGAACGAGACACAACAAACTTACTAGGCACAGCTCCGACCGCTCCGCTTAGCCCATTATGGTCGACAATCGAGGCATCGCCTTCGACCACCCCCTTTGCGTTCAGGTTGCTTCCAAACCCTGCATTTGTAATCGGGTTATCTTCAAGCACCATCAGGGCTGCTTCGACGGCGTCAACAGCGGTGCCACCACTCTTTAAGAATGCCATGGCCTTGAGCGCTGCTCTAATTCAATTCACTTGTTAGACTGTGTAACCATCAAATATATCAAAGACTGAGACTGAGACTGACATTTCACAGGCCTTCAAATGCTTGTGCTCATTCTCATGGCTGTGGAATCCCGCTCCAGCATGAATAAATATGGCACAAATGCCCTCGTTCCCGGGGGTTTGCGACATATTAAAAGGGTTGGGAAGTGCAATTTGGGATCTACCACAGGCTTGTGCACGATTGACCGAGGTATCAGGTCGGGGTCAAAAAAGGGATTTCGCGCATAAAATTTCGAATCTTGACGCAAGGAAAGCGTTGCCGATTGGGCCCGAGTATCAAAGATATATCGAATCAGATAGGTGGATAATACGCCGTTTGCCACGAGATCAGGCCAAAGTGAAGATATGGATGCTGCGCGTGAACTAGGAGATCTTGGACGCGTGTGCGAAGCGATGCACTTGCAGATTGTTGATCAAAATGCAGTAGCTCGTTGTGGGTTCTGCACTTCAAATGAGAAAGAGTGGCACCCTGGGCTTTCAGGCTAAAGAACCACTGAAACCAATGCTCTAATGCTATGGCCGAATTTGGGACGGGGAGTGAAGCGAGAGAAGACAAGAGCCTACGGCGAGACCATCCGTGTTGAGGTGAGAAAAGAATACACAGAACGAAAGACAGCACTTTACGCGCCCTCGCGCATCAGAAATGATAAAGTAGGAATAAGAAAAGACTGAGGAAGAATGAGAGTCTTAGGGATTGAAGATGTGTGAATGGACAGTAAGAAAATATTGCGAATTTATGTGAGTTCCCATAACACTGGTCGTTCTTTCCATTTTGGTCAAGTTTCACTTCTCAACCATAATTAGGTAAAATTGGCATCACCGAGGCAGCATACCTTCAATGGTTGCTTGAATTTGCTTTCTTATGTCGAAGAGGAGGATGTTTTGATACTTCCCGGCACATGATGTCTACTGGTTGACGTGTGACCCCTTAGGTAATCGGACCTCCGGGCACTGCATCTCCCCCCGCCTTGTCTGCCTGTCCTCTTAGTCTCTTGAAGTCAGGGCAATTTCGGCTACCAATTGAGATTCAGCCGATTCCCTCATTATTGCCTTGTTGTATACATCGCCTACACTTCTTTCAGCCCCTTACTACATTGTGATTGTGCCCAGGCCTAACCACCCGCCATGGCGTCCCAAACACCAGCCGTTGTCATGGACAAGTAAGTTCACAGCTGCAAGTATCAAAATAATATTCCATGCTGACTCTATACTTTCCTTTAGTGGAACTGGCTATTCCAAGCTTGGTATGTGCTGTCTGTAGTGGTTAGGGAGCTCGCGATCACAGATTAGGCTGACATGCTACCTCCACTATTCCAGGTTTCGCCGGTAACGACTCCCCCTCCTTTGTATTTCCGACCGCAATTGCAACCAAGGCTGGTGCTGGAAGTACTGGAAGCTCCGGGGGCCGGCCCCCAGTCGCAAACAAGCCCTCCTTCTTAGGTGCTGGCAGCGGTAGCTCCAACCTATCCGCGAAGCGTGGCACGGAGGACCTGGATTTCTTTATCGGTGACGAAGCGCTGGCTGCGGGCAGTGGCCCAGGATATGGTGTTAACTACCCCATCCGGCACGGACAGATCGAGAACTGGGACCACATGGAACGATTCTGGTCGAACTCGATCTTCAAATATCTGCGCGTGGAGCCCGAGGACCACTACTTCCTACTTACCGAACCTGTAAGGCGACTGCATATGCTGCCAGTAGGCTGGATTTAACACGATGAGACCTGACATTTCTGGATTATAGCCTCTCAACCCTCCCGAGAACCGCGAGAACACCGCCGAAATCATGTTCGAGTCCTTCAACTGCGCCGGTCTTTACATTGCTGTGCAAGCAGTGCTCGCTCTTGCTGCCTCGTGGACATCCTCGAAGGTGACGGACCGATCCCTCACTGGAACAGTCATTGACTCGGGTGACGGTGTTACCCACGTTATCCCTGTCGCCGAGGGCTACGTCATCGGGTCTTCTATCAAGAGTATCCCGATTGCCGGACGAGACATTACATATTTCGTGCAGAGCTTGCTACGTGACCGTGGAGAGCCCGACAGCAGCTTAAAGACAGCAGAGAAAGTGAAGGAAGAGTACTGTTACGTCAGCCCCGATATTGTCAAGGAGTTCGCACGTTACGACCGCGAGCCGGATCGCTTCCTGAAGCACACCGTCACTGCGCCGAACGGGCGGAGTATAAACATCGACATTGGATACGAACGTTTCCTCGCCCCGGAGATTTTCTTCAACCCCGAAATCTACTCGTCCGACTTCCTCACCCCGCTTCCCAATGTTGTTGACGGCGTCATCCAGTCCTCCCCCATTGACGTCCGGAGAGGTCTCTATAAAAACATTGTGCTCTCTGGTGGTTCTACTCTGTACAAGGACTTTGGCCGTCGTCTACAGCGTGACATTCGTCACTTGGTGGATGCTCGAATCCGTGCCTCCGAGGCTCGCAGCGGTGGCGCACGGAGTGGTGGTCTCGATGTCGCTGTTGTCACCCACAAGCGCCAGCGCCACGGTCCCTGGTTCGGAGGTAGTCTGCTGGGCCAGACTCCCGAGTTCCGGAGCTACTGCCACACTAAGGCGGAGTATGACGAGATAGGTCCCAGCATTGTGCGGCGGTTCGCGCTGCTTGGTGGCCCTGGAAGCTCGTAAGGTGAAAATGAGTAAACCTTATCATTAGATACTTGTCAATCGATGTAGCTCAGCCTTTTGTTCATAGTTTGTTTATCTCTTTTCTTTCTTTCTTTCTTTCTTCCTCCCTCCGGTGGTGCTCTCTATGTTCTTTTTACCCAAAACGGCTTGGCGCCAGTGTTCATCGGCATTTTCTACAAGTGAACTCGAAGGCAATTTACAACGTAGAGCGAATTGGCAGTATGTAGCCCGAATTTCTTGGAAAAAAATCGAGAATGAAAATGAAAATGTATTAAAAAGTGTACATATCCACTATTGCCATCATGCTTTTTGACATTTTCCTCCCAGAACGCCACACAGTATGCATCAGAAAGATATATAACCCATAAAGGCCAAAGACTATTACTTTTCAGACATCCCATCACTCAAACAGTCTCAGTCTGAGGGAAAGAAGTACGGTTCAAAATAGCCACACCCTCGACATGGCCGGTCTGAGGGAAGAAATCAAAGCCACGGACGCTCTCAATCTCATAGCGAACATTCTGCTTCTCATCACCCTGCACCATAACAGCAACATCACGAGCCTGGGTATGGACGTTACAGCTGACATAGACAACACGACGCGGCTTGAAATCAAGCATCTGGCGCAGGAAGTCTTCTGAACAACCCTTGCGAGGCGGGTCGATAACCAGCAATGTCTGATCTGATGGGTACGGAACGTCCTTGAAGAGAGTAGCGGCATCGGCAGCAGCGAAGCCTGTGTTTGGAAGATTATTTGCACGAGCATTCTCACGTGCCGAAACGATCGAATCGCCTCCAATATCGACACCAAGACTGGACTTGAACAATGGGGAGAGGGTAATTGTGAACAGGCCTGAGCCGGAATATGCGTCCAAGAGGTACTTGATGGGCTTTGCGTCTTGGTCGTTGCCTGCGGGAATGGCTTGCGAGCGGATGTACTCTGTGAAGCCGGACAAAATCGAGTTGTTGTTTTGGAAGAAAGCACCTGCCTTGTTGCTGAAAATATAGTCATCGACGTACTCGAAGGACGTGGCGTTGTTGTCTGTGACGCAACGCTTCTCTTCAATGTAGTTTTCGTGCTCGATGCGGATCACATCGCCCGTGTCTACGTTAGGAGTGGCAGCGATACCACCAACAGTGGGAGTCTCTCCCTCGGCGGTAGGCGCGGCGTCTTTGGGGATTCGTGCGGTAGACTCCCGCATCAGGAGAGTGGCACCTCGTTTGTAAGAACGGATGTTCTCTGCAACTCGTTTCCTCTCACTGGTGAGTCCGCGGCGCACAATGTCTGTTCCAAGGGGACAGTCTTCGATATCCATATCCAGTCGTCGGTTCTTGTATGTGAATCCAATCGGGGGAACCTGCGGTTCTTCGCCGTCCTGCTTAGAGCCTTTGCCGGCGCCACCTTGTGCGAAATGCGGCGTGAGTTTTGTGCGATACCCAAATTGCATTGGCGAAGCAAAGGTTTCTCCAATGGTGGGAACAAGCTCCGGGATCAACCCAGAGAAATTGGCATAGGCTTTCTCCACGATGCGCCGCTTGTGAGCAAGCTGGTCCTCGTAGGACATCATCTGAAGCTGACACCCAGAGCACTCCCCGAAGTATTTGCATCCAATCAGCGCATCGTTTCTCTGGGGACCCGGTTCGATCACCTTGACAAAATCGGTCAGACTGTATGACAATGACTCGAAATGCTTGACCAATTTGACCCGCACGGTGTCTCCGGGGACCGTGAACGGAACAACATAGACATATTTCCCATTCTCGGCGAGCGCTAGACCATCGCCTGTGGAGGAAAGCTCCACAATCTTGACATCTATCTCAGTAAACTTCTCGGGAAGGGACAGAGGCTCGCTGTCGCCGTCCTGCTCGGTCTCGTTGCGTTTGAGAAGTTGATTGATATCGCAAAGCAATACTTCATCATGCCCACTGCTCTTGTTGTTCTTGTCGACCTTCGCCTTCTTGCGCTTGCCGTCGAAGTGTTTCTTGGGACCGTTCTGCATTATTGCGGGGACTGGCGCATTCGTTGAACGGCGTTGATGATATAATTTGGAGGCTGGGCGCACTTGAAGAGCCGTTAGTGTCTGAGAAGACAAAGAAGAAGTCAAGCGCCTAACAGATGACCGTATTGCAAACATATAAGTTGGAAAGCGACAGCGAAATAATTTCTGGAACGAAAATCATCGAATGGGAAATTTATTAGAAACGCATCTAACGCGTCGTTGATTGGTTGGAGACTGACCGCCCGCAAGAAAGAAATTCATCCCGACGCTTCACCTCCGACTGGCCTCTTTTGCTTTTGCGTCCCCCAATTGTCTCCGCATTTCGCCTTTTTCTTTATTTTTAAAGCTCTTAACCGGCCTATTTTTGGCTGGGGAGCTCATCGCACCGTCATCATGAACGTCACACGGCCAGCACGATGCCTTTTATGCAGCTTCACCCGTGCTGCCGGCCCAAGCACGCGAGTTCCTCGACGCCAATTCCATCCTACTCCCGCGCCTCTCTCGAACCGGAAACCCAAATTCCCCAATGTTAAGGCTCCTCAGGTGGATGGATACAAGCCTTACACGGAAGAGCAGAAGGCTCAGCTCGCCAAGGAGTACTCGGAGGCACAGATGGCCGCCATCGAAGCCGGCGAATCCGCTATCGACCCGAAGGACCTGGCAGAACAGATGTACGAACGTAGTGATCCCATGGCATTCAAATACATCGATGACTTCTCGGTGATTGAGCCCGGCGTTGATCGACACCAACGCGCCCCGGAGTCGAACTCGGATTACAACTTCAAGCTGAAGAGCGAGGATGATTTTGCGAAGGATTTCGGCCGATTCTTCTATGAAATGCCCGATAACGCGACAGGTGCAGACTTCGTTAAGTTCGCGGACAACCTGCGCGTTACCCACGGCAAGGAGGAGAGCGAGCTGGCCCCTCATAGCGCACTTGTTCCGGATCTCTTCGGACCCGGTGAGACCATCGATGAGCCCCGCGTCGAAGAGCGGAAGACAGCAGCCGAGAAGGGCGAGAAGGAGCGGTCAGCGGAGGCCGAGGAAATGACAGACGCCCTCAAGAGCCTGCTCCTGGCCACGGGCTACACGGAGAGCCAGGTCAAGGGCCTCCGCACCAAGACTCTTGTTTCACACAGCGTCACCAACCAGACTCGACTAGGAAAGGTCCGCCGTGCATACCGTCTTTCCATTGCCGGTAACGCAAATGGTCTGCTGGGTATCGGTGAGGCCAAGTCCGATGAACCCTCCGACGCAAAGATCCAGTCGCAATACCGTGCTATCCGAAACATGCAACCCATTCCCCGCTACGAGAACCGAACCATCTTTGGCGATGTCAAGGGTAAGGTGGGTGCCACAGAGTTGCAGCTGATGCACCGTCCACCAGGTATGTCTCGTTTCATCTCCCCAAATATGTTCCTTTTCGCTAACAACAACAGGTTTCGGACTTCGTGTCCAATACCTCATCTACGAGATGTGCCGCGCTGCCGGCATTCACGATCTCTCTGCCCGAGTTGGTCGCTCAAGGAATCAAATGAACACAGTCAAGGCTGCCTACGAGGCGCTCATGAGCCAGCGTAACCCAGAGCAGGTTGCTCACGCACTCGGCAGGAAGATCGTCGATGTGCGCAAGGTGTACTATGCAGGTAAGATTTAGGGCCGCCCCATGGCCTTACCTTGCTGTTTCGTCCCAGCGTGTATATAATGCTTCTCTTTTCCTTCCTCTTCTTCTTGTGTCTTTTGCATGTACTTCTATAAGTTGGTTGTTAAACATGACGGGTCATCAATTCTCCAATCCTCCAGTATTCTGGGCTATTCACAGCATATCTGGAAAATCATATATCAACAGGTTCTTTTGCATAAACATCATCTGATTCGCGCCAAAACGAAAACTTGAAAACAACACCCCGGGTATAATACGCGAGTAAACAAAAAAATAACCCTCAAACGCAATAGACAATGTTCATGTCTTCCTCCCTTATTGGAATGTCATGTCTCCCTCTCCCTCATATCCTCCATGCTGATACTCGTGGTCCTGAAAATGCCGATCCTCATTCTGCTGTTGCTGCTGTTGCTCTTCATTCTCATTCCAGATCTGCTGCTGCAAGACAATGCTATACACACTGGCCTTAAGCAGGGTGCATACAGTCGCAGTCTTGCGTTCAAGGAGACGAAGGCCATCGAGGGGCATAGAAGCGGGCGAGCCGGCGAGGTCGGCGAGTTTATCGGAGAGCTGCACTCGAGGCATTGATCAGTAACCAGTATAACTAATATTGACGGTTCATGTAATTTCCAATGTTTTTTTTTCAAAAAAAAAACATCGTTTGTTTCCTTCTTCTGTGAAGAGGTTGCCCCACAAAGCTCAGATCAAGGCCTTCTCCCACGTACCTGGTTGACATTCCGCAGCAATCGAGCGTATTCTTCCAGCACTTCCTGCTCCAGATCTGACACAAGGGGATTATCGGATCCCATGAGGGGGTTATTCGAGTGAGCTCGGCCGTGCGAGGCGTCTGTGTCGCCCATTGATTGGGGAATTGGAGGGGTGGTTTCCCCGGGGTCGACCTCGGCGTACGAGTAATCGTTGTCTGAGTCTTCGGGCGCGAAGGCAGACATTGTGGAGGATTGGGATTCTTTGCAGTTTTCTTGAAGGTGGGTGTTAAGTTGCGAAAGCTGTAAAAGCTGCAAGTGTGTTTACGTGTTGCCGTGTTGCCGTGTTGTGTGTTCTGCGGCTCCGCCCAAACGCGTTCCCCAAGCTCCAGCTTCCGCTGAGATCCGGTATCTACTGGGGTGGGTTTTATGCTTCAGAGACTTATTTCAACGTCATTCCATGGGTTGCTATTATATGTTGGAGGTTATGGCTATCTCTACATTGTCTTATTTTCAAAAATATCCCCGAAAAACGTATTTGATGCCTATTTTGAACATCCCACCAACACAGGTGTCATAAAAGACGCATGTGCGGAGTACTATCAATAGGTAGCATTTGCCTCCTTCAATATGGCCTAAATCTATAAAGGATTGTCTCGTATTGTATCTTATGAATACCTCACCTGAGAGTTCTCTTTTTCATTCGAAAACAAATTATCCGATCGCTGGCTGTAACAAGAATTCTATCTCAGTTCCTTACTGTAAACCCCCATATTAAAGTCGATATTACGCAGCTGGGGGCTTAACAGCAAGCCTCCTATTTTTGATCTGAAACGTGACTTCTATTACTCCGTACAACATAGAAGTTTGTTCTATGAGACATTTTTAAGTTATCCTACAACATGTTTCACCTTCCAATTGCATTGAACAACTTCGTATTCGTACAGAGTACAGAGTAGAAAGCACTCGTTTAGCCTACAACATAGAATCTAGCTGCCTTGTCAGTGAAGAGCCAACCATACCAGCCATGGACAAACCGTGTGGCCTTACTTGGTTGTCTCTATGCGCTAGCGTTGCTCCCCCAGCTGCGGCAGCCTCTCCGCGCGTCCTATGTTGTACCCCGTGGCTAGATGAGAATCTCGGCCAAAACTCAGCTCCCGGAAGGGTCCCTTTTGAGCAATTACCACAGGCAGACTGCAAACTACTGTAACGGCCGATGCTGTGGTGCACTATGCGCCCCTATTGCGTTCCCCATCTTGACAACTGAGGGAGAAAAAGAAACCCCCTATAAAATATATATTAAATTTCTAGCAAATGTTCAGAGGTGGAGAGGTCCATCAGAGGCACAAATTCTTTGCGGCCATTGTAGATCGAGTATTTCGTAGCCAGTAACGTAGAAGCGTTTAGAAGCCTGTCGGATGATTGACTCGTTCCTGAAACATGATTGTCCCATTGTATCAAGCAATGATTACAATGTTGCATCCTAATGGTGCCTAGTACATATTTTGGAGGCCTGAGAACTGTCGATACGGTTGCGAAACAATATGTTACAGAGTGGGCACCACGGAGGAGCTAGGATTGGATTGGTTGTATATATCCACATCTGAACTGGGGACTGAGGCAGACGGGAGTCCGCTGCAGTTCATTTTTGTCTGCTATCAACAATGATCCCCTCAAACTTCTCCCCCCCCCCTCTCTCTATCCATAGACTAAGCTCGCAGTTTGGCACTAGCGACCTATTGTCGACTAGGTGTCGACTAGGATGCAGGGCTTCTGAAATTAACCGGTGCTAGTGAAGTGCTCGAGTGGGTCAAGTTTGCAATTTATATCTCTCTGCCTTAGGTTAGCTTTTTCAATCGGTACTTTCGAGATCATTTTCCTAATCAATTGATATGCAACATACAACATAGGCTAGCTTCACTTCGAGTCACACGGTTGATTGCGAAAATTATTGATCCTTCACAGATATGATTATTATGTGTGAATGCGAAATTCCATGTGAACTCGGAAATAATAAAATGTCTCATACCCGATCCAGAAATCCCAATTTAGAAGTGGATATTCTTTATCGCAGAGGCCTTGTGGTGGTCTCCTATCCTATCCTGTACGGAGTCCTCCGTACGTCGTACTCGTACAAGACACATAACACCATACAACATACTTTGTAGACGCTTTGAGGACACGTTCCCCTGGAAAATCCAATGCCAAGGGTCCAGAGATATTACTAGGAGGCGATACCGTCCAGAACATGTTTTGCCCCGCGAAATGCGCAGGTCTTTTATTGCGGCGTTCAAGTCATACGAGCCACCTGCGCCTCTACTTTATTTAAATGGAAGCCTAGTTCTACATATAGTTTCTGATGTGACGTTATCGCCTCGACTAACTGATTTTAAAATGTCAATAATTCCAACTAATATGGCCTTGTGTGAATTTGTCGCCCTAACAACGGATTGACTCTAGTGTAGGAAAGGAGCCTCGGCTTTGCGTTTTTCACATTGAGAACATGTCCCTCTGGAATGACCTTGACCGGTATCTCATATGGTGGATCATGACAACATGACCCAGAAAGGAGAAAAAAGACTCAATGCAAGTGATCAAGTGGCAACTTCACCCTTACGCAGAAGGAAGAAACGAATGCGAATACGTAAGTGTCCTTAACTAGGAAATTGGCGATATTTATCAGTCGCCCCAGATGCGGGGCTCGAGCGGTAATAGAGGGGCAGACAAAAGAAGATCTTTCTCTCGACAGTTCACAGACGTTTCATTTCTAAATTTATGGGACCTGGTCCCTTGACCCGAATAATAATAAAGTTGTCTCCAAGGATGTTTTTTTCTAGGGTTTGGGGTGGACACGTGTCAAGGTTTCTCTCCCAAAATGGTTAGAGGCTTTCCACTTTTAGCCCAAGTCAGGTACAATGTGGTAGCCAAGAAAGGTTAGCCCATTATTTGTATCTCGTTGCGAATACGAATCGCCACTTTTGTATACAATGGTCTTTTGAGGTTTTTCATTTTTTTCAGGGGAAAACACATATTTCATTTTTAGGGGGAACTAGAGAATGTTCTCTGTGGATTCCATTTAGTGGGATTAGATAGTAAAAGCAATATTTAGAAACGTTCCATAGGTAGTGGAGTCGAGTATTCGACATGGGATAGGGGATCTAAAGATCTAACCTTTCAATTTCCGAAAGGGGCACCCAAGGTTTAAGCTTGTTTTAGCTCGACTTCTCAACGGGACACATAGAAAATATGGTATAGTTGACGAGATACGCGTATGGACCATCCACATTTTATCTTCGCCACAGCCCTGTCACACTGCTTTATCCAATTGTAACACATTACCCACCTCGACCTCTCCTCTTCATTCCCCAAGGAAGTGCTTCCGTATCCACATGTCGGTTGGACAGACCAATTTACACTGCCCCCTTTGTGTCGGTCCCCTGGGTCGATAGGAACGGGATGTCTTGCGCTACGGCGCTATGTAAGTCTAGGTAACTTAATAGATTAATGGGTTCATCATGCAAATAAAAAAGCAAAAAGAGATGTCCCCGAGGGATTGTTTCTTATAATTGCCTTAACGCCATATCCTTCTTCCATGTTCAATCTTTTGAATTAAACAACTCACGGTCATCTCTCATCGGATTCTTTGGTTGATCATATTAGATGCGCAACATGTCCACCCCAATTAGGGCTAGGGACAATGTCTTCTCAAGACGTGAGATCGAGGGCATGCTTGCTGAAGGCAAGTTGATTATCATTGTCGACGGCAATGTCCTCAGACTGGATTCCTGGATCAAATATCACCCCGGAGGTGATATGGCCATCAAGCATATGATTGGCAAAGATGCCACGGATGAAGTCAATGCGTGAGTCTCCCAAAATCTCTCCATTCTTGTTCAATACAATTTGCGCATTATACTAATCCCCTTCTTAAAAGACTCCATTCACAGGAAGCCCGTCAGCGCATGAGCAAATTCCAAATTGGCCGAGTCGAGGGCCGCTGGATCAACTTCCTCCCTCCCATCCAAGGTGGCGAATTCCGCCCATTGATCGAAAACGAGATCAACGAAGAAGACCTGGTGAGCTCAGAGCTATCAAGCGAAGAGAGCTCGGCACCACCATCTCCCATCTTCGAAGCCGAAGACGACAGATTGGGCCTAAGACGCAGACTATCAGTATCAACAATTGCCTCGGCAGTCAGCGCCATCCCTCCACTAGCGGAAGAAGAAACACAAACCAAAGCACGAGCCTACGTGATCGATGCCCGAACTCAAGAGGAGATTGAGCTAGATGCATCCAAGTATCCTCCTCTCGACGCAGAACACCAAGAATACATCACAAAGAAATACCGCGAGCTGCACCATCGCATCCGCGAAGCTGGACTATACAACTGCAACTACAAGGCCTACGCCATCGAGATCTCCCGCTACACCCTCTTCTTTGGACTATTCATCTTCTTCCTCAAACAGTCCTGGTTCTGCACATCTGCCTTCTTCCTCGGCTGTTTCTGGCACCAACTCGTCTTCTCCGCCCATGATGCCGGTCACATGGGTATCACGCATAACTATCAGATCGACACCACCATCGGCATGATCATCGCCGATTACCTCGGCGGCCTAAGTCTAGGCTGGTGGAAGCGCAGCCACAACGTCCACCATATCGTAACCAACGCACCCGAGCACGATCCCGATATCGAGCTGATGCCCTTCTTCGCGCTCTCGCACCGCTTCTTCAGCTCGCTCCGCAGCACCTACTACGACCGCATCATGGAATTCGACGCAGTGGCCAAAGTCACCGTCAAATACCAGCACTACCTGTACTACCCCATTCTCCTCTTCGGCCGCTTCAATCTCTACTTCCTCAGCTGGGAGCACATTATCGTCGGACGCGGACCGAAGCACGGAGCGGGCTGGTGGCACCGTTGGTTCGAGTTCGCCGGCCACATCTTCTTCTGGGTTTGGTTCGGATACGGCGTTGTCTGGTGCAGCATTCCGACTTGGTTCAACCGCGTTGTCTTCGTTTTGATCTCCCATATGGTGACTTCGCCGCTGCATGTTCAGATCACGCTGTCCCACTACGCTATGTCCACTGCTGATCTCGGCCCGCTGGAATCTTTCCCTCAGAAGATGCTCCGCACTACTATGGATGTCGATTGCCCGCCTTGGTTGGACTTCTTCCATGGTGGTCTCCAGTTCCAGGCTATTCACCATTTGTATCCTCGTATCCCGCGCCACAATCTGCGCAAGACGCAGCAGTTTGTTCGGGAATTCTGTGAGGATGTGAACATTCCGTATGCGGTCTTTACCTTCTATGATGGTAATAAAGAGGTTATTGGTCGCCTCGCGCACGTTGCCAGACAGGCGAAGCTCTTGGAGGAATGTCGGAAGGCTTGTGCGGCGGATCCTCATCATTTGCATTGAAGACATTCGCTCTTTGGAGTGGAGCTTTTGAGAGACCCATCATGTAGTTTGTATAATTTTGCAAATTGGGATCCCTTCGAGTTGTGATATTATATTGTATCGTTCAAGCGAAACATGTTTATTTTATAAAATCTTTTTTTCTCTTTCCAATATTACTGCTCTGAATTCTGACTCTGTTATGCCCTATTATATATGTCTATCTGTGAATAGTCTTAAGTTTAACATAGCCTTGTTGTTAGAAGGTCACGTGCCCACCACTGTTTGCTCCTACTACCTAATAGAAACCATACAATCCTTACAGAATCTTAAGAGGTAAGCCCTAGCGTCTACTGGGGTGAGCTGGCCTATAACCTGAAATCTAATGGCTATCAGTCAGGGGGAAATTAACACTCCGAGATCCATAGAACTTTCTTACTAAGCTATAAATGGCCTCCGCTTTATTTGCGCTCTATAAAGACCCTTAACCACCCCTCTATTCTCCAATTTTCTGTTTCCCCAAAAACCTTCAGCTCTACTTTACCTATTCGGAACATAAAAGATGCCTTACACTGACTTCCATCGACCGCATCATGATTCAAATCCATCCCCCGTCTTTGTTGACTCAGATGGATCACAGGTCTATGAATCACCCTACCAAGGTCTACTTTCCCAAATCATCTCACGAAACGATTTGGCAGCTCTAAAGTCGTACAACGATTGTCCTTATACCTATGTGTTCTGGAAAAATTACGAGTTCGATGAAAGCAATCCGTTTCACATTGCCATCTATAACGACAATTTCGATATTCTGCGTGAGCTCGTACGGATTTATTCCTCGGATACAAGCTTGACAGAGCCCTTGCAAAACTATATCAAAAGACATCATGTCTCTCCTGTTCTCGAGGCTTGTGCAATGGGCAACCAAGAGATGGTGCTCTGGTTGATGAACCATAATCCCTCGTTAGGGACATTGGAAGATCGGGATTCAGAAGGTCTCACAGCCCTTTTCAGAGCAGTCGAGGGCCTGAAAGAAGTGGGCACTATGATGCTGCAAGCACAAGATGAAGGAAGTGAGGCGCTTCGACGACCAAAGCTTGATCAGCGTTGGGCGCGCATGGAACCATTCATTAGTTGGCTTCTGGACATGAACTGCCCTATGGAGATGGAAGATGAGGGGAATGAGGAAATTGATAAGCAACTACCAAAGGACGAATGCGACTATACTAGTGTCCTACATGAAAACGTACTCGGCGAAGCTGTCTGCCACGCAAGCTACAGTCTAGTCTCACGTCTTATTTCTAAAGGAGCAGATCCTTATGTATTCCAGAGATGGCATGGCGGCAATAGCTTTGCCATAGAGTATGCGGAAAGAACAACGCCATTACACATTGCTGCATTATATGGCAATGTCGAAGCCATTAAAGCTTTGTTTGAGCATCGATCACTTGGAAAGAATACAAATATGGTGTCTATCATCGATGAAGAGGGGCGAATCCCGCTACATTGGGCAGTGGCAGGAACGCACATGGATACGATTGACTCTTATAAGATCACGTCGCGGATGGCAGCTACTGTGAAGCTACTTCTTGATTTCGACCCTGATACCCTTTACGCTCGAGATAAGGTTGGCGCTACAGTCTTCCATTACGCAGCCAAAAACAACACAGGCAATGGGGCAAATATTAAGGCCATAACCATACTTCTGGGAGCTGCTCGGGATTGTTCAGATATACTCAACACGCGAAATAATTCTGGGACCAGTCCTCTTGGAGAGCTAATCGATTCTCACCAACTCACTCCCAGTGGTCTGACACATATGAAAGAGATCACCGGGCTTCTACTGAAGCGCGGAGCTGATGCGCGACGATGTGACGAAGCTGGACGAAATATTCTGCAAAAAATATGCAGCCTTGCTTGGCTGGAGCCAATCAGCTCGACCTTCATAGACCAATTACTCCAGCAACTTGATGTCAATGAGAAGGATGACTATGGCTGTACAGCTCTTCACTATCTCGTAAAGAACTTCGATCAAGCCGATGCTGTCCGACACTTTTGCAGTCAAGGTGCAGACGTGAATGCAGTTGACAAGGAAGGGAATACTCCCCTTCACAAAGCGATGAAGGGTACAATGATTCGGAAACAGGATGACCCTACGGGTCTTGAGCAACTTCCCATGCGCCTTAAGAATGCACAGAATGAGATCATTCAAATACTATTGACTTCCGGGGCATCTGAAGGAATTGTCAACGGAAATGGAGAAACCCCCAGGCAAGTACAGAAGAGGGGTTTAGAAGAACGTGCCCGCCGATTGGCGGCGCAGAAAGTCGCCCGCGGAAGGGGTCAAGGAAGAGCAGTTCGGTAGATAATATCGTGTTTAATGCAGTAGGCTATAGGCCTAGGTATTTATTCTTATTCATATTAGTTTCATTAAAATTAACAGGCTCGATTTAACACTACCCGTTTCAACACTTGTCAGCTCGGTTATAATTTTAGGACCGAGCTGTAGCAACATAGGTAAAACTAGTATAGATATACCAAGAGGTATCATTGCTGTACTTATATCATTACCAGGGGCAGCGTAAAATTCCATTATGCTTGTGGGAAAAAGCTGACTACAGTATTCAGTTCATTTGCCTTTTCGGCGAGGTGGCCAATGATCGTCTTACAAGACCATCTCCATCAATTTCTAAGCTATTAAGTAGTCCAATTGTCGGTAGCATCCATAATATCTACTTAGTCTTAGTATATAGAGAGTTTCTCTCTCTCTCTCCACGCATTAAGAGATTTTCCAGTCACATCTATATCTTCACTGTAGATCTCTAGTATCTCTAACACTTTTCTTTAAGGTGCCTTCTTGGTCACCTGTTTCTGCTTTGAAACACTTATTTCCGCGAATTCAATGGCTATTTACAGGGTGTGAAATGATAGGCGCATCTACTTGAGATGAGACAATTAAACATGTAGATCATCAAATAGATTGAAACAATAGCCAAATGCTGAAATTGCTGAAATTACTTCGAGATTTCGTACATGGTTTCACAGCAAAGGTAAAACTTGAAAACGTAAATTTGAGGTTGAAAACAGCACGCAATAATCAGTTGATCCATACAAACGTCACGTGGAAGACGTAACCCGAAAAAAGTGAATCCGTAACGCCGTCCGCTGCGAAGTAGGATGAAAGAGCAAATGTATAGCACAGTTTTCAGGGTGACGCGCAAAGAAAAGAAAAACCAACTCAGAAGTCGTGACACAAACCATGTGGCAATGCCAACAGTTCGATGTCGATGCTATGTTGTGCCCGAATTAGAGGCGCAACTCGGAGTGATCCAAGGCTTTAGAAATGAAGAAAATGCAATATGCAAAGCAATCCACGAGCAATAAGGCATAACAATGGGACGAAAGGAAAAAAAAAAGCTCAAATAGATCCACCAAGAAAAAGTCCCGAAACACTCCATACACCCAGCAAGGATTGCAATGGAAGAAGAAAAGCATCTAAATACAGTCGTTAATGCATCATGGTCGTCAGCGAGCCGACGCACATACGGCTGTTTTCCTCGTGTATCGGATAAAAGAAACAAGTGACGAAAAATCAAGAACCTAGGCTTTACATATCCCCCTCATGGTGAAGGGTGACACTGTTGAACTCCTCAAAGGGATCGTTGAGTTCGCCATTCGGAGTCGCGAGGCCCGAATCCATTGGAACACCCTTCATCTTAGTAGATTCGGTACCGCCAATATCTACGCTAGCGCTCTCCTTGACGTTGCGGAAGTTCACCGTATCTGTGCCAACACGACCTTGGTGGGGAATCATAGGCGGCTTCATATGACGAATGAGCGCCCATTGGGTCTGCCGGAAGAAGGGATGAGTCTTGACATCGGAGGCACCAGCACGGGCTCCTAGGCGCTTAGTTTCATCCTTGATCAGCAGTTTGCGGATCAGGGACTTGCACAGGGTTGATGTCTGCTGCGCACCCGAGTGCTCTGGGAAGTTCACCTCGTCGCGCAGGATGCTAGCAAATGTCGCATTTCGGTTCTTGCCTTTGAATGGAGTAGTGCCGTACAGCATTTCGTAAATCAGAATTCCCAGGGTCCACCAATCAACGGCGCTGGTGTGACCACAACCCTTGATCACCTCAGGTGCAATATACTCTTCTGTCCCGACAAAAGAATTTGTTCGGAAATCGGCAATACATGACTTGGTATCAATCGTGGGCAAACCTGTGGTGGAGTTGCCACTACTGCGTGCGGGAATCATCGTGGGGGCACCCCCAGGTCCTGATTGCTTCGACAGATCGAAATCGGAAAGCATGATATGACCAGACTGGTGAAGAAGGATATTTTCTGGTTTCAAGTCGCGGTAGATGAAACCCATGAGATGAAGATATTCCAGCGCAGCAATGACCTCTGCGGCGTAAAATCGAGCCGCATCCTCGGAGATACTCTTGCCTGGGCGGGTTTGGAGGGCTAGATGTACAAGTCAGCAAGAAATCCTAGATGATGTCAAAGATAGGACAGAAAGGTTAACGCACTCCTGAAGAACTCGCCACCACTGCAGTACTCCATGCAGAGGTACAAATAATCCTCTGATTGGAAGGAGTGATATAGGGTGACAATGAACGGGTGGTTGCTCGTAGCCAGAATCTCTTGTTCGGCCAAAGCTCGTTTAATCTTATTTCGTTTGATCATCTCCTTCTTGCTCAAAACTAGCCGCAAGTCAGTATATGTCATCGGCCAGTCACCGGTATATAAGAAAAACGTACCTTTCATGGCATATAGACGGCTCGATTTCTTTTCGCGCACCAGGTAAACTTTGCCAACATCACCCTTGCCGATCAGCTTGATTTTGTCGAAGCTAGCGGGACCGACCTCCACATTTCGAACCTTGATGGAGTTCGAACTATAGGTGCGGCGGAAAGCAGCGTTACTACCGAAATCTGAGCTGACCGAAGAAGGTATCGCCAGATTGGTATCCTCGCTGGCTAGATCTGCGAGGCCCATTGATCCGCCGGATTGTTCCACCAGGGGCTCCTTGCCCAGTTCCGCTGTCTGAGGACGGGCACCCTGGCCACTGGTAAATAGGCCTTGGGCGTTCGGGGCAGAAGCCACACGTCGTAACTTGCGCGCTAATTCCTCTTTGTTTGCAGTAGTCGCCTGTTCTACTGCCGAGACCCCCGTAACTTGCAACTCAGGGGTGTCGGGAGGAGAGGATGGCACTGACCCATCGTTGCGGTGTCGCAGTGCTGGTTGGCCCTGGTGGGCAAAATATGGATTGGCGGATGCGGTAGGCGACATCGCCTCGTCGAGTGGGTTGCCTTCACTAGCAACAGTTGTTGATCGATTGCGGCCTATGCCTGGCAGGAATCGAGACTGCCGGAAAGCAGGCTTGTCGTTCTTGGCCGCTCCATGGCTATCCCGTTCCCGTTCTGTACTCCCAGAGGTGTTGGGTTGGGGGGAATGGCTTGAACTGTTGATACGGAAAAAGTTCTTGATCCTCGTAGGCAAGTGGCTAGACTCGTTGGAGTGTTTCCGCGATGGAAGGGAGAGAGCGGGGAAATTCCCGCGCTTCTCATTATTTGTCACCGCTGACGGACTGGAGGCGAAGAGCTGCGTCATATTGGGTGGGTCGTCGAAATCAAAATCGAGACCGTGATGATAGTCACCTAGGATCTATCTCGAGAAGATAATCCGAAGGGTGCAAAAGTAAGGTGTCAGGCCGATGAAAGGGCGGTAATCTTCAGAATGCCAAGTGCCGGCTGGGGATATAATCGCGCGGGGGGCAATTGTTAGTAAGAAGCGGTACAACGTGGGTTGTCCACCCAAAGAACTGAAACGACTAAAGCCACGGTAACTGGGCTCATGGATAAGACGGCATGTCAGAACAAATACGGAGTAAAGAATGAGGATCAAGAATCGAGAAACCAGTGGGAAAAGAGGGAAGCAAGGAGGAATTGGAGTGGAGAAGGACCCGTGGACGCGGAGGCCAGGGCTTAGTCATCTAAAATCTAGGCAGGGCAATAATCCACCTATGTGCATTGCGCAACATCCATCTACGTCAGAAGTGTTGAGAAGAGTTGAGAAAAGAGGTCATAGAAGTGCTTAGAAATATCAATTAGAAATTATAAGTCATCCCAATATAATTTTACCATAGTAGCATAGTCAACAGTACTCTAGATATAAGTTCAAGGAAATATGGAATTAAGGAACGGAATTAGGTGGCGACATACCGAGTATAAATAACTACAGAGTACAAGTCAACGGGTATCTCTACAGTGTACAGCACGTGATAATCATACACTTCATTCCTCTGGAAGAATATCAACACATAATAATATTGTACAGATTCATGTTTCAATCCCTTCAATATCGTTTCCTCCCTTGACTAGAACTTCGTCCATGGTTTCCATGTTTTCCAATCTCTTTTTTTTATGCTTTTCTCTTTTCTCCTTTCATCATTTGAAATCTGAAACACTTCGGGAACTCCGGAAACACATACATAGGCAATGGGCTCACATCACCAATGCCCCAACGCCATGGTTGCATAGTATCAAATTCGAGCATGCGCATTGATTCTGCTGGTGTTCACAATAGCGGGCGCAGTATGTCTGACACTGGCATCAATCAACTGTGTCGAATACACAGGCAAGTAATGGAAGTTGTGCCGACTGTCTGGCGTGTCGAGACCGAGAACAGTTGTTACAGGCACCTTATCTCTCAGATCGTCAATCAATCTCGATGAATTTGTGAGCGCGCGACGGGCGTTTCGGACATTTTCACGTGCATCATGCCTTCGACGGGCATTTAGACTCGAGGTGATCATACGAGACCCAACGCTGCTGAGGCCCCCTACAGGTACATAGTGCCTATGGCGGACACTCGACCTCGAGATAGCTCTGCTTGGGCTATTCCGGGACAATGGGTTATGTCTGCCGAATGGGCTATTCTGAGATAATAGGGGTGTATCCGACATGTCGTCTGGGTAATCCCCTCCGAAGCTGTTCATTGTCAGGGTGAAGCTTCCACTGTGGCTACTATATGTCAAACCCGCCCTTCGCACAAGCAAACGAGTATGTATGGGACTTACCTGTGGTTCATGCCATCCTCAAATTGTTCGTCCAGGAAGCGTCCTCTCCTTCCACCGGATCCTCCCCATTCCTGATCACCCTCCACGTCTACAACAAACACATCAAAAAAGTCTGATGGAATGATGGATGCCTGGTAATCCAATTCCTCAGTACTTCTGTGCTCCCGATCAAAGGAAAGCTCTGAGAGCATTTCTTCGTTCAGTCCAGGTCCGGGGCTAGAATTTCTCATCGTCTGTTGTTCATCATCCAAACTGCTTGAAACTGATGTGACGCGGGGCTCATTCTGAAGATACTGCATCCTATTCTGAAATGCACTGTGGTTTACTTCATCTTCATTGCTGTGGCTCTAAGAGTTAGTATTCTCCAAGTGCTAGCGTAGGGCAAAGAACTTACTCGCTCAACACAAGGTTTGGTGTATGACTCCCATCACTTTCATCCGTGCTAGTCAGTTCGATGGCGTGCTCCTCATGATCAAGTTCAGTGATGGAATGCAATGCCGCTCGAAAATTGTGGATGTTTCGGCCGAAGTTTCGGGGCAAGGTTCTGCTGACACGAATATCGTTTCTCGGACGACGTTCTGTCCATGCTTCCTGAGGGGTCCATGAAATTTCCGCCTCAGAACCCATTTCGGGAATAAAGAGACTGTCCAATCGGCTATTGGCGTCAAAGAGCGGGTCATTGCTTCCCATAGGCACATTGCCGCTTGTGCCATTCACATCCAACTCTGATCTTCTATCAACCTGAATTTGATTGAAGCGTGAGTTTCTTCTGTTTCTGTTGCGATTTCCATCAACACCATCACGAATCATCAACTCTGAGCTTCCATCAACCTGCATATTATCACTGTCTGAGTTGCTCCCATCTGTGCGGCCTGTACCATTGCGGTTGTTGTTTGTTGCTGTTAATAATTGCCTCTGGAATTGGATGGGATGGCCGGTTTCGGGGTTAATAATATCGACTCCACGATTGATGTTTGCACGCGCAACCTCATTGGTACCATCAGTTGACAGGTTACCATGCGAACCATCATCGATCGCTCTTCCAGGCTGCATGTGAATGTAGTTGGGATTCCCATGGGCTTGTTGGGCAGCAAAACCTTCTGGATCATTAGGATTGTTCATGCCAATTGCCTCTGCATAGCGCATGAACGTATCATATTGATCAAGAGCGCCGAGCATTCTTGCCCGTTCGTTGATGTTGTAAACACGCAAATTATAACAAGCATCACCAGGTGAAAGCTGTGGGTCTAACGCGATAACTTCATTGACCTCCTCCAGATATCTTTCATGGTTCCGGAGTTTGTTATTCAGTCGTGACTTTGCCTCAATCATGGCGTCGAGGCCGCACATCCACGCCACTTTTACATATCGAACATAGAAGTCTTCACCTGGGTAAATATCAAACGGGGACATGAACGACATTATCTGCGCAATTGCAGAATCCTCATAGTTAATATGAGTCTCGATCAAAGCCCATCGTGCCCGGCGCTCCTCAGCCTGAGAGGCGGGCTCATGGGTCTCCACTGCATTTGAAGTTTGGCCAACAAACTCCGTATCAACTTCATCTAGGGGTTGGTACTCAAACCATTCATCGTATGGAATGTCTGATTCTTCTGCTTGGGAAGCAGTCAAATATTGTGAATCGACGGGAGCGGCGAACTGAGATGTGCTTGCCAGCAAAGGCGGCGTCCACCGCCCATGCAAGTTGTTATCGGACTCCGTGGAAGAAAGAATGATTGTCGAGTTCTCTTGTGTTGCTCTGTTGCGGCTCACAAGTCTACCAGCAACGAAGACATGTGGAACAATGGATTCGTCATTGATTGCAGCCATTCGCACGGGTGATGAGTTATCAGGAAGGGGCGGTCTTGGTGGCTCCATTGGAACGATTCTCCCCCCAGCTGTGACTCGCTGGTGTTTTGGAGAAGTGTGCTTTTTCAGAAATTGGGCAAACCCTGCATCATCTGTGGAGAACACAGGCTCGGTGGACTTTTTGCTGGTACGAGGAGGGTGGTTCCTGGAGGCTTTTGATGCTGAATTTTTGTTCGGTCGCGATGACCTGATTGACTCCCTATTCGGTCGATTCCTTGGGTTTTCTGAAAGGATAGGCTTCTTGCTTCGGTCAGGATGCGCTCGTCTGCCTACGTCAATTGTTAACACGGTCATTCTCGTTGGGTTATACAGAGTCGATGGCCCTGAGACCCATGACAGCTCTTCTTGATATACTGGAACCCAGTTCACACCAGCAACCCAACCACCAACAATTCAATCAAATCTTCATCTCTTTGGGGAAGGTCATTGATTAAGGGCATTGTCACAAAGGGAAACTCACAGTGTCTTGCTTGACTGGTCCACTTGCAGTGTACACCTGTGTCCTGGCACAATGCCAACAATGTTGGTATGTTATACCGCATTATGTTCATTGGTATGGGGATTTACCTATCGAGAGCAAAAGAAACAAAGTAATTCGAAGGAAAAAGAATGGCTGGGTCGATTCGAGTGGAAGGTACAGGGTGGAGAAGGAACGAGGCTATTCAGAAATTGGGATCACGAGGTCTATACTAGACGCGTCTGTCGAGATTCAGCACGCGTCGATATTGACCACAGTAGCCCCAAACAGCAAACGCGCTCGAGAAGGAAGAGTTGGAGAACAACAAGTTTGGATTAACAAAGAGCTTTGCTCAAAAGAAGAATACGGCGACGACATAATACGGTTCTCGGCGACAACATAATACAGTCTATACACTCTCCCGGATTCTCACAGGTTTAAGACCACTGTGTACAATCCAATCCTCTTCATGCTCAAAAGGCGACCTCCCTTCCACGCCATCGGGCCGAATATTTTCACTTTCTTTGCTCCCCTGTCCCATCTCCCAGCTTCCAGTGCGTTCATGGCCCTGTACAGCAACTCCAACTCCGGCGGCGAGACCATTAGATGGTTGCGTATCATCGGTCTTAGAGTTTCTCCATATGGGATCACTGAATGACACGTCGGTATCACTGGCAAGTTTTCCAGAGCCTTTGAACCCGCCCAAGCTTCCTTTCTTGGGGCTGGTTCCCTTGCGAGCACGATGCACAAGGAACACAATGACTCCTATGAGTCCAATGACTGCAAGCGTTGTAACAGCACCAATGACTCCGGCTACACCGGGACCCATACCTTTGTTCTGCTTTGGCTGAGATTCACTCTGATCTAGCACTCCATTGCAGAAAACAGTTTCGGCGTTACAGCGGAGGCACCATTCCTGGGTTGAGGCCACGGCAAATGTTTCCAGCTCGGAGTGGAACTCGGTATATGGGATTGAGGCACGACTGGGACTGTGTCCAAAAAGGGAATATGCTTGGAAGTCGGTGGTGTTGTCAGTTCCATTGTGAAGCAAAAATCTCACATACAAATTGTCGATTCCAGGGTATGATGGATACAAGTTGCTGCCGTCCTCGAAGCTGTACAGCTCGAAAACGAACGAGCCGCCTCGTACCAGGCGGGAGAAGAAGTTTGGTTGATGCTGGTTTGCGAGTCCCACCAAAGACGACAGAGCAACAGCCGGCTCATCACCACCGAACAAAAGGGTTATTTTCTGCCTGGTTCCACCTTCCTGGATGTTCAGGTCGAAGGCTTCGAGAATGCTCGATGCCAATGTCTGCCCCGCAATCGGACTGACTACCCTGATCAAAGACCCGCTGGAAGATGATTGTTGGCTGTTTGTGCTCCATAAATACTGGTCCGCCAGCGAGCGGGCACGAAGGATGTCGGCATTATTCAAACTCTCCAACAAGCTGTCATTATGCACAACCTCATAATCCAAATATTCCGAGATTGGAACAGCATTCGTGTAAGTTGCAAAGGATTCATCGTAGACTCCAGACAATGCCAGTTTCCACAGTTTCCTATAAAAGGCTTCTGTATCTCGCGTGATATCCTGGACTTCGTCGCTGGCATTGTATTCGCCCTCGGCGGCATCATACATGTCACACATTGCGTGTCCTTCAATCAAAATAGACTGAGGGTCCGCCTCGCCGACGGTGACAATCCGAGGATATTGGTACCCGTTTAATGGCGCCTGTGCAAATGATCCATTCGCAATTTGACCACTCGATATGTTCATTGAGCCGAGTGGTGGGTATAGACCCTGCATGAATGCTTGGGCGGAACCAACAATGTTCTGATCCGTTGTTGAGAGCACATCCACATCGTTTGAGTCCAAAATGATTGGGGATATGTTTTGGATTCCAGTATCAGAGCCTCCAGATACATAACGAGAACGGAAATCCGATGCTGCGGCGGCGAGTTCGTTGGCTCCATAGTCGGTCAAGGTTCTAGAGCTAGTGAGTGCACTGGGCTTGCTGTCTCCGTGGACAGTAAATGCGAAGACTCCCCACACTTTCTCGATAGAATGGGAGTCTTGAGCTGAAACCGTGGCTGGGCCCTGTAGGGCCAGGAGAGCGATGAATAAACCGTGCATTGGCATGGTCTTCTAAGAATCGAAGAACAGTAAGTCTTGACCAGATCAATTAACTCACTCTACAAACTACGGGGGCATCCTCTTTGAAGTAAAGAAATTCGCGCCTCCATGGTCCGCCTCCATGGTCCAGGCCTCGAATGGTATGGTAGTGTTAGGGCTGCCAGGATACCAGGGAACCAGACGATGAGATATCCGCTTTCGGAGACCGGTACAACTAGAAGTGGACATATCGGTTTTTTATTCGTGGATATCAAAACTCAGGGCACTGTAAGCTTTCGGATTCTTCGGATGGTGGGGACCAGCTGGATCTTGACGACACTAAGCAGAGAAAATGACCACGAAGTGTCATATCAAAATTCATATCAGAAGTGATTAGAAGGGATATTCGAGAAGCTCCTGAGGGCTCAAAAAGCATCCAATGGATATCGGTAGGACTCAATCTCACAACTGAAATATGATATATATATATAATTCAGTAGGATAACTTCATTCAATGTATGGATCCAAAAAGTATCATAGCCAAATCTTCCAAGGTTGGCTTTCTGTGTGGATATTTATCACAGCTCGATTAGATTAATTGGATTGGTAGACTCAAGGTTGCACGCGATTTACTCAGGTAAAATAGGATTGATGACGCGCACAATTTATCCGAGGGTCGATGGGGCTTGTAGTTATACACACCAGCCTACATACATGTCCAGGTAATACTCTAGTTATTGAATATGATAGTATAGAATAATAGAATACCGTCTACAAAACAAAATTTCGTCAAAAGATTATAAGTAGCGTACCTAGGTACATGTAGGCATCGCCAGTGAACAAATTGCGAAAGGTATACTTAACACGCTAGTCTTAAAACGGCATTAGCCTTCCGCCCTAGGTGAGGTACCCGTCGACCTAAGTTGTTCAACACAGGTACCGGTACCATAGCTTCCTCTGAGCGAGAAAAGGAGAAAAAAGTGATGATATTTACATACGCAGGGAGTATTTTCTCCCACATAAGCCAATCCAAGCCAAGAAGATTAGTTCCGGAGAGTTGACAGACCGAAATCTGACTCACCCTCAGTGGCGCTCGGTCCAGATCCTGTTATACTATTTGAACCGGGCGATAATACTGCTATATTCCCATAGTTGTAAACGAGGCTCCTAGAGAAGATATCGGTTCTCTATGTATGTACTCGATGAAACAATTGACGGGTCGGTAATGGTATGATTCTCCCAGAACTCTCTCAATTTTCTATGGCGGACTGTTTGTATGTCACACCTTATCATTCTCCAGCAGAATACCAGAAAACGATGGTGCTATCGCAAATCCGATAATTCATAAGAAATAAGATTATCTCCCTAGATTCAACACCTGAGCAGTTACATTATCAGAGGCAGGGTTCTTGCCAGGCTTATAAGTTGTAAAGCAAAATGACAAGTGGATAAACAATTTTCATAGAGTTAATGGTAATTATGATACCTTTCTAAGTGGTGCGAGACAAAATCAAAATATAAATCATGTACCTTAGGTATGGTGAACACACGAAAAAGAAACTTGTATATTGAGGACATAAAACAAACGCACTTTTGTAAACCGAACCACGCTCCTCTTACCAAGCCTTCTCTCCTTCCCCCTCATCTACCTTTCATCCATTAACCTCCACGCACACTTTCTTTAATAACCACGCGTCCACCCATAAGCCCCAAAATTCCACCGCCCGGCAGAAAAATCATCTTTTCGCTCCTCCATCCTTCTTCCGCAAGCCCTACAAATGCGCCCTACCCCTAAGCCCTCATTTCTGCTCTCGGAAGTTGATACCCCGACCTCAGGCAGGCGCTTCGTCCAAATGGTCGAGACTCGAGGCGTGCGGCCATCATTCGATGGCCAGGAAACATCTGACTTTCCTCCCTTCCCCTCTGATGGAGGTGACATTGGTAAGTGTTCTCTTCCAGCGCCTATCCGATCGTCCCGTTCACCAGCTTCGACCACCCCCCACCCATATCTATTACCCTCACCGCCAATGAAGCTCAATGCAACCTTTGAATCAATACTCACCATTTAATTTTTTTCTGATAGACCAAAAAGTGCCTCATTCCCTCGATGACGAGGAACATGGCTCACCTCCAGCTGCCAAAAAGCGCCGTACAGGCGATGGCCCCGACGGTGATATTTCTCTACCCGACGATGTCATCTTGATGGCCGATCAGCATGGCCCTGGCCACAAAATCGAAGAAGAATTGGCATCAGCTCTCGGCGAAGGCGTCATTGACACCGTCGAGCAAACCGATCATAATATAAACCAATCTCTTCAGCATGGCACTCTTGACACCCATGATACCTCTACTGGGATCGCGACCACCCAGGATGGTACATCTGATCTCAACCCCGACGTGGCCACAATCATTTCCGAGATCATGGATCACACAGAGCGCCAGGAGCAAACCGTTGCAATGGGACCTCAAGAACTACCACCGTCAAATGATTTCCCAGGAGCCAGAGGGTTTGCTTTCCTCAAGGCCAACTCTCACCTCAAGATCCAGAGTCTCCCTATTCTGGACAATCTCGTGAGTTCAATTGATACTATTTACGTGATCTCTGTATCCTAACGTTTGCCCAATCACCCCCTAGTCTACGCAAATCTTGTCGTTCCTTTCCAAGAACACCTACCAAGACCTCACTGCTATGGTGTCCGAACCTGACTCCGAAAATGGCCAAGCATACGCCACCATGCGCTCCCTGTTTGATCACACAAAGCGAGTCTACACCGTCAAGCACTCATTCCTTCAGCCTACGGACCTTGAAATCACAGACCCTTCTCAAATTGATGTCATTCGCAAAGCAAACCTGGCGTCCTTCGTCTCGAGCATCTTCGGATCGCAGGAAATTGGATTTGCGGACCTCAACGATCATTTCCTAGATGTTTTTGTTCCTGAAGGTGGCCGTTTACTGAAGGTTCAAGGTGCTTTATACCTCGAACTCAAGACGCAGGCCTTCATCGCAGCCATGCATAACAAATCTCTCACCCGAACGCAGCTCCTCTACAACCTATTCCCTGATGACATGGAACAGCGGTTGCTGGCGAGACGTCCTGGTACCCGACAACTGGCACCTTCTGAGACAGATTTCGTGAACCGTCTCACCTCTCGCCGTGATATTCTTCTCAATGAAATCAACAACGAGGAAGCGCTGAATGCCCTTCCAGATAAGTACCACTGGGAAGACTTCCTCCGAGATCTCAGCTCCTACATTTCGAAGAACTTCGACGCCATCAATACCCAACAGGTTCGTTTGTTGCCTTCATGCTTTCTCAGTTGTTGTGCTTGTACTAATATAACATAGGGAAAGAAGGCTGTCAAGGGGCGTCAGCCCTCGAGTTCAAATGGCGATGCTCACGAGTCACCCAACACCACCCACCAGGGTCAATTCTCACTCAACCAACAAGTTGAAGTCCCGGTGGACCGAAACATGCACGGCGACCTTGTTGCGCGCGCTGCCCGAGCTGCGCAGATTGCTCTACAGGGCCATGGCCTCCGACGGTCCCAGCAGCAGTCGCAACAACAGCATCAACAACAGCCCCAACAAACCCAGTCTCAGGCTAGTCCGTCGCCTCTACCGCAGCAACCCCAGCACCAACAGCCGCCACCACAACAGCAGCAGCCGCAGCAGCAGCCGAGCCAACCCGAGAACCAGTATCTTCATGGCTACACTGCTGCACAACAACCACAGCCAGCTCACCAACAATACCATCATAGTCCCACCCCCCCTGGAGGTTATCAAACGCAGCAGGCCTCCCCCTTGACTTTCCAGCAAAGCCCGTTGCAGGCCACCTTCCAGCAATACAACCCCAATGCAGCGCAAGCTATGCAAGCCAGAGCAAATGGCATGTCCTCCAACCATGGGTACATGCCGGGGATTCCCCATTACTCTCAGTCACAGCCCACTCAGGTTCTCTACGAACGTGCCCGGATGGCCGCATCCGCGAAGTCTTCTCCGACCAGCCGCAAATCCGGTCTTCCCAGCCAACGTCGACCTTGGACCACCGAAGAGGAGAATGCGTTGATGGCTGGCTTGGACCGCGTTAAGGGCCCCCACTGGAGTCAGATTCTTGCAATGTTTGGACCTGGTGGAACCATTAGTGAAGCACTCAAAGATCGTAATCAGGTTCAGCTGAAGGACAAAGCTCGCAACTTGAAGCTCTTCTTCTTGAAGAGTGGAATTGAGGTACCATACTACCTGAAGTTCGTCACCGGCGAATTGAAAACCCGCGCTCCCGCCCAGGCAGCCAAGCGGGAAGCCCGCGAAAGACAAAAGAAGCAGGGTGAAGAAGACAAGGCTCATGTGGAAGGGATCAAGGGTATGATGGCGCTTGCTGGAGCTCATGGAGCACCCGTGTCAGGCCATGATATGTCCGCCTCGCCCAGCCTTCCACCAGATGCCAACAGCCAATCTGTGTTTGATCAAACTGCGGAACAGAACCTCATGCAGACTCTGAGCCAGGAGGTGCACGGAAGTCAGTACCCTCAGCAGCATGCCCAGCCAACTCCCGACCACATCGATCCTCATATGCAGTTGGGACAGTAGAGGATTGCCATATCCAACCATTTATCTTGTTGATTTAGCTTTTCATCCGCAAGATTCGTCATGAGAACTTCGGATTTGCAATTGAGTTTCGGAGTCTAGGGCTGGATTGTGATATTTGTTCCTTCGGGAACCGCATTTGTTTTACTATTGGGATTGCGACATTGCGCCGGATTGGGCGATTGCTTTTATTGCATTCCAAGTGTATGAGTACATAGTGATAAGATCAAAATGAATGATAATGATGAAAAAAACACTCTTGTATAGATGTAGATAGGTTCAAGTCCAACATATGAAATGGTCAGATGATAAGTAGCGTGGTAGTCGAGGAAGTAAAAAAGCCCGAGGTCCACTCGGATGGCCCGTGCACTACCCGTGTGACTTTGAATCTCCCTATAAACGAACGTATAACCGCCGTAGCCATTGATTGGCCTTGTACTTGGAAGTCTGCAGCCCAGTCTCAATTCAAGGATACTTGCAGGGGTTTTCCGCCGATATTTGCCCAACATGTCCGACTCTCAAACATCGCAACCTCCCAAACCCACACCTCAGAACGGATCACAAGAGCATCCTCCTCCGTCCGAATCTGAAGCTAAAATCAAAACTGAGCCTGATCTTGATGCTTCTATCGAAAAGGACGTCGAGATGAACACCGAAACCCTGACCGGAGTGAACGCGAACGCCAGCGCGCCTGGCCAAGATCCCATGGCCCCCGCGCCAGAACCCTCTAAGAAGGAAACAAGCTTGCGCGAGTTCCTCGGCAAGATGGACGACTATGCACCAATAGTAAGTCATCTCTGAAACAAGACTGCAAACTCTCTGAGCTTCCCCTGATCGCCTGGTCACACGGTGGACCACGCCATCCCCGCCACCATCGACCTACCCCAAGATTTTGCGGAAGCACATGTGAAAGCAAGCCCCACGAAACAAAACACAAGATCTATCAGATAACCAAGGAAAAGCAAGAAAACTGACCCTTGATCTCCAGATTCCCGACGCAGTCACCGCCCATTACCTCACCCTCGCCGGTCTCCCACCCCCAGGCACAGGGCCCGGCCAAACCCCACCTCACCTAGCGCGACTCCTGGCGCTTGCCGCGCAAAAGTTCGTCTCAGACATCGCAGCGGACTCGTACCAATTTGCCCGCATCCGCGCCTCTAACAGCTCCTCCGCAAACAACCCCATCGGCAGTCTAGCAGCTGCGGCTGGTCTCGGCGCCCCGGCTGGCGCAGGCGGTGCCCCAGCTCCTGGCGGCGATGGTTCCAAGGGTAACAAAGCCGGTACCCATCTCGGTATCCAACGGCCTGGATTTGGAGGTGGTGGCTCTGGTGGCTCTGGTCAGGGACGCACGGTGTTGACCATGGAGGACCTTGGAATGGCAGTTTCAGAATATGGAGTCAGCGTGAAGCGAGGCGAGTTCTACAGGTAGTACGGTGATGGAAACTGGTCTTCGGGGGGTTTTTCTCGTTTGTGCCTGGTTTTTATTTGCACTCTTCCCCATCATTTGTCTTTTGAGTTTTTCGGGCTCATGGAGTTTAGGCGTGCAAATGGTCTGGAGTGACCTGGGGTCATGACTACATAGTTAGTCTGGGCTGGTGGGCGGATCCAATGGATGGCGTTTTCTCTTTTTCTAACTGTGATTTTTTGGTTACTAGAATCAATGTTCGCAATGCTACAGAAACTAGTTACGGAATGATATGAAACATTCACCATGTGTTGTTAGTTTGGAAATCTGCCATCCTATGTAGAGATTCGGGTCTTTTTTCACATCTAGGTGAGCGAACTAATTCCGAGAGCTAAGTTACGCACTAACCCTAGGTAAGGGAGCTTGTAGCGAGCTGTAAAATAAGATGCAAGATTGACTACACAAGGGGACTAAACTCGGGTGCTAGAAGGGTCGGTGGGGATTTATGGGAGCCCAATATATAATGAGGGAAGCTAATTAAAACGTAACCATAATGTCATCTTTCCCTCTTTGTGCCTTGATATCCTATTTTGGATGTCTGTATAGGCTTCTATCTTTAATAGAGGCGGAAACTACTTGCAATCCCACTTGTTCTACCATGTACACAATAAGAAGTGGGTGACATAAGTCGTTAACTAAATCTTTAGTTGTTTGGAGCCTATATGTACCTAGGTAGGTGTTAAGATATATATGTAGGCGACGTCGATTACAGTATTTATAATACAGAGGCAGCCGCTAGGCATTCTTGTTGTCAGATTTCATAGCTACAACTCTCTACTCAAGTTCACCGTGCACTTCAATGTAGTCCTCTCTTGACACTTGGTATAATTAAAGATAAGGGAACTGGGAAAAAAAAGAAAAAATGAGCAGCGACCGCGGATCGAACGCGGGACAACAAGATTTGCAATCTTGCATTCTACCACTGAATTACCGCTGCTGGTGATGAAATTCAGCAGAGATAAAGATTTCAAGTTCCCTTTGTTTCAAACCTTCATTCATCCGGCCAGTACAGGTATTTTCTAGCATAGAAAGACACCCTTTTTGGCCAGCCACACTTAGCAACTAATTTTTTTTGGCTGCAGTCTGCTTATTAGAAAGCACTTTGTCTCTAGTCAAACAAATCTTTCTAATTCTACTAATGCTGCTTGGCACTTTAACCTCTCCTGATATCCAGTAAGGATCGCATGGTTTCTATTGGGTACTACTAGTTACTATCTAGCTATAACCAAAATATATTACAAAATCTGCTTGCCCCAATATGAAACCCTTCTTTGTGTGCTCACTATTAGTAAACCAATCCGGCTCGTAATAGAGACTGTTCGGGGCTGTGGACTGGATATGCTTACTGCATTGAGGTTCCAGCCTAAATGGGTAGGATATTTGGAATTTGGGGTATTGACTTTTAGTGTAGTGTCCATGTATAACCTGTATTCCCCCAGCTTTATAGTTATCATTCAAAGAGAAGTATGTATATAGGGTATTTCAAATCTCTTCCCAAGTATAATCTACGTTTATACCCGCCTTAGTAGGTCATTAGATGGGCGAAGTCCATCTTATCCGGTGTATCTAGGTAGAACTGAGCTTCCGAGGTTATAATAACATAAACTACTCCCACAGCAGTGACAAACCAAGTGTAATAGTACCACAATAAAAGTCTGTCATGATATTATGTTCAAGAGATTTAGCCGAAGTGGTCACATATGTAGAACTAGTGGAAACAAGGCGCCTCGCCCTCCTAGGATTATTTGTAAGGTCGGGTTTGAAATTACTATCAGGTCGCCTCGGGTTCCTGCCTGGAGGAATGCTTCCCTGGGCTCGTGAGATCGAAGGAGATGTGCTTGGAAGATTGATCGACGAGCAGAGCCCAGAACCTGATAGAGAGCTGGAAGGGAGATATAATACGGAAGTGTGTTGGTTCAACTGAAAACTTTATCATGATATATCTAGGTCTAGCTATGTATCCATTCACCCTTAAGTTCTATCCTTTTCAGCTAGGCTTCGGAGGAGTATCTTTTTAAAGTCTCCTATATAATGACACCCAGAGCGACCAATACGCGTGATAGACTTACAGATAGCCTTGATAAGATCAGTATTGCACTCTTCTAACACCACCCTGTCTATCTATTCTGTCACCGGAATAGGTACTCTGTTCTCAATGTATATCTCAATCAGAACAAGTAAGTCACTGCCGGTATGGTATGTCTACTTAGAGCAGTTAACGTCTGTGCATCATAATCTATAAGAAAACAGCATGTTAAGCTAGGAGCAGTGGTCAGTAGGGAATTGACGTATTTACCTTTATATATAGCTTCTACATTTAGGCATTATATACGAGTCGCATTGCACCTTGCGATTTGCAGTTCGTATCTAGGAAAAAGAAGAATGTATATTGAACTCCGACCCAAAAGCAGCTAATGTCACATGGAATCCAACGGTATATCTGTACATAGTGTGGCAAAATAAAGAGATGCAATAAGCTCTCCTAGCGCAAAGAGGTATCTGCACCAGGCGATCATGCGAATCGATTATTTATTCTTAGACTGCTTGTATGTGAAGCGCTTGCGGGTGCTATCGAGTAAACGAAATGTTAGTAACTAATCACATCACAAGGAATCTGCCCATTATGCTCATGCAGAGCAGTGGTAGAAAAATGTATACATACGCAACATATTCTCCAAGCTTCCGTCCGACCATCTCCTCTGTCACCTGGATCTCAACGTATGTCTTGCCATTGTGCACAGCAAAGCGCAGACCGACAAAGTTCGGCAGAATGGTTGCGGCGCGTTTCGTGGTGCGGATCGGGGGAGTGTTGGCCGGGGGAGGGAAGGTGGTAGGGAGACGGAGGCTATTTTGAATCATTGAGTCAGCTTTTGGTTCCAGTATGAGATAGTTCGATTGTGAGAAGATTTTCTAGGTCCGAAGGTAGGGCGGGTTTGGTTTCTATTCGGCATGGATGTCACGTACGGGACGATGTTTGGGCCTGTTGGAAGTGTTAGCGTGTGGCTTCTGGGGAATTGATTTTGGAATAGAGATCCTCTAGATCTGACAAGACTCACCTTTCCAGACCGACCGGCCGAAAAGGGCGCGTGTGGGAAACATTTTGGCTTGAGGGTTTCCGCAACTGCGATTCCGCGATGTTGAAGATCGATGTCGAAGTCTCGGCGGGATTATGTCAGCAATTTTATATGCGGCCCTGGCGCTCGAATATTAAAAGAGTGAATACAATACATTGGCTGAGTGATAAGTGAAAGATACGATCTACATATAGCTAATTGAAAAGAAACAGAATAGAACAGAAACCGCAAGGTAGTAAGTAGTGCATCCAACGGCCGCCAGCAACTGTGGGCACATGCGATTCTATACTCCATTTCACTCTGCCAGTTCCTCAAAGACTTTGACGAGGCTGCGTACACCCTTGAGAAGATTCTCATCTGGGCCTTGACCAGGGGTCCAACTGGCATGTGCAAAATCAATCAGCCGGAGGGCGTGTACTTTAGGAATCTCGTCCTCCTCGTCCTCGTCGTCCTCAGGAATTTGCATAGTTTCGGGATCAAAGCTGATATTGATAGCCTGTTGAGGCATCCCATCACCAAGCTGGACATTGACCAGCTCCAATGCTTCTTCGGGAAGTTCAAATTCCTCGTCGTCTTCATCTTCATCCTCTTCTTCTCCCCGAGAACGGGGCGCTGGGGCTTTTTGTTCTTCTTCAATTGCGTGCTCCATCGCTTCTATATCTCCTTCATAGATCACCAACACACTCGCAGAGTACATCCGGCTCTCTTCAGATTCGATAACTAGCTGCAAATCTTGCAATTCTTTCACTAAGCGCTGCGCGACCATCTTTGATCGGTCTATTTTGCCCGCCTTTGCGCCGGCAAGGAATGTTTCAAAGCCTTGCTTGACATTGTCCTTATTGAAAGAGCGGCCGTACCACTTGTCATACCGTCGATAGCCATCCTTCTCGATGACTTCGCCCTTTTCACCCTCTGCACCCTCGTATTTCGTAGCATACGGATCTGTCCGGTCGCCCTCGTCGGTCTCCCCATTGTGGCCAGTCCAGACTTTCATACCGGCGATGCGATATCCGAGGCTAGAGCTGGTAGTTTCCTTAGAGACAACATCGAGCTTCTTCCGCTTCTCGAGTGGCGCATCGTCAGCCCACAAACGCGCGCCGAGCTTAACGTCTAGCACGTTCGGCCGACGGAAGCCACAGGCGATGTTCTCCAGCACGATCGACAAGCCAGTATCAATTTCCTTGCCTCCAGAGGGCACCCATGCTCCTTCCTCCTTGGCGAGGGCAGCGCTGTCTCCTTGCACGGAGGATGTGTGCGATGTCGGTTGGCTAGGAAGGGAGGAATCGGCCGTTACGTCGCCAGAGTCAAGGAGAGGAAGGACGCCGGATTCTCGGGCGGCAGCAACCAAAAGCGGTTGCTGCTGCTCGGAAGATGAGAGGGATCCGACATAGAGGGGCATAAACTCCTGGAATGCCGGGTGGAGAGCGCTGGATTCGTAGAATTCTACCTCCTGCCGCGTGCATGGTTTCGCGATCAGGGCGCCAGAAGGCGTACAGCGAACACCTTCACTGGATAGAGATAATTTATTAGCATGGCAACATATCTGATATCGTACTCAAGTCGCTAGAGTTGGTTTTCCTTCGCGCATCCGGTTGGGTTAATTCGCGCGGGACATTGCGCCAGGAACAGAGCGGGGGCGAAACTTACTGTCCAGCAGCAGCATGGTCAAAAGGGATCAGCTCCTCGCTACCCAGCTGTGGTGTCTTTCGACTTTCTGGTTTTGAGGACATTTTGATACAATCACTCGGCCCCCAAATGATTCAAATATATGCTATCTGAATGAGAAGTGAGGTCCGCGTAGAAATGGCAGGCATAATCACAGCCGAAATGCGGGATGAGGGGCCATGTCATTCGGCCCTAACTCCGAACGAACTATACGATTAACACGATGTATACATCTCAGCAAGGTATCTATTCAAACACCACAATTTTTGGCTTTTTTCCTTCGTATATTCTCCTTTTAAAGCACAGTAAATTGTTAATTATTTGATAAGTGGATAAGGCATAAATTACGGTTGTTTGGTTGTTTGAACTCATCTATGAATGAGTTTGATCACAACTAATCATCACAACTAACACGACTAAGCAATCCCACTGATTCCAAGGTTGTTTGCTATTGATCTAGTATTTATGCGTTGATCTTTCCTTTTCTCTTCCAACATTTACTCTCGCTTCGGGCGACACGGAATCATTCTTTCAAACCTCGTTACCTTTATCCCTCGTTACCTTTATCATTCATCATGGATGATAATCCAAAGCCTGCCCATGAAGACAATTTGTCTACAGCTGCTCAGCCACTGAATTCCAGTGTCTATGAGGAGCCTATGAAGCCTACTGGAGCCATGACTAGCGACGATGCCACGGCTAACCTTGACGAAGCTACCAAGGATGGATCCTTCACCTCTTCTCCGGAGTCGGTTGCTAAATCCCGTCAATCGTCCCCTCAGTATGCCCATGTTCATTTCATTGACCCAGTCATTCCGGCGAACTCTGAGCCCAAGAAGCCGGAAGTTGCATCCAAGACTGAGCATAATGTGAGTGCTGACTACGTTCTAACCCCTTTCATATCTCAGAAAGGATATCATACTGACATTATTCTCAAGGTTGAGGACCCTTTGATCGATTCGGACCAGAAGCTTAACAAGCATGTTTCCCAGGTATCTGCTGAGGCTGACCTTGGAGGGGATTTGCCGAAAATAATTGACTTTGCCGTCGGTATAAAGGAGCCAGAGAGCACTGCAGGCACTTCGCATATGAAGGACGAGTCAGTATCGGAGAATGTGCCCAATGTTGGATTCAAGCATGATCCCGAAGAGGAAAAGTTTCTCGCAAACGTGGAACTTGACGTTGGTACTTCAAAGAAGAAGAAGAAGAATAAGAGGCGCCCCAAGAGCCAGAGAGGAGAGGTAGGACTGTGATATTGATGTTTAACCACCGGGTTTTTGTCTAACCGTTTTTATAGAATGCACCCTCGGGGTTCGAGCCTTTCTATGCTGATGCACCAATGACCCCAGTGGAGTTCGAGGAGAACAAGACCATCTATGATCCGTATGTACATATGCATCTTCCTAAATGAACCATTATCTAACTTTTCATGACAGTACTTTGCCCATTCTCGAGTAAGATCCTCAAACATTCTAACATAACATCTACTAATGTGACTCATCTAGTCGAATTGATGAAGGCATCAAGCGCTTCTTGTACAAGCGACGCCTTGATCCCTACAGACGCAAGGTTTTTCTCAAGTACTTACAGTACGGCGGTGTCAGTGTGGGCCCCAATCATTCACAGGGAGTGACTCCTTCGGAATTGAAGGAAATGACCAAAGAAGAGGCAATGCAAGCACGCTGCAACACGGCCATCTTTCCCAAGATGGGAAAGACATACCCGATCTCCTTCAACGATGTTGCCACTGGCTACCTGTGAGTGGTGCAATATCTGAACGCTTATTCAAATTCACAGATGCTAACTGGGTTGATAGGACCGGATTCTACATGGGCTACTACAATCCTGATACCGAGGAGGAGATCAAAGTGTGCACTGACACGATGAAGAATTTCTTTTCTTACCTGCTCTACCACAATGTTTGCCCCGAGCAGACAGAGGATCTTGAGGAAGCCCGAAAGACCTGTGATCGGGCTGCCAAGGAGTTGTGGATGAACCAGCGGCTTGTACACCACCAAGGTCCCGGGGAGTTTAACCGCGGCTGCTCCTTGCTGTTTGGTGGCTACTACTTCGAAGACGTGGATGACCCCGAGGCTTGGACGAATGTTCGATATGCTGATCAAAAGGTCTTCACCTCTGAAATGGCTCGCAAGGTCGTCAAATATGCCGTTGCAATTGCCGGAAATGATCGGACTGCTCGCAAATTCAAGATCCTCGCTGAGAGGGATATGATTGAAGCCAAGCAGGTTCCAGACATCGATGGCTTTGAGATCATCTCTGCTGAGGAACCTACTGAGGAAATCATCGCATACTACAGGGAGCTGTGCCCCGATCTCGCCCCAGTGGGCAAGATTCGAGCCAAGGAATTCCGTGATCCTGCCAGAGGTCCTTTTGACCTCACTCCCTGGGAGAAGGTCGACTGGGATGCTGGTTTTGCCCCGACCTACGAGTTCGAATTCCTCGTTGAAGATCATGTGTTTGCCCATATCCTGCCCGGCATGAAGATCATCTCGGACGTCTTTGAGACCAACTTCGGACAATACTACTTCGATGAAATTCTGTCGGTCCTGCCAAGCTTTTACAAGTTCATGTACAATGATTGGATGATGGACTACGTAGAGCCTATGCCTATTAACTTCATCCCCGATGAAGAGGAAGTCGCACGCCGCCGCGCAAAGGAGTCTATCATGCACCCCCCCGAGCCTACCCCGGCCGAGTGGGCTATGCACATGCTGACACACGAATTGGACTTTAATCTCCGGCCGGGTCAGGATGCCATGGTTGCTGTTTGGCAAATTATCCATACCCTTGAGGCCTTTGGCTGGGACATGGAGGAAGTTAAAGACTTGACGGGCTTGGTGGATCTGAATCCGCGGAAAGGCAAGGGAAACTCAACTGAGGGAGAGCAGTCCCGCACACGCCTGAGCAATGAGCCCTACAACATTCCCTTTGACGAGGCTCTCAAGGAGACCCTTGACCGGACTATCAATCATTTCAAGAATCCGGAAAAGATCAGGCCTGTTATAGCGCCGGAGGTCATCGCGAAGTTCCTCAAGGAAAAAAGGAACAACTAGAAAAGGAGCAGGCCAAGCGGGGAGCCCGGATTTCAGGGCAGAAGATTGCGAAGGGTAAGGAACCTGAGGGACAGCCCAGTCAAGGACCAACAGGCAGCCAAGGAACTCAGACTACTTCGAAAAAGCAGGGTATTGCGAAGAACCAACAACCCGGGGGACAGCTAACCCAGGAGACTTTGAAGGAGCAGGCTGTTGAGAAGAACGAGTAAATCAAGGGTCAACTGGAGGGGGGCGACCAGTTATTGAAAAGTCGCTGAGTGCAGCTATCGGTTTAATACATGATCAGTCTGCTGCAATCTGCCGTAATGTTTTCCAAATATTTTCTTAGCCAAATGCAGAACCAGAAATAAAATTCGTATGGATATCTAAGGAATATTCATTTCCTCATATCGTAGTCTTGTACTATGAATGTATCACAATCTGCTTATATTTTTTAAAAATGCCAGGTTCTGCTTCAAGGTCTCAGCAGTGGCTTTCCCATGGTCTTCCGTCCTTCCAAATCCTGTAGAGTGGGTTAGGATACACAATAACTAGGATTCCACGCAACTAACAACAGAGACTACATACCTTGTGCACCTGAGCAATGTCCTCTAGCGGATAGATTTTGTGGATCTTAGTCTTGAGCTGGCCCGACTTCAGTAGGCCGAACAGCTCATTGGTGTAGGATTCGAACTCTTCGCGAGTCTGAATGTATCCGAAGAGCGACGGGCGAGCAACCTTGACACACTTGGGGGTAAGTCTCCTATTGAAACAACATTAGTATCACTATCCAAGACCAATATAGAGAGGGAAAGGTCATACGCAAGAGGAAGCGGGGGAACAGGCCCGCTGGCATTTCCAAACCAGACGATAGTACCCTTGCGCTTGACAGCCTCCAAGCTTCCCTCCCAGGTATCTTTGCCGACAGAATCGTAGACAACGTCAACGCCACGACCACCAGTCGCTTCCTTGACCTTTTTAACCCAATCCTTATCCTCTTCGTTGCGGTAATCAATGACCACATCGGCACCGAGGCTCTTCACCAGCGCACACTTCTCTGCGCCACCGGCGGTACCAATGACCTTAGCACCCAAAGTCTTCAAAATCTGCGTCATGAGGAAGCCAGCACCACCAGCTGCAGCATGAAGAAGAACCCAATCGCCCTTTTGCACGGGATAAGTCTCCTTTACGAAAGCAAGCACCGTCAAACCGCTCAGGAATGACGCCATGATATCCTCATCACTGATCCCCTCGGGGATTTTTGCAGTTTGGGCCGCCGGTACTGCAGTGTACTCGGCATATCCACCACTAGACAACCATGCAACCCGATCGCCGACCTGGAAGCCAGAAGTCTGGGGCCCGACAGCGGCGACAACACCAGCACCCTCGCGGCCCAAGATCTCGGGCTTGGGCGCGGGGTATAGGCCCGTCCGGAAATAGGTGTCGATGTAGTTTACGCCGGAAATGTTGTTGCGCACCAGCAGCTGTCCTGCTTGTGGGGTAGGAACTGGGTATGAGGTCTTGTATTGCAGCACTTCAGGGCCGCCGGTCTGCTCGACCACTACGGCCTTCATGGTTGCTGGGATGGACATGTTGCGGATTGGAACGAATTGGGTCACGAGTGGAGGGATAATGTGATTGCGAACTCCTGTGAGACGAGGATTACTACGTAGAAGAGAGCGAAACATAATAAATAAGTAGGTGGGGGGAGTATGGGAGACATGAACGCCATCGGCTTCATATTTGTCATCGGATCCCCGCAATCTCCGGCGGAATTGTTGCGCTCTCTTCTTTTCTCTTCTCTTCTTCTTTTGTATTTTAGAAATCAACAAATTCTAATCTTACTAATTATACGCATTACATCGGGCTGTATATGGATTTGACAATGAGCTTCACACAAGTTCCCCAAATCCAGCAAGATTGACATCCCGACCTTCACAAGTATATGACGCCATTTCCGTCGGGTCACCCTCACCCGTCGGAACAAGGGTATACTTGTTTATATTATTGCAACACAGCACTATAACACGGGATTTCTAGGAACAAAACATATTTAAAAAAAAATACAATGCCACGCTCCTCTCTGACACGACACTTATGGCACTCTCCCAGAACCACTGGTCAGATCTCCCGCCGTATTAGCGCTTTCTCCGTACAAAAATCAACATGCAAGCCACCCGGAGCCCCATGAGGGGCCAATCCCTCACGACCCACGACTCGGCATATGTCAGTTGGTCCTGGCTCTGCATGAGGACGACATAGCGACTTTGTATCATCTGCCGCTGACTGCATCATGAAACCTTGGAAGAGAATATATCTCCCCCGATCCATACACTTGAGACACTACGCAGGTCATTATCCTCTGAACGGTCACTCCAAGTTTCCTAAACATCAGCCCCTGAGCAACTTGAGGCTTTTCATTTGTTGCCCAATATGATCCAGTGGACTGATCTGATTCTAAATAAGTCCACCTGAAACGCAACGGCAGTACCCGGGGGTTCCACTTCGTGCCCAATAGTCAATAGGCTGCCATAGCCACACCCCTTTCCGATGACGCTGACTCGACCAGTTGTTTCACGGTTTCCACCTGCCATCCTTGCCTCGTGATTTCTCTTCAGCCTGAACCTATTCTTGTGTGTATTTTTGCTCTTGCCCAATCACTCAAATGGCCTATCAGAGGCCAGTTCTCTCGAGGTGATGCCCGATGCCATCCACCACCGCTTATATACCCTTGTACACCCGGCTGGCGCACGTACTTTAAAGCGAGCATCTTTGTCTACTTTGATGAAAATTTTCTCTCTCTTTCATACGTACCATAGATTTCTGCCCCCCCCCCTGCAATTTTTTACTTTTCAAGTCCGACTATTTATACTATGAACCACATTTCCAGAGTTATTTCACGAGACGTCAGCGCACCAGGTTAACGTTCTAAATCAAACATATTCCATACTATTTGTGTGGCCAAACCAATTTTCCATTTTTAGAAATGGCCCCTTCTCGAAGCTCTCGACGAGCGCGATCGCAATGGCCTCCAGCGCCCTGCGTTGAGGAAGAGCCCCAGTCCCTCTCGAAGGAGCTAAATGGTCTCTCCAAGCTTGGAGATAAACCGGGGGTCGACGGTGTACACACAAGAGGAGCTATCGATCAGTATCCCATCATAGTCTTCGCCAACTCACCCCCGCCGCCGTCTACCTCTCCCGCCAGTGTTCCCAGTGTGCCTGGACTCGGGAGTGTGTCTTCAGATGAAAGTTCAGGACCAATGACACCGCCTCCTCAAGAGCCAATCTTGCGAAACACCGTCAGGTTTGACACGGACGAGAGGCCAAAATGCGCGCCGCCCCTGACAGCAAGCCAACCACGTGGCCCACCATCTCGGCCTCTGGTCCAGCAGCAGCCCATCCATGAGCTTAATACCCAACGGGAACCCCAACCGCCATCTCATGGCCGGGATGGCAACTCCAGCAGACATATGCCACCAGCACAAAATACGTCTGGCTCTCGTGGACCGACTGCGCCGGATCGCAGTGGTACTCGAGCTCCCATGCATGACAGGGGCTGTCTACAACCACCCAAGACTTCCATTAGTCGATCCAACAGTGCGAGACATGCGCCTTCGAAATCACGACCAATGCAAGAACGCTTTCGACGCGAGCCTAGCTCGGGGTATTTGTCCGACTCGACCACGGCCACCACATACAACAGACCACTCTCAAACCTGCCCCAGGCGCCTGTGTCCACAGCCCCTGTATCAGCTTTGCCAAGTGGACCCACCCTCGCAGAACGAATTGAGGAGAAACTTCGTCAGCGACAAGAACAGCGGGACCCGGGATCTATGTCGGACCCGGAGGTACGGCAAATGCCCACAAATGCGAAGCCTGTTAAACTGAATTCTCTCAACGTCTCTCTGCCCCCTCCGGCTCCTGCTCCTGCTACTGCTCCTGCTCCTGCTCCTGCTTCAGCATCGCACTCACCTTCTCGTGGGCTTCAGCGTGTCCCGACCCAACGAACACAACAGGAAGTGCTCCCAGCCTCACGTGCCCGGGCAACATCTGTGACAATGTCGCCTACCCGGTCGATGTCTGGATCTCGCCATCCCTCACGGCCAGCACCCGAGATGACCAAGCCTACATCAACCCAAGTGGCAACCCAACTCAACCCCGACAGGTCACTGGCTCATCCCGCACCCACTCGGCCCCCAGGTACATCACCACAGCGCCCCAACTCAGTCGGCCTGGGTCTTTCTCCATGCCCGCGAACCATCGCGGTAGCAGGCTTCCAAGATTGGTATACGCTCAAAGGCCTCACCCACCTGGACATATGTCCATCCTGCATGAGCCAAATCGCACACTCCCGCTATCGCGACTACTTCATCCCAAGCCTCTCAAAGCCAGCCGGGCAAAAGACGCGATGCGCCTTCGCCAACGCATGGACCCGTCTCGCCTGGGCCCAGATGATAAAAAAGCAACACGACAGCCTAGAGCTCCTGTACCAGATGACACGTCCACCACCCGGCACACGCGCCTGTCCCGGCCGCATCGTCGCCGACCAATCCTGGTACCGCATCTACGACCCCGAGACCGGCAGTGACCTCCCAGGCTTCCACGTCTGCAGCAGTTGCGCGCGCAATATCCGCATCTTAATGCCCAGCCACCGTGAGACCTTCCAACTAAACCCGGACCCCACCGAGCGTGTGTGCGATTTCGTCACGTCGAGTCCGCGGTTTGTGAAATTCATCGATCTCCTCGATGCATCTGCATCCCGTGCTGAGTCAGACTCCTCGCGCACCCGCCGCCCGGATACGCGCGAGTTCCTCAGCTACGCGCGGCGCAAGGTCGTGCTCCGTGATTGTCGCCGTGATAGACCTGCTCTTAGCACGTGGCACTTTATACCCTCGCTGCCGGAGATGTGCGTCTGTGAAGACTGCTATGATGAGGTTGTTTGGCCGCTGGCGAGATCGAATCATCCCATTGCATGCATGATCACGATGAAGATGCGCATCTTGCCTGGTGATGGGCCTGGTCGGACTCGTGAGGCGAGCTGTCAGCTGTACTCGCCGCGTATGCGGGCGAAGTTCCGGGAGGCCGTTGTTAGGGATGATTTTGGGTTGTTGAGGTCTGTTGCGCAGAGGAGGGTTGAGGCTGAGAGGCGGTTCCTTGATCGTAGAGAGGAGTTGTTGGTTGCTCAGTCAAAGGGGTATGATTGTGACGAGGAGATGAGGAAGGCTGTTGATGAGTGGAGGAGATGGGAGTGAGGTTTATGGCCGGTGATTGTTTGTTTTGTTTTCCTTCAGGTGCATTGATTTCTGTTTGTAAATGCATGTATACTTGGGAGCATTGGGGTGTACAATGATTGGAGGGAGTTTTGATTTGTTTTGTACTAGCATAGTATAGCATAGCATATATAGGTCACTTTATGTACATCGTACAATATTTCTGCTGCCGCTCTTGTGAGTTCAGAGTCTGGCAGGCTCACTTGAGTAGAGTTTAGTACTCGGCCCTTCTAATACTATTAATTTTATGAATTACTTTTTGATAGAAAAAATTATATTGAAGAATATATTATTAGTCAAATATAAACGATGATATGTGAAGCTCAATTGTTAGAAGTGCTATCAGGTTTTCCGCATCCTTGATCCCCCATGCTCACCCAAGCCAATTTGCTTTAGGGGAAGTGAGCACGAAGGTATCATACTCAGGTCAAAAACCCAATATAACCTTAATTTGCGTTTACAGGAACTCGAATCATCCACTGCAAAAGCTCGTAGGCAATCTGCGCGACCGTAATAGCGGTAGTCTCAGCACGGTTGTCGTAAACAGGAGCGAACTCAACGATATCCGCCCCGATTATAGGCAAATTCGCATGCGATAGCCCATTGAGGATTCGTAAAAGCTCCCGGGTTGTCCATCCACCAGGTTCGATGGTTCCTGTTGCCGGTGCAAATGCTGAGAGATTGCGTTAGAACCGAAACCACTTAACAGGCCAAGATCGCGAACACCTACCAGGATCAAGAACATCGATATCAATGCTCACATAAACAAAGTTGTCGCCAACAGTATCAACAACTCTACGAACAATTTCATCAATTCCGATTTCATCAATCATCCGAGCGCGTATGGCAGTGAACCCGCATCGAGCATCATTTTTCATGTCGTACACTTTGTCAAACAACATAGATCGGGATCCCAGATGCATGTTGCTTTTATCAGCGAGAAGCCCTTCTTCATGGGCCAAATGCAACATGCTACCATGTGTCACCTCGGAGTATTTTGTTAAACCACCGCCCAATTGCACAGGGTCCCAGGTGTCCAAATGAGAGTCGAAATGAAGCACGGCAACCTTGCCCCATGTACCATGCAATGCTCGCAGTGCGGGTAGAGCTATTAACAAATATCAGTTTTGGCTCGAACAGGTCAGCAACAATCTCGGATGGCCCTTACTGATGGTATGGTCTCCTCCCAGTGATATCAATCGAACATGGTCACCCTTCTCGGAATTTTTTGGCTTCCTTGAGCCGATTTTCCTCCATCCAGCTTCCAATTCATGAATGGCTTCAAGTTTGTCGAATGGCGTATTGGCGATGTCACCGCAGTCAACCACAGAAGCCCAATCCACAAATGGATTGAGACCATGATCCATGCTAGATAATTGTTAGCTATTGAGCTGTATACATCTTAATGACGGTAAATCTTACCTGTATGCCATGTCAGGGTCAAGTCTTCGCGACCCGGACCGTGCTCCTGACGGACCGAATCGCTCTCCTGGTCGATATGTCACACCAAGATCAAACGGAGCTCCGACGATACCGATATCGAACGTCTTGTCGTTGTCAGAAACAAAGCAATTGGTCCAATTCAGGTGGGCGAATGTTGCGATTCCACTGTAAGGCGGGCTATAATTGTTGTCGATGTGGAACTCATTTTGACCCGAATCCGCAGAGCTCATATACTCTTGCTTTCTGAATATGCTTTTTTCCAGGAATGACTGGGGTTGAGTTGGTTTGTTCAATATCTGCTGAGGGAGGGTATCACTCATCACGAGTGATGCCACCAGAGGGGTATAGAGTGACCCTAGGCCAGCAAGCACGGCGGTTGAGGGAAACATTTTGTTTCAATGTAATGTTTGCAATGAACTGAGCTCTCTTTGGGTCTTAAAATATCTTTTAAGAATGTAATAAAAAAGATTTTGGTAATCTGCTGTACATGCGTCATCGGTTTTACTTGCGGTTATTTGGACGGTTAGGGCTTAGCGTATCCAAAAAGGGCAATTCAAGCGCTTGATAGATCAACAAGTCTAGCTTTGGTTGATAGTGAACCACTTTCACATTCTCGAGATATGCTATTTACTGGAGCCTACCGAGACTACTGCTCCTTCTTTGCTCCCCCTACAATTTTGCAAGGGCTAGGTCATTGCGAAGCGCCGCCATGGAATGTGTGTCACCTGAGGCTTGACTAGCGACAGTGCAGTGAGTTCTACAACATATACTTAAGCTTAATTCATGTTCCGCAGTCTACTTTCAAGACACCTTGTAGATTATGGAGCAGCTATCCAAGCACTAGAATCATACAGGGAACATAGTCAGTTTATCACGTTGGGAAGCCATCACCGACTCTCCATTGCAACTAGCTTACTCAGGTTAATTGTTCCATACTTAGCCTCACATTATTGTTGAGATGTTAGATGAGCGCACTCCATAGTAAGCTCAGTGCGGTTTTATTCTCGGGATTGCAATAGAGTAGAAAGTATTTCCTATTGTCTGTGTATTTTCAAAATTCTCCCATAGACGCGTCAGTGTCTTCCTGGTCCATTCTGCTGAAAGCCCTCTCTATCTCCCCATTCCAATCACTCCATGCAACGATTACCCACTCTAGTATTCCAACTATGTACAAAGCTAGGCACTGACCAATCCAAAGACCGGCCAACCCGTATCCGTGAAACGAGAGCCAGATACCCAACGGTAGAGCAGCGCAGTAATAACTGATAAGATTGATTGTCGCGCCAATGTGCTGGCGACCCATGCCTCTCAGACATCCACCACAACTGCTATTCAGGCCATCGGCGATTTGAAAAGCCGCAACAAATGGCATAACCGCTGCGGTCAGGCTGATGACATCTGCATCATCGCTGAAGATTTTGGCGAATTGATGACGAGAAAACATCAAGATTGCCATTATAGCAGCTCCTAAACAAATGCTGAGATACGCGGCAGCTTTTGCTGTACGGGCGGCACCATAGGCATCACGGGCGCCGAGAAAATTCCCAACTCTGCTAGAGGCTGCGACACCAATTCCAAAGGGAATGGTGTTGAGGATTTGGTCCGTGGTCATAATCACGCTTTGGGCGCTCATTGGAATAATTCCGAGCCAGCCCGCGGCAATGGCAACAATCTCAAAAGCCCACCATTCAGCTCCGACATTGATTATCCCTAGGATAGCTAGGCGCGCAAATACGCCCAAATTTTGAAACGCTTTCGTGGTCCATCCTCCCCAGCATTGGTGGCCAGAGATGAAGACCGAATAGAGAATCAAGAGAATAAAGCAGAGCCAGTAGGATATACCCGTAGCAAGAGGGGCGCCGAGTAATCCCATTTTCAACGTATTGCAGAACATATAGTTCAAAAGAATATTGACGGGGAAAACCAGAAGAAGGACATAAGTACCAGCTGACATTATACCTGTATAGAATCGAAATTAGTCCCTGAAAGCTCATCGAGTATAGTGTAGAGTCATTTGAAAACGGTTATTTAACTGACCTTGCGCTTGTAGGTACTTTTTCATGGCTTCGAAATAGATATATCCTAGCCCACCCGGAATCAAGCAGGACAGAAAGCTAGCAGAGCTCTTCGACAAATATGCATCTTGCCCAAGGACTAAGAATATAGGCTCTGCATACACCCAGAGCACAATGACTGGCATGTACATCAAACCGAGAACCAAAAAAGCTCGTTGTAGAAGAACACCGAGGTACTGCTCATTCAAACGGCTTGTAAATGCTGACGATGCAAGAGTATCCAGGGCAGTGGTACCACCCATCCCAATTAGCCACCCAGTACATGTTGCAAACATATAGGAAAAGGCGGCTGTGGCGAGATTTTCCGGTGATGTGCGACCGACAATCAGAAGTGAAGATGTTTGCAAGCTGTTCTGCAGTGCATATGCGATTATAACGGGCAATGATTTCTGAAGCAAGAGTACGATCTCATTGGCAAACCTATGCCACTGGCATGACTGTGAGGTGACTTGCTGGCGACATTTGTTCCATAGGAAACTAGTGTTGTCGTCGGCTTGTTGGAGAAGAGGGGATAGTTGATTGCTCATATCTTGTGATGGGTGGCTTTGTGTCGCTGTATTCTATGTCAGTCACCTATCGAGGATAAATTCTGTTCGCCTAACCGTACCTCTTCAAAGTACATATGTAGGTGTAATTGATAGTGTGCAGCACTACTTTCATGAAATTGTATATAAACTTGCGGAAAACTTGCCGTTTTAGGCCAAATAGCCACCCCGGACTATACCACATTGGGTCCAGCTATCTTCCACATATAGAGAATGCCATAGCATGGGCCAAGTTTCTGAATTCCAGGACAATCAAAGTTTTCAAAAATCAGACATGACACACTTGATAACATGCCCATGTCTGTAATCGGGCATTGTGTTCCCCCGGGCCCGGGCCTGGAGCCAAGGGCTATTTGGCCCCGCCCCTTTCAACTTCATCATTTCCCAACATCTGCCACCAACTCCAACTTGTAATTAACACGGGGAATAAGAATATTGGAACTGATATGTCAGAACTTGGCACGCAAAAAGACAATTTTAGAAGAAATAGAGCCCCTTGTGTCAATTGCAAGATCTCTAAACGCAAGGTGGGTTATCTCTCCATGCACCATGGAGGACCCATGTTGAACATATACAATTTACACAGTGCGATCGCGCGAGATCGCGGTGTTCGCGTTGTCGGAATCAAAATCTGTCGTGCAATCCCTCCACTACTGCTCGATGGCGTATCGAAGGCATCGATTCAACTCGTCAGCGAATTCGATCGCATCGGACTTCAAAACCAAAGGAGCCACCCCTTGAGCTAGATTTGTCCGACTCACTTGTACCATCAGACCTTAGCACCAAGTCTCCGGCAGATCCCCCAGTCCAGCTTTCCATCTCAGATGTGGTCTTGGCTGATGATCTCGATCCTTTCTGGGCAATCGGCCTAGATTCATCGTGTCCGGAACTTGATGGAATCACGTTTGAGGATGTTGAAACTCCGACCAATTCTTTCGCTCAATCTATATCACCGAGAGGATGGCATGAGGCGGGTGGCCCGGTCGATAATTTGTCTCCTCGGTTCACCGACTCAAGATTCACTCCCCGATCACTTCACGCGACCTGTCCAACCTCTTATCTTTGGACCGAGTTTACAGAATCGATCGCCCCGAGAATCACTATAAACAATAAAGAGCAAACCAATCAAGTCACAAAATATCTTGCCTGCAAAGCTGAAGGCAGACCATCTCTATTTTCCGCTATCATCTTCCTATCCTATTCGGTCAAACTCAATTGGAAAATGCGATACCCGATTCTTGTGGACACGACTGCAATGACATCTGCAGCGATCCAAATGGAACAGCAAGCCGTTACATATATAGGGGATATCATGTCTTGCCACGCTGAGATACAACCCACCGGGTATGAAGCATCGGAAAATCCCACACATCCAACATATTGCATAACAGCACTGTCTACTTTGATCACTTTATCCTCAGCCTACATTGCAGGGAACAATTTGCGGAGCCTGCGAGTTTGCTTAGAGCACGCGATAAGAATCACACGCAAGGGCTTCACAACAGAACTAGCCACGGACGAATCATTTCTGTTTCTTGTTCGATGGTTAGGCTACATTCATATCGTGGCTCTCTTTGATGAAACAGATTACCCTATTGTTGCGCCAAATTACTTTGAAATTGCCGCTAAGCAAGACCACTGCTCTTCTGATAGGGATGCATTCTTCCAAGATGTGGATTCATTCATCGGCATATCACACGCTGTCGGAGATCTACTCTATCGTTTAGGTCGACTTCTTCAAGCCATGAAGATGAAAACCTGTTCTTCTAATGACGAGAATACAAGCCCCTACAGCTCGGACCCAGAGGCAGTCGATGTAGAGACTCGAATGCAACTCCTTCTTAGAAGACTGAAAAACTTTGAAAAACACAACGGTCATCTTTCACACTTCGACCATTACAATGCGGCTTTACTGTATTCGTGTCTACTTCGATTTCTTCTTGACCTCAAGGAGGAATCATGTACCTCAAGTCTCGTTCAGTGTACCGTGACTCAGATTCTGGATTCATGCGCCGCGGTTCCTGCAGATGCACCAGTGGCGAAGCTCATGCTGTTACCTTTATTCACTGCAGGATCTTGCACAACACGGCCCTTGCATCATGATTTTATCCGGCGACGCTTGGATGTACTACAAAGTGGGTACTGCATCGCAAATGTCACTCTCTTGATGAACATTCTAGAGGCGCGGTGGAATCAATCCAAAAAAGGCAAAGATCAAAGCATGAGTTTGTTATCAAATATATCAAGCCCCGTGTCTTCGGGTCAACCAATCGCAAAAGCGTCGGCATGTGTCTTGTTTTAATGATGAAAATGTACATACTAATCATGTTGGCAATCACTGGTTCTATATCCCTTATGTTTGATCCCCTTTATACACCTGGTCCTTCGTTCAACAAGAGGAGAGACTGCCTAAATCCAAACGGATTTTCACGGCAGCCTACAAGGACAATAGTGTCAAATAAGACCGGGAATGAATCTCCAGGTGGAGCGATGCCATTCCTCCCATTTCCCCCCAAACCTTTGTCTCAGCATATCCTCCTCATCTCGTACTCTTACTGCCAAAGTCCAGAAGACACCTCCCATAACTGCCACGCTGATGCCAACTCCCAACCCTTCCAATTGAGATAATACCGATCCTGGAATCCAGCAGGCCGGAGTTGCATCCCATCGAAGGAACAACATCGCACCTCCTAGGCATATCATTGCTAGTCCTGTATAGCTAGGGTGCTGAATCCAGCTATAGATCCCCGTCGTCACCAAATGAGGGGGCGGCGCAAGATGGAACGTGAAGCATTTGCCAAGACCGCCATAAGCAGAGAGGCGGACATATGTACCAACGTACATCAAGAGGAGCGCGGTGAACGATAGTTGATTCCAAGCGAAGAGCTCCGGATTGGTGTTCCGGGCTAGCGGGCACATTTGCGACATGCGAGCAGGGGCGTAATGCGCAACACCTGCGAGGAAGCCATGGTAGATGACAGGAGTTACGCAAATTCGGCGGGCAACCGTCGAGAACGTCCCTGAAATGAAGCTGATGCGATCTATACTGTGTCGATTTTTCTTCTCTGGGGTCGGATTTGGGGGCGTGGCACAAAGTATGGCAAAATACCCAGAGGTCATCATAGCAATGGCGAGCAACGCTGAGGCTGATTCAGGCATTTTGTGTCTCGGGGATGTTGATCAGGAGACAAATGAGTAGCACAAATGAGTAGCGTCGTAATAGCGCCGGGAGAGCAGATCCTTTATAGAAGGTTATAACCTTTATAGAGTAGCCCATCGTCATCCCTTGCGTTTTTGTCGCGCGGGTGTGAGGCGCTAAGTTGAAAATTGCTTTTTGGGTCATTATCTATTGGGAAAATTCTGTCCAATTAAAGTTCTCATCTGATGCCCGAGGATGTCCGAGGGAGATCGATCGTAGTCAGGGGATCATGTTGGGAAAAGTAGATTACCCTAGTTTGTCGCATTGCATTGCATCGCATTGCATTGCATGAAATCCATCATCATGATCGTCCGGAGATCGTCGGGCGGGTGAAACCCGAGCAAAATCCGACGATCAGCCCTATCGTCTATAATAAACAGCCTAATTAATAGTTATTGGCACATGTAAAACGCAGTTCTCAATAATAGCTTCTTGCTCAACCCACCTCTGCGTCTTGTTCTGACGCTTCTGTACACCAGGGCTACTCTCCAACCCCTGGCCGGCGAACAAAGATTTATAGGATATTACAGAATAATAAACAAGTCAAATATGGAAATGGTAAATCTTATAAAAGCTGCATCTATCTCATATGATCTAGGTACTTTTCATCCTTGCCAAAGTTTCTAATATTGCTTGCCCTTTCCCAGATTCCGAGGGGCCCAAATGAGTTCTAGTATTAACAATATAGAGATGCAACCATTGTAGGCCAATTAGAACTCGACCTTATTGTTATATACAAATCTCAATAGCTGTGCCGAGTTGCTCGCTCCCGAGTAACTATTTGGTCATATCTTCTTACTGCAATTCATTTCTGAATATTGCATCTTTCCCGGTACTCGATTTACCAGACATATCTTACTCTCCACATAATGCTCTGGGTCCCGCTTCGGTCTCATTTCATTTTTTTGTTCAGATGTAACATTTTCCAGAATAGTAGCTTTATTACCATTCCCCGGGCTCTAGTCTGTTACTACCTTTGGGGGTGGATAGTAAGGGTGCTAGAGAAGTCAAACGAATTTCTGTCAAAGAAGCGGTTGAAAAGATCAATTGCGAACCAGGGAAAGCCCAAGCTTAGAAGATCCACCGGTAAGATAAATGCTTGGCCAATTTCCAAAAGGATTTTGCCTATACAGGTATATCTGGAAAGTGCAATGGCCAATGATCATTGCTAGCAACTGCTGGATTTTTTATGTGGACTTGGAATATATGTCGCTAATGAAACAAAAGTTTTATTTTTCAGAGCAAATAGCTTACCCCTCAGAGTATAGGACTCTACTGATATGTCCAATATTTGTCTAATTAGCCTGTTCATCGCCACCATGGAATAACATCAGCATACCCTTGGCAGCATGCTCCCCGAGGGCATCTAGAGTGCCCATTCCCATCATCTCAAGCACACTGATGTCGAATTCAAACGTCATCTTCCACCACTGCCTCACCTCGATTGCCACGAGGGAATCCATACCCAGGTCTGATAACGAGCACCACGTATGCAGGTCATCCTCTGACTTCAGCAGGAAGCTGAACACTTTCTTTCCGATTTCAACAGCTAGAAGGTGAGCAGAATCGGGTTGAGCCAACAAAGCGGGATTACTCTTCGCCGCAGCAATGAAGGATCTGATATTGTCACTAGCGGAAGTGCTTGATTTTTTGCCGGTAGCTTCTCTGTTGTGGAAGACCGCCGTGCGGATATCTTTCTTCCAGAGGGCACGGTTCTCGGGATCACTGAGGGGCACTCTAGAGCGAAGCCCAATACAAAAGTTGTTTGAGGTAACAGGGCTCGACTTGTTCCTTGTCGATTTGATGGCCAACTCCATTCCCTCGAAAAGCTCACACACAGAGATTGTATCACCCAAGATACCAGTGGCCTTGAACCTTTGCATGATTGACTCGCGAACAGCGAGGCAGCCCACTTCCTCAACTGCCCCTACCCCAATCGCGCAAGCCGGCAATCCCAAGCTCAAGCGATACTGAGAGAATGCATCCAAGAAGGTGTTCGCGCCGGCATAGTTGCTTTGACCGGGCTGCCCAAACATACCAGAAAGGGAACTGAAAAGAACGAAGAAGTCAAGTTCTGCGTCGGCTGAGACAGCTGCATTGTGGAGGTTCCAGGTTCCCTTGACCTTGGGATCCACGGCTGTGTTCCAGTCCTCGATGGTCATACGTGTCAAATTTTGATCACGATTCACCATTGACATCTGGAAGATACCCTTTAGCTGGCCATGAGCTTGCGTGATGGATCTTTTTACATCACTAAGGTTAGAAACGCTACCCTGCACAAAGTCGGCGCGGCATCCCATGCTAGCCAGCTCTTGGGCAAACTCTAGGTGCTCCTGATTTGTACCCGCGCTGGGAGAAAGGTAAATGAAGTGACGAGCGCCGCGTTCCGCCATCCACACAGAAAGAGGACGGCCTAAGCCTCCGAGGCCACCAACCAGGAGGTATGCGCCGGAACTGGGGAACTGCGTGGGCTCTTTGCGCTTTTGTGCGTGTAACCCTGTACTGACTTGACCAGCAGAATCACGAATGGACACGACGATCTTGCCCAGGTGGGTACCCTGCTGCATGTATCGGAATGCGTCGAGTATTTCATCTGCCTTGAAGACCTTGATTGGTCGAATCGGGTGGATATATCGCTCCCTGAGCAGCTGAATGATGCTCTTGAGTATTCTTGTATATGTTAGCCACTATTCATCATGCAGTCGAGCTCCTGTGGATACATACTGCTTCACAATGACCGGTCTCCTTGAACAGACCTGATCTAAGTCGACGCAACAATAGCTGCGATTCTCTCTGAAAGGACTCATGTCGAGCTTTCCAGATCCTATTATATCTCGCTTGCCAATCTCGACCATTTTTCCAAAAGCTGCAATGCACTTCCATGTAGCATGTAGCAACTCACCAGACAGTGAATTAAGTGCCAGATCGACACCTTCACCGTTAGTCTCCCGCAGAACATCCTCAGTAAATGAGGTATTGCGAGAATTGAAAATTCTGTTTCGAGGTAGGCCAAAATTGTCCATAAGATATTTCACCTTCTCCTCATTCCCGACAGTTGCGTAGATCTCAGCACCAATCATCTGAGCCAACTGGATGGCAGCAAGACCAACCCCACCACAGGCACTGTGTATAAGAACCGACTGGAAGAATTGTCAAAACCAATTCAAGAGGATGGTCAAGAAGGAAGGAAAACGGTGCTAAACATACCTGTCCTGCCTGTAGATTTCCAACATTGAATATGCAATAGATCGATGTAGCGAACACGCAGGGCATTGTAGCCGCGTCCTCGAAACTCAACCCACCCGGAATTTTCTCACAAAGATTCTCAGAAACAACAACCTGTGTGCTGAATGAAGAAGACCCCATCAACATTACCCGGTCACCCGCCTTCAGGTCCTTGACGTGAGGGCCAGTACGCCGAACAATACCAGCAGCCTCAAAGCCGAACCCAATTTCCGAAGCCTCGACAATTCCCATGGCACATAGGACATCCTAAAAACTTGCGTGAGCTCTTTTCGCTTCTATATTTGGTGATACTGTGACATACTTTGAAGTTCAAGCCAGTAGAATATGTGCTAATCTCCACATCATCACCCTCCAGTGCTTCGATCTCCTGGCGGGCCCAGTGCAAAGCACTTAGACGACCAGGCTTACTCGTGCGCAGAGCAATAACGTCACTTGCATCAGAGGTCAAGAGCTCATTTTGCACCGTAAAGGAATGAACGCGTGCGACCTGGACCGTATTTTTGACAATGGCGTATTCGAACTCAGGTTTGAGAGAGTGGTCCTCTTGGCGCAGTTGGAAGCTCTCGAAGACATCGATGATCTTTTCGTAGGACGAATCGACATTGTCAACTTCACAGGTGGCAAGGCTGACCAGTCTCTCGGATCGAATGGATCTCGCGATGCCATTGATCTGGCCAAATCGTGGATCGCGACACTCGATTTGTAAGAGGCCGGTCACCCAGAGAATACCGAGGTCTTTCATGTTGTCCACTAAAGCTTTGAACGACTCAAATCTCTGATGATCCATGTTTTCAAAAAAGGGCGCTTCATCATCAAGGAAAGCAATCACGTCTTGGCCGGCAGGTAAAGGCATGTCCTGCAGTCCGCGACAGTCAACCGCGTATTGCCTATTTTCCAGAGCCTGAACCATGGAGCGTACGTGCGTGGACTCAGAAAGACTCAGGAGCGTCACGCATTTCTTAGGAACAATTTCAAGCGCTGGTCTGGCCACAATGACGGCACCCAGCTGGTATGGCTCTGGTGAATCAAGAACGACAGCATCGGGGGTACGGAATCCAGCAGTTGTCAGTTCTTTCGCCCAGCGATCAACGCCCACGTACGGCTCGTCCACTCGGCCATCAGCTTCACCCAGCCACCAGCCGGGTAGAGTTCCCCAAATGTAATTCACCCATTTAGAAGTTGGTGTGAGCTCGTGAAGCAAAAGCCGGCCGTTGGGTGTGAGCAGTTTACAGACATTTCTCAAACTCACACTAAGAGATGGGGTGGCGTGAATCACGTTGGTCGCCAGGATGAGATCGTACGTACGACCATCGAAGCCCTGCTCCGAGCAGTCTTTGCTGATATCTAGAGTGGCATATTCAATATTGGGATATGAACTGAAGCGATCTTTCGCAGCAACGAAGAAGCCAGAAGAAATATCAGTGAAGGTGTAACTCGAGTATAGCGTTCTGCCGCCAGACGTTAAGAGCCTCAGAGCATTAGCGGTCGACCCACCCAACCCGGCACCGATCTCAAGGACGCGCAAATTGGGCTTGCTGTGGGCCAAGTGCTCGAAGAACTTCGACTCATCACACTGATCCATCGAGGCATACAGGCTGTTCATTGTACCATCCGAAAGAAGTAGATCCAGCGCGTCCACCTCACCAGTGAAAATACTTTTAACATTGCTGAATATTTTTTGAATGGCCTGGGAAGGGGCAGCGGCTATAGTTTGCGACAAATCGTGAACAATGCGTTTGACCCGCTCCTCAATGGCAGGGTTGTCGAGAGTTTGGAGGTGTTCAAATTCACGAAGCTGCAATTGTTGGCCAACCCAAGACCGGTACTTTTGCATGTGACTGATTGGAGTTTCTAGTCCTGCAATAAGACGATTTGTGTGAAGCATACACATATGGGATAGCTCTGTCAGGGCTCGAGTGTGGGCACTGCGATCAATCGATGGCTGGATGAGAGTGTTCACATCCAAAAAGTCAATATGGGGGCCCCATTCTGCGCGAGCTGTAGTTTCATCGACAGATGCCGGGTCATCCAGAACGGAGAGCCTGATGCCGGAAGCGTGCAAGACAACCTTGCCATTAGAAGAAATACACTGTCCACCGCCAATGATAGAGCCATTTGGAGTGTATGATGCGGATGCTCGGAGTTGAACATCTTCATGGCATCTATAAATGCACAATTCCTCAATGTTGGTCGGCACCATCATCTTGGTGGTAGGATCGGCGTAGCCCTTGGATGCTGCAACAGTGAGCAGCTGCAGGGAGGCATCAATGATGGTCGGATGCAGATGGTAGCCCTCGCCATCTGTGGCCTTACCAATCACGCCCGATGTTGCCATTCGGGTTAGAGTATCTGACCTGATATCATCAAGGCGTTGGAATGCGGGCCCAAAGTTGAGACCGCACCTGGCCATGGACCGGTAGCAGCGACGGGTATCGACTTTGCGCACAAGGGGGGCATTACTTTCTGCGTGGCAGATATCCCCGCTGTGAGACCTAGCCTCACCAAAACAGTGCTTGGTTGAAACTGCGCCGGTGTGAGAAGCGATAGTGAACTCCCACCAGTCACTGTCGAGAGAATCCGTCAAGCGGTGACGGCGCATTGTAGTCATGAGTTCGACTGGCTGTCCTTCTCTTAAGACCAGGGCAGTACTGACGACCACATTTCGCAGCTTGAATGCTTCATTGACTCCAGTGACCTGCCGCACAGCCTCACCAACCATTCCAGCATAGGCGGCGAAAGGGAAGACGATATCGTCGCCGACCTTGTGATCGCGAATCCACGCCGCGTTTTCTAAATGGAAGACGTTGCGGAAAAGAACCTCAAATTCGAGACTTTCTGCCACTCGAACACCTAGTATATCGTGATACTTGTGTTCTCGGTGTCGCCAGTTCTTGCTCAATCGAGACTCGTACCAGAACTTCTTTGAATGGTCCCAGGGGTATCTTGGAAGGTCGGGCAGAACCGAACCCTCCGCGATGACCCTACTGAAGTCGACACTGGCATTGAGAGCGTATACCGTCCCAATCGCTGTCAGAAATGATACCACATCATTTTGCTTGCGGACAAGTGCAGAAACATAAGGAGAAGTGTTGGAAAGGTGAGTCTGAATTTGCCGCAGGGGACCAGCAAGGGCAGAATGCGGGCCGACCTCGAGGAATACCATATTCTTCGCAATGTCGTGCTGAATTATGGAGGAAATAGCGGAGTGGAATAAGACGGGAGACTCCAAATTCCTCTGCCAATAACTGGATCCCAGGCTCGACTCGTAGGTGAGCAGCTTGCCCTCAACACTGCTGAAAAACAACTTTTCAAGTGTCTTTTCTGGGCTTTTGCTGGATAGATGATTCTCGATTAAGGCATGATATTTGTTGCCTATCTCAGCCATATGGTGAGAGTGATATGCCTTGTCGACTTGTAGCTTCCTGACTAGGACATGAGGGTGGGCTTCTTTGATCCTGATCATCGCAAGTTCAACCGCCTCGCAGTCACCAGCGAGGGTAACACTTTTGTTCGAGTTCTCGCAAGCAACAACCACTCCGGGCTGCAAATATTCTTGTACACTGCGTGAGCCAAGGCCTATCGAGGCCATAGCGCCTACTTTTGTTTGGAGTTTGGTGACCTGACCGCGGTAAAATGCAATTGTGATAGCCTCCTTGGCAGTGATGGCACCGGCAGCATATGCTGCAGCTATCTCGCCACTAGAGTGGCCGACAATAGCAGTAGGTTGAATACCAACAGAAGCAAATGTGTCGACCAGGGCAATTTGAATTGCGGTGCAAAGAGGCTGAGAAAATTCAGCGGAGCCAAGTCTGCTAATTTTACTCGATTTCTGAAGCTCTTCCTCGATAGTCCACTTCGGAGCGTCCTTGAGTTTCTGTATATGCGCATCGAGAGATGTGATGCTTTTTTTGAAAGCGGGATAGGCTGAGCTTAGGATCATGCACCGACCCATTTCTGGCCATTGGGCACCCTGACCGGTGAAGACCATGACAATGCTGGGAGTTTCACCAGATCTAGAAGGTAGCGAAGCTGTAACCTCACCAAACAGGTTTACCACGGCGAATGCTCGATGAGGCAAATGCTCTCTTCGGTTGGCTAGAGTGAAGGCCAGGTCATTCACCCTATGGGGATATTTTTGGGCGTAATCTTTATAACTGGCCATTATTTTCTTCAGTGAATCAGCATTGTTGGCGGAATAAACAAGCAGTTGTGGAGAGGTAGTAGGCCGATCAGGAATAGGAGAGACGCCGAAGCTTTGAGCTGAATCGAGGATGACATGAGCGTTTGTGCCCCCAATGCCAAAGGAGTTAACACTGATACGTTCACTTCGAGACTTAGGCCACGGCATTGCCTCCGTGGGAATAGAAAGACCACAAGACTCCCATGGAATGCTGGGGTTCGGCTCGTTAAATTTGATGTTCGGAGGAATGATGCGATGCTCGAGTGCCAACACTGACTTGATCAGCGAGGTGAGGCCCGAGGCGCCTTCGGAGTGGCCAAGATTGGGCTTAACAGAGCCGATTTGAACACCTCCAGAAGGTCCAAAGACGCGACCGACTGCCCTGGCTTCAATGGGGTCCCCAATTGCGGTTCCTGTGCCATGACACTCAACGAAGGCTGTTCCGGAGTAATCCATAATTCCAGCAACCTCGTAGGCTCGTCTGATCATGGCTTCTTGGGCAATATCGTTAGGCATTTGGAGACCGCCCCCAGTACCCTTTCCATCGCTATTTGAAGCTGTCGCCCGGATAACAGCTCGGACCGGATTGCCATCACGTATGGCGTCGGCCAGCGGCTTGATAAATATAGCAGAGACCGCTTCTCCCCGAGCATAGCCATTAGCATCAGCAGAGAACGTTTTACATGATCCGTCAGGTGCAAGAACGCCTTGCTCTGTCATTGCCATGGTCATTCCCGGGGCCATTATCAGATTGGCTCCGCCGACAATGGCTCCTTCACAGTCACCTCTGGAAACTGCTAAGCATGCCTCATGCAACGCAACAAGAGCTGCAGAGCAGCCAGTACGGATGACCATGCTGTTTGACTTAGGTTAGCATATTATATAATTCAAGGTGAGGACAAGGCGAGAATGAAAGGAACGCAGTAAGGTGCAAGATAAATGAGTGATGTGCAAAATATTTTCAGACATGGATTTACCTTGGTCCTGTTAGATCCATTTCATATGAAATGCGGTTGGACAGCATGAAATCTCCATACCCAGTCACACGGTATAGACCATACTGCTGGTTCTCCTTGGCAAACATCTCAGCCCAGTCCTCGCCAAAGCTCCCCATGTAGCAACCGATGGGTCGTCCTTTCCAGTTTGTCACACCCGCATCCTCGATACACTCTCTGGCAACCTCAAGCATTTGCCGTTGATGTGGGTCCATCCGCTCGACATCGACCTTTGCCATGGAGAAGAACGATGTATCGATGGAAGCAAGGTCAATACTATCATCAAGGAAATATCCATGCTTGGTTTTGATGCTGCCGGGTTTGGGTATCTCAGAGTTGTACCCGGAGGCATTGTACCTCGATTTGGGGACTGGGCCACGAGCATCGCCTTTGGCAATTAAGAAGTCCCAGAGCTGTTGTGGTGAGTGTAGGCCACCGGGGAGGCGAACCGACATCCCGCAAATAGCGATGGGTTCCTGAGAAGGAGCTTTCGACGCATGAGATTCTCCCGGAGGCGAACTATTGCGAGTGATTCCAATCCGCGTCGTACTTGATGATATGCCATTTGTCCATGCAGGGGCATCTAAGTGTTCGCTTGTGCCGTTGTCGAAACCATACTCATTCAAGACATAGCCATCCGAGTTATTGGTGTGGTTCATAAGCGGCGCCATTATAGTGATTCCACGGTGAGATATCTAATATATCTAAAGAAAACGAGGATGTTCCGATTATATGTCAATTCGCAACAATATGTTATGAATAACAGGAGATCAAGTAGGGTAGGAGCGTTTGCGTAATATAGCATTTTCCTCCCGGCTTCCTATGCCTTTGATCTCAAGAACTACGCTAATGTATATGCACCTACTCGCTTTTTTTTGTTGGTAATACCAATACCAATCATCATTTATCATTGACTGTCAGTATGTATCTCGCAGCATCTTCTATGATTAATTCCTTGTATGCATTTGAAAGAATATCATATTTATTACTGGTGGTGGGCATGCATTAGCGTAGTCCTCGGCCGGACTGGCATGGCAGGGCATGTGGACAAAGAAATACCTACAACCTAGGTACTGCCTGGCAATATAAGCCAATAAGAGAGTTGTGACCCGGTGGCATACAAGGTTAGCCGCCATAAATGCCACAAGACGCAATCATAAGCTTCGAATCATTCATTTATGGGACATCCTCCGCCCTTGCATAGTGTTGAGACGTCATTCGCCCTTCGTTCTTTCCATATGCATCGCAGCCTTTCGTCTACACCCTCAAATTCCAGTACAGAACATAGCCTCAAGAAGTCAGTGGGATGTCTTGCGAATCTCTGAGTTAGACTCCTTTGCTTACCCGAAAAGTGCCAGCGATGAGTAGCGATGAGTCTGAGTCAAATGCTGCATTCTGGCATGAGAAAGAACTACTAGAAGCAGAAATAAAAGCATAACCCTTGCCGTAAATAACGGATTAGAACCTAAACCCATGCTCTTCTGACGCATGAATCGAACCAGAGTAGCAGCTTTCAAATCGAAAACAGCTCAATAATAGTGGGGCATCTGGCGAATTCGATTAACACGCAGTAACTAGTGGCAATTACATCACTGATCAACTACTTGGAGTCCACACGACCTGATAATTGTATGCAAGCATGAAAGGCGTCGATGAACTACTCTCAGATAACAAGATAACATTTTGATCACATACGTCTCCACTCGAAACCCAACTTTCGACCCAGTTTCGACCCAACTTAATGCATAAATAGGACTAACTAGGAAAGTCTTGGCATACTTATGTATTTTATGCATAAAGTTGGGTCGAAACCTTGGAAGTTGGGTTATGCGGAAGTCTAAACATACTTTAGAGGTTTCCCGATCAAATGCCCCGCTCGAAACGATCTCATATGTGATAACCTTGTGACTTTGCCGATCACCACCTCGGTAATCTAGTTGTAAGGACCTCTATCCGTTATAGTGATGGCGGCGCTAAAAAGAAGTGGGGATTGTCGTAGGAATTACTACGTAGAGTATAATGTACATCCTCCCCTACCTTATATGCATACGTAATGATAATACCTCTATAAAGAATATTCATCCTCAATACTAGATTAGTAACTAGGTTAGCAGCTAGTCTCATTTAGAGGGAATTAAATACTAATTCTACAGCTGGCTATATGGCTATGTTAGGTGTTATTATTAGAATACGCCTTGTGGTTCAGGGACATCAATATTCTGCGGCTGCCCTCGGCCAGGTCTTCGGCTTGTCTGTTCTGTTTAGCTTATTCCTACGTCTCGAATGGCTATTTCTTCTTGTAAACAGAATCGCCTCTTCGGTAAAAGAACAGTCGACGCATAATTCCAATTAGTAATATGTAGCCGTAAGGGGAGATAGTTCAGAAAAACCCAACAAGCAAGCGACATGCTATAGTACGATATTATAACCTACATGCACATTGAATGGACACCCGCAGAATGATTGATTGTATGTATTAACGAGCCACAACCCCATGCTAAGTGAAATCTAAATCCCCAACTCCATATCCGAAGAATAGATGCAAATATCTAATACAAGCAAGGGAGAAATGCAATGCAAAGGAAATATCTAACCCACCAATCCCACCAACTCCCCGGGCCAACGCTTCGCCCATATGATAGCGCGTGGAGGCATTCTCCCACCAACAGGCGCAAGCACACGGATTTTGCCCTTATCCGCATCGACGTCGGCAACATACAAGAAGCCCATGATGCTCGCGTCACGGACTTCAGCGGGGGATGCCGTGGTAGGTGCATGAGTGATTGCAAGGAGGGTATTTGCCAGGGCAGATGGAGCGGGTGGGAGAACCTTCTTCAGGGGGACGCTGCTGCCGTTGATGGCGTTGGCGTTGGAATTGGCGTTGTCAGTGGACTCCGAGAATGAGCCAACTACACCAGGGAGGGGAGCAGCGCGGTCTGGGTCTTGTTTTGTTTCTTGTGGGGTGTAGTCATCCATGCCGCCACCGCCGGGGAGGAAGGAGTCGCCTGTTCCCAGCTGGGAAGGGTCGTACTCGTCTTCGTCTTCGTCGTCTGCCGAGGAGACGGTGTAGTTGTATACAGGGAGGGACGCGAAGTCAAGTTGCTGTGCATGGGGAGACAGTGTGATGGCGGAAGATGGCGAGGAAGAGGGGATAGGGTTTCCGAAGAAGTAGGAACGGATTTGGGACTCCCGTGTTGCCTTGCGGAAGGCATCGTCACGGTCAGCACAACCACCCGATTTAGAAAGTTTGACGACGGAGATGTGCTCGTCGAATACAGCGGCTGTTGCGCTGGAAGTTGGCTTGTTGTCGTATTGTCTCGCAACAGTACTGTACAGGCGCTCCGAACCCAGTACCAGGATCGTTGTAATCGAGAACTCTGTGACAATGTGATTAATGAGTTCCATGGTGCCAGGCTTGTCTGTGCCAAGGATTCCGGGCGTATCGACGATAATTCCCGTTTCACGCGCATCCTCGTCTTCGGCCATCCGGCCCGTGACAGATAGCGCAAGACGCGAGACCACTGGGCGGTACACGACACCTTCGCCATCCAGTGGGCTTTGCATCGGGTAACTGTACACCAGCGGCAGCTTGACAGGTACAGGGCTGGGCCCGGACATGGGACTACTTCCCCAGCCATCTTCGACGTCTAAGATGGTACGGAAGGCAGTTGCGGTCAGTGTACCAGGGACACCAAGCATACCCTCCGTAGGGTCGAGGTTCACGACCAACGGCTGACGGCCGATCTTCGTCGCATATGCAGTCAAGATCTTAGCCAAACTAGTCTTTCCGGTATTTTCAGAGCCGAGAAGGAGTACACGCGGGCCATCCTTGCCTATTGATTGAGCTTCTTCGCGCATTGTCTCCAGCGCAAAGTGGACGTTGGCATATTCTACCATTGGCGTTTCCTCGGCCGTGTATTCGCTTTGACAGCCTCCTGCGCCGTGACCCACTGTCGGTGTGACTCCATCAGAGGTTGTTGATGCTGTCTCGACCGCGGTGACTTCGAGTGCACAGCCATGCCATGTGAAGATTGCCGCTTTTGTGCCGGTGAATGTGTAGGTTTGGGATTCGGCAAGCTCTGTTCCGAATAGTTCGGCCGTTCCATTGAGAAGCTGCACAACTTGAATCAGAAGGATCCCAATCATATCAGATAATATGACATACCTTTACTTTGATAACATGTCCAAATGCGACCTCAAACCGCCACTCCGAGCCTGGGGTCAGGCTGATCTGCGATGGGGGCGCTGGTGCCTGCGATCTTTCCTCCGATGGCTGCGTTAGCTCGAGACCGGGGAGCGACATGTTATCGGTCAATATGAGAAACCTCGAAATATGTGCAAACGTTGAATAGGTGAAAGAAGCATTGGAATTGTTATCGGGGTGCGGAGCTTCAGCATGGATGTTTTACATGTTTGCATTGCCGTTACTTAGCCGTCATTGGCCCGTTGGTGTGAATGCCTGCGACAATGGTAGAAAGGCACTATGACATATGCTCAAATCAATGTGCATCTAGGGGATAATAAACGTAGCTATAACATTCACAATCCCATAATGCCCTAATAGAACTACATCCTACATCATTCAATGTTTGAGCGATACTACGTCGGAATAAAATATAGCACAAGGTAGAACCTTGAAAGATTTTGATATCAGCTGTATCAAGATCGTTTTAAATCAATATACAGATCATAGCCCTACAAGAAACACAAAGTGGTAACATCAGAGCATATCACTGTCATTGAGCGAATCGTCCTTGACTACTTGGAAGGCTGCCGTGGGGCAGTAGAAGGTGGGAGAGGGAGGAAGCTGTATGGGGAGAGCAAGGGTGAGGGGGATAAAATGAGATAAGAAGCAATCCAAATAACCAAGTCTGGTGCAGAACACGAGGAGAGGAAGGGGAAGAGGAGGGCAAAATATTAGAAAATGGTGTCAATAACAGGTACAGGGCACTCAGGATCGCCGGCGAGGAATATATTTATGATAACGACAAGGGGAATTGGGCATCAGAAGCGAATATTTGGGTAGCTGGTCTATCGCAAGCGACAGACACACCGAAAAGAAGAGACTAAATTTTCAAAACAGACTGGGCTTTGTCAAGCAAAGCCTCATTCCATTTAGAAAAAGTATGGGATGGAAGCCCTATATATGATGTTAGCGTGGATTCGGAATTTTCGTGGCACAGAGTGACTTACGCAAGGGCAAAGGCAACGGAGACACCGAAGATAGAGCGGTTGCGGACACGCTCCTGCTTAAGCTTGTTCTCGAGCACCTTGGCTTTCTTGGCTCGTTGGGAAGATTCAGCCGATGTCTCTTCGTCATCGTCCTCCTCGGCCTTGCGCTTGATGGTCGTCTTAACAGATGTCGACTCGGCAGTAGCGCCTTCGGCTTGCGCCTTGATGGCCTCTTCCACCATCTCCTTGGCCTGGGCAATCATCTCTTCGGTCTCCGCCGCAGAGGGCACCTCAGGCAGACTGATAGGCATATCCAGGGAAACAGTAGTGTGAGTGGACTTGATAGCATCAGTGGCATCGTCGGCCACTAATACCTCAACTGTCTCCTCCTGCTCCTTGATATCCTCTACCTTCTTCTCTTTCTTCTCGGCCTTCTTCTTTTCCTTCTTCTTCTCTTCCTTCGTCTCCTCTTCGGGCTCCGCGGTAGCAGATCTCGTTACCTTGCGCGCTCTAATATGCTTTGCGGGAGATCCGCTTGGCGTCACTTCCGTTTCGCCGCCCACAGCTCGCAACTCAGGAATCGTGTCCGGGAGGGCTGAAGCTGTATCTAATGCCGACTGAAGGCTAGCGTTTGCAGCCGTTGTGGACGGAGTGCTAGTGACATCTTTGGTGATGCGAGTGCTGCGGGGCTTCCGAGGAGACAACAACTTCTTGCTTGGAGAAGCGGACCGACCTCTGCGGTTGCGCTGCGACACGGGCGGCTCATCGAAGGGGATTTCGAATTTCGGCGGGGGAGTGACGTGCTTCTTTGCACTGGAAGGACTTTGAACTATGTCCGTTGGGTCCAACAGTGCTCGCACCCAATCATACATTTGGTATTCCTTGGAGAGCTCAAGGGCTAGGTATGAAGTCAGAATTTGTTGGATGGAGAGAATATTCTGGGCAGAACATACCAAATGTGGGCGAGATCCACACGTTGCCAGCAACCTCCTCTTCACTAGTGTACTCGCGAGCCTTCAGATACTCGCGCTCTGTCCTCTCTTCCTCGGCCTTGGCCCATGGGAAAGCAATTTTGAACATTCCAGTCGCGCTAACAAAGCCATCTTTACTACGGCGCTGTAATGATGAGGCCCGAAGTTAGTGATCGGTGGCTTCTAAAGCAAATTAAACAGGAGGTCTCACCATCAAAAAGTAACTTCCTGGGTGTTGCTGGGAGGTGTGGGAAGGGAAGATCTCGGAGCCCTCCAGATCCTTGGGCAGCGGAGCACGGAGGTGAGCATACTCAAACACGCCTAGGTTCTCGGGCTTGGTTGCGTTTGTGGTGCCAATCTGGGCAGGCTTGACGGAGAGGTTGGTCTTCCCAAGACGACGGCGGGCAAGGAGCTCGTCATCTGTAATCAAGAATAACACGAAATCGTCAGCGATAGCCTTGAGGCATTGAGGGAGCACGAGGCGGGTAGATAGCCGATGCGCGCGGTCGCGCCACCACGCGCCAGTGTGTGCACTTACAGGTGGGAGCAACCTCGATCGTGATAAGTGGATTAAACTGTTTTGGGAGTGTTCGCGACATGGTGGGGGATGTCGAGTGAAGTGGAAATGAAGATCTTGCGGGTGACTTTGTGACTGGAGGGAAAGATGCGCCAACGTTGGCCACGTAGCAGGCGCGTCAAGCGACAAAAATCAAAGAATCAAATATTACCACCAACAGATCTTGTATCTTGGCAAAAGAGAATGGCGCAACCAAAATTACGATTGATAAGGAGGAAAAAAAAAAAAAAAAGGATCTCAAGATAAAGAAGACAATCAGGAGAGATGAGAAGATGCGAGTCGCGAATAATCGTTGCGTCGTTCTGAAGCTTGGCTTGTTCCGGTAAGGTCCGGTAAATGGGTGGTCATGTGTCGTATTTGGTAGCTGTGGTTGGCCAATTACCTTGATACAGCGTATGTAATATACCCCACTGTATTCTATTTGTTGGCCCCGTGACCTTAACATTCCGGGCCAACACTTTCCTTCTTTGGACTTGATCTTCGTCTTCCCTACGGTCTGTCTTTGTCTACTATATTAACATGTTTCTGGACATTTGTTCCTACAACATATATGGCAAGTTATATACGGAGCACAAGGCTTCCAAATTTCCATACTGCATTGACTTACTACTAGTAGTTATTGAAATCCTCCCTCCTTTTCCCACGGAGTACATGGAGGTATATATATTTTCAATATACAACATATATAAATTTATCGATCAATACTCCATGTACATATAACAACATATTCTAATATATGTACCTTCGGGAATAAATCTACAATCTACAAGTCTCATCAACGTGGGCAACTACGTACGTCTAGTTGCATGATCGTCAGCCCCATACCCCAAATTGGGGCATAGTTGGGGTCTATATAGTGTAGAGTGTAGAGTCATTTTAATCTTCCACATCTACAATCTACACATTGCCAGTAGAAAGCAAGACTTGGCGCATATAATGTAGGCAATATAAACACCTGGTCACTATAACCGTGCAGGATCAACGGTGCGTAAACGTGCATACAGAAGTGGGAATCCGAATAGCCTCGCCCCTCTCCCACCGCCTTTCCACCCCCACCAAGGTCTCAGGAGACGCTTCGAGCTTTAGCCCTTTTTATTTTTCTTTATCATTTGGAGTTTCAAATTTGTCTCTTCTTTTTCCTCATTGTCCAATTCCCCCCCTTTCTCGACATCACTTACCCGAACCCCAATCCTTGGTTCTGTGCACCCCCGCCTTCTAAATCTGTAAACAATGGCCGACCACCACGACGACGAGCTTGCTTCCACTGCCACTGAGGGTTTCAAGGTCGGAGAGAAGAAGACCCTCGATGAGTACAACCAGCTTGGTATGTTCTGTCAATTACAATTGCTTAGCAATATCTTGCCCACGGTGATTTCCCAGCTAACTGTCTTTCTCTCCCCCGCAATAGACAAGGACGATGAAGCTATGAACCGCTGGAAGGCCTCTTTGGGTCTCAACTCCGGTGAACCCATTGCTGATCCTAACGACCCTCGCAAGTGTATCATCAAGTCCCTGGCCCTGCAGGTCGACGGGCGTGAGGATGTTGTCATCGACCTCTCCTCCCCGGGCTCTGTTGACAGCCTTAAGGATAAGCCTTTCAAGATCAAGGAGGGCTCCAAGTTCCACATCAAGGTTACTTTCCAGGTCCACCATGAAGTCCTGAGTGGCCTCAAGTACCTGCAGGTCGTCAAGCGTAAGGGAATCCGGGTCAGCAAGGACGAGGAGATGTTGGGCAGCTACGCACCCAACACCACCTCCAAGGTTGACTATTCCAAGGAATGTGAGTATTTATACCTGGCTTCTACTTCTATCTCTTAGTTTTCAAATCTGGCGTTTATTAACATTACCTCTTTCTAGTCAACGAGGAGGAGGCCCCGTCTGGCATGATCGCTCGTGGCCACTACAACGCCGTTTCGAAGTTCATCGATGACGACCAGCACACTCACCTGCTGTTCGAGTGGTCTTTTGACATTGCCAAGGACTGGTAAACTTGAGTTGAGAGCACTATCTCGTTAAGTTATTGAGCGGCCGTTTGTTTTCAAAGCGTGATGAGTTTCTTTCTTTGACAAAACTGTTAGAGATGCGTCCCACTGGGCCGATGCTTTGGACCCCAGTTTTATTGTTTATGCGTCATACCGAGTCTCAATTATTGGTGTATGGTATTTTCATTTCAGATGCCAAATAGCACATGTAGCTGTTGGTGAATGCACAGCTTTATCCCGAACTCCTGTCTAGTGCGGGGGGTTGGAAAAAAAAAAAGGAAACTGAAATACATGAACATTAACATCAAACAAAACATTAACAGTAACCAATGGGTATCATGAGAAGATTCAGAGATTCACAAGAAGTAGTCGACCATTGGGCCAGAGCCATCCTTGATCTGCTGCTGCTGACCTAGCTGTTCAAGGCGGTGGGCGTCATTTTCAGGTGCAGCGTCAAAAATATTGAAGAAGCGCTCGCCAGTGTCGCTCACTTCTAGCACACTAGCCAAGTTTCCGCAGCGGTAGCAGTAGTTGGGTGCACTCCAAACCGTGCTCAGGCGATCATCGTAAAGAACCTGGTAGCCTTCTTGGCAGAGTTGGTGTGCGCGCAGTATGTGGGACATGCTGTTCACCTCTAGGAACTTCCGCACAACCTGTGCTCCAAATGTGTATCCAGCACCACGGGGTGAAAGTGAGAATTCATCACGTTCTGTATCGGGGTCAGACCAGACCAGATCGGCCATGGGACCTTCGTGTGGGATCTCGCGGAAACGGTCGATAATTTTGATTTGGTCGATTGAGTGGATTGAAGGTGACAAGCCGCCATGTACACAGAATATCTCATCATTAATCACAACGCTCAGCGTCAAAAAGTCGAACATGTCGGTGAAGTAGTGCCACACGTTGGCGTTCCCGTACTTGCGGGCACACTCGGTGTAGAAACCGTAGGATTGGGTGACGCCGCGCGACTCGTGGTTACCTCGGATAAGGTGCACTCTTTGAGGGTATCGTAGCTTGAGACACACCAGAAGTGAGATGGTCTCAACACTGAATAGGCCGCGGTCGACATAATCACCTATCGAGTCTTTTATCAGCAACACCTCACGACAAAAGCGGGCAACAAATAGGTTCAAGGCCGAGGTCTGCTTTCCTCCCCGATCAGAACATCCTCCGGGTGAGACTAACCAAGGAATAAATAATTTGTATCCGGACAGAAGCCACCGATCTTGAAGATCTCGATCATATCAAAGAATTGTCCGTGAATATCGCCGACCACAGTGACTGGAGCAGCAATATGTACCACATTGCTTTCCTTCATCAAAAGTTCCTTTGCCTTGAGGCAGATCGCTTCGATCACCGAATCCGCGAGCAGCTCTTTTCGGTAGAGCCGGGCGATACACTCATCGAGATCGATATTCGCTATGAAGCGACAGGTTAGCATTACCACTGAGATAACCATGTCCTGGAATAAAAAAAACCATGTACATACTCGGTAGACCAGGCATTGTGGCGAGATGCAGATACAGTAACTTCAAGACAAACGAGCGACAATGACTCTTTCTGGAAACGGTATTTCTTATTAAATGATGGAGAGCTCCCTGTACTTGGTTCCCTGTGCCAAGGTAGACGAGTGCAGAGAGCTAAAGGAAAGTAATATTCGAGGGAAGGGAGGACGAGGTCAAGATAGAAGGCTAAAAAGACGACAATAAAAGAGATGGGTGAGTCAATCTAGCAGTAAGCATCCTGAGTGCAGCCGATCCTCGTTTCCAGTGCAGAGGGAAGGCTCAGGAATTTGAAGATCGAGACGACATCAGGGCCGAACTGCGGGATGAGCTCAGGCACATGAGCGCGGTTAGACCCACACCGCCTTTGTTCCTGGATGCCTGGATTATAAGGCTATATATGGCCAACTGGCCAACTACTACGACATGGCTTTCTCAGCCTAAACAATAAAAATGAAGTCTCTGCTGTCATAAAGATTACAGTAATTATTCAACTACGGATGTATCCAAAGCAATTCCGGACGATTAATTATCGGGCCATGTGCCTGGCATCAACTTAACCGGCCGGTCAACCAGGTCCCAAAAATCCCCTGCAAATGAATCAGATCCTTCAGACAGCCATATACACCAATCCTCAGGAAAAGGACCATAAGTGAAACTGATCACCCGTTGCGTAGTCCATTGATCATACCGCCAAGGAAACTCTCTCCGAACATCTTCGTCTGTCCAAATGAGCTTCTCCATTTGACCGAAACGCACAAGATCAACACCAGCAGCTGCAAGTTCTCTCAGCCAAACTCGAAGGACTAAGCCACTGATCTGGTTTTCTTCCTGTGTCCCATCCTGCAGATCAAAATATCCCTGAAGGAACGCGAGAAATGGAGTTTTCCCATCAACAATATGATGGGGATTTACCCCAGCTAACAAAAATTCTCGAAATAGGCCGCTCCACAATTCGCACCTGAGTTTTTGATTTCCACACTCAAATCCTCCGTGCAAATGCATTTGCCTCGATTGAGAATTATGATATAGCAACGTATGAACCCAGCCCATCTTCCTTGCAACACAGGAAACCAACGTAATTTGCCTTGAATTAACAGGAGATCGAGTAATTGACTGGAGGCTCTCAGCTTTCAATTGGTCTTCTCTGAGAATAGTTTTGACTAGCTCAGGGGTATCGTGAGGATCCAAAGGCACAGAAGCACCCCTAGTAGCTATTGTGATTCGGGTTGATTGGGGTAATTGATAAAAGTTTGGGCAGCAGCGCTGCTGCAAGAACAGAAACTCCTCGGCTGTGCCATGAAAATCGGATAAAATCCCGCCGATCGTTTCTTCCGCAGTCTCATAGATAGGATCCTCCGAATAGCGAAGTAGGATACGCATAGACGGGATCATAGGCTGGTCTTTTTTCACCCCGGCTTGGCACCATATCAACCAGTGAAGCGGCGTCAGAGAATGAAGACCTGAAATGGATGGGTCTGCCCCTTGAGACAAGAGAAACTCGAGTACATCTTCTCTATTTCGGCCATTGGCATACTTGAAACCTTTTAGTATATCAGGACGATCCCTTTGTTGGGTACAATGCTTACATGAAGTAATGTGTGCCCATTAAAATCAACTCGATCGAAGGGTGAAGCTTTACCCGATGTGAATAGATCCTGAAGACCTTTGACATCACCACAACGCGTGAAATGAACCGCTTTTGAAGTGTATGGGATTTCGCTGTAGGTTCGCATAATCCAATTCCATCCACCAGGTGCCCTCATACCAGCCACTTCTAAGATCTGAGATGTCATCCAGGATGGTAGACTGAAACGCCATGCATAGCTGCTGCTCGAGAAAAATGCAAATGCCTTGGCTTGTGACGCTCTGGGCTTTTCTTTACCCCCATATGGATCTATTTTTGAATTATATGTCAGCCCTTTCAGTTGGATAACCTCCATGGATGCAACAGAGAATCATACCACAGGTAGACACGCTAAATTCTTGTTTTTCAACATGGGCCTCACGTCGTGCTATTCTGCTGGCAATCAATTCCGGCTGAATCTGCATGAGCGCTCTGGATTCATTAGGCCAACGTCTGCTGTCACGGGCAAAAAATGGTTGGCACACCTCGTGTAACATTGTTGAGATAAGATGAGTAGTCGTATAACGTTCTGTAGGCGTGATCTGTGTTTTTCAACGTTGTTGATGTGCATCACCACTTTCATAGCTTTATATGACCTGCGCAAGCGACTAGAAGCACCTAAATTCCCCATGAGATCATTGCACACAATGTCCAAGTCTTCGGCAGCCTCCTTGCAGAGTGCAAAACATATTTGGCCATGTTTGCTGTTATTCAGGGCAGATGACACTGATTGATGTGATAAATCTTCTTCGATGTCTGATAGAATAAGGCCGAAAAGCTCGATTTCTTGTATTGTTTTGCGTAGGTCTTTAGGGGCATCTCGTGACTGATTCCAACAATTCTTTAGCATGGCTATGCAATTTCCGACCTGAATAACAACAGTTGCAAATGTGATGGCACCCGAGATGACCCCTATAGTTTCAGCCATCACAGTTATGGTGAATATGAAGGTGTATCAGAAATAGGGGGATCTTGATGCCCGAGGAGACCATGTGTTTTTTTAGGTTTAGGGCGGAGCTGGGGAAGCGCCCCACAAAAGCATAAATTTTGGAATCCTTCTACTCCACCTGGTTCAACTACACAAGAATAGTCGGCCGCGTTTGCGGCCTTGTGATATCTTTTTAGTTAATATTTTTGGTTGTCCTTTTGAACGTCTTTTTAATTGTCTTTGTTTTTTATATATTTTGCTGCTCATCTCAGTTGTATAGATAAACGGCAGGAAAAGGCGGAGAAATGCTTAATCTGTGAAATGGGCTTTTCTATGTATAACTTTGATGAATATGGAATATAGACACGAAGAACCAAATGCAATTCACTATGAGGAAAACATATTCCCAGGGTGGGAATTCTACAATGAGACATTTGATACTCTAACCCCCCTCTCCTACGCCACGGAGCAGCTTCGGGGACAACCCAAACCCAGGTTATACCAATGTTACGTTTCTCTTCTGTGCCGCGCGTCCAGACTGAGAGCCACCATTTAAGTATCCATATATATATCTTTAGTATCATTGACATAACAGAGAGTTACACTCTACTCCATGAAAACCTCAACAATCCACTTTGATTTTGTCCCACCGTGAAGTGGCAACCCTCCCATCCTTGATCACAGCTAGAATGTGCTCCTCCACTCGATCTAGAATAGTGATATCCTTTAACGGATTTCCCTTCAAGATCAAGAAATCTGCCATAAATCCCTCACGAACTTGACCCAACCTATGTTCCTGCATAACAAGACGAGCAGCATTGACAGTAGCACTGCGCAGAATTTGCAATGGAGTCAAGACAGAACTGCGCACCGAGAACTCCTTGCTCTGAGCAAAATGCATTGGTCCAAGAAGATCAGTCCCAAAGCAGACGGTCACCCCCGCATCCACGGCCATCTTCATTGTCTCTAATCCCTTCTCAAGAACCTCCTCATTCTTAGCAGCGCCATCAGCAGACAGGAAATTCATCTGCTTGGACATGACATGCGTAATGAGCGTCGGAGTTAAGAAAACATCCATTTCAGACATCATCTCCGCCGTCTCAAGATCAATAAGATTACCATGCTCTATACCGCGCACTCCAAGCTTGATAGCCTGCTGAATCGCCCGTGGCGTGTAGCTATGACTCGTGACATATGTACCTGCGTTCCGTGCAACAGTGACAATAGCCCTAATCTCCTCATCTGAGAACTGCACATGCTCAATACGATCCGTGGGGCTGGCAACACCGCCACCCCCCATGATCTTGATAAAGTCCGCTCCCTGGCGCAGCTCCTCACGTGCATACCTGTAGCACTCCGCTGGGCTGTCGACAGTCCTGCTGATTCCTGAGATAGAACCGCCGCAGCAGATCTGCGTGTCGTGGGACCCGCGCAGGTCGCCGTGTCCACCAGTTTGGGAGAGTGCGTGCCCAGCGATGAACAGACGTGGACCCGGGATCACGCCGTCCTCAACAGCTTCCTTGATCGCGAGGCTTGCGCCGCCGCAGTCCCGGATTGATGTGAAGCCGCGGTCTAGCATGGATTTGAGCACGTATGGCTGTCGCAGGAGACTGACCTGCTCGCTCATCTCTTTGTAGGCCTGTAGATTTACTTCGCCGGGAACGACTGCGATGTGGACATGGCAATCGATCAGACCCGGACACAGGTATTTTCCGCTCAGGTCGATCACATTTTCTTCGGGGAGGCCATTTGTTGTGGTAGTCGAGCCATCTGTGATGATTTGAATGATCTTGCCTTCTGAGATGTGGACTGTAGCATTCTGGATCAGTTTGCCCTCAGCTGGGTCAACAATGGTGGCATTTACAAAGACCAAATTTCTTTGAGGGTTGGGCTTCCAGGGTTTGATAACTCGGGAGATATCCATGTTTACATTATATTCCTTGCTGATTTTCTTTGAGGAACTTTGTATGAAAACAGTTCATCTCCGACTAGGCAACGATATCTGTCAGGTATTATGGTGGCACTGCAGGAAAAAATAATGAAAGCACAGATCTCAGCTTTTAACTGGCAGTCCGGGGAGTCCGGGGAGATGGGATCTTTATATAGGACCAACGTTCCGCCTTGGCTGTTTTGATATCACCTGGTTCTGCGCTAAATTTATTGAATTTCTTTGTTGTTTCGTTGGAGTTTGCTGATCTAGCCGATCCAACCAGTTAAAAGCAACATAGACAAGAGACAACATGAAGCAATTGGGTCCTTCGGCGATCAAGCTCACTAACCGCTGCTCGGCGTTCTGATGTTCTCCCCGCATTTTTGACAGAATATCATTTGCCTATTTAAATAGATTCAGGCTGATAAGCTTCACACGGCCGGCAATTATAGAACCAGCAAGTTAGTACCCAGATGAGCTTATACTATAAATTGCTGGTTCTATAATTACCACCAGTGATAAACCAATCATCCTCGACCTATCTCTGAGGGCAGTTAAGAGAGAAACGCTTACCTCTTTCGGCACGCCAGGCCCACAACCGTACGTCATGACCTGATATACCTTTTTGATGCAATTGAGTCAAAGCAACCTTTACAAGAAGGTGTTACTGCGATTCAACCTCCGCGCTTCAAACACCTCCATGCTTCATTCACTTCCATTTCCCATGGCTGGTGACGACATATCCAAGCTAGCGGTTCTAATTGACGCGGACAACGCGCAATTCTCGACGATCAATCTTCTTCTCTCCGAGATTGCCAAGTATGGTGCAGCCTTTGCGAAACGAGCTTATGGTGACTGGAGTAGCCCCAATTTGAAGGGCTGAAAGGATAAGCTTCTTGAGCAATCGATTCAACCAATCCAGCAGTTCGCGTATACTCACGGTAAGAACGCGACTGACTCAGCTATGATCATAGATGTAATGGATCTCCTATACTCTAACCAATATGACGGATTCTGCCTTGTGTCAAGCGATAGTGATTTTACTTGGTTGGCCGCTCGTATTCAGGAGTTAGGGCTGACTGTGTACGGACTTGGAGAGCGGAAGATACCGTAACCCTTTGTTGCTGCTTGCGATAAATCTATTTATACCGAAAACCTCGTTTATCTTGAGGAACTTGTGCCTCATACGAATGAAACGACTTCGTCCGGGAATTAATTGCCAGCGAAGCAAGCCTAAAATATCAGGTATATAGAGAGTCAGTTACGGATAACGGTAGAAGCAGTTTCTGATGACGATGGGTGGGCTAAACTATCTGATGTCTGTCAGCTTCTTACGCAAAATTGTCTAGGTTTTGATTCCCCCAGTTATGGGTATTATAAGCTTAGTGATCTAATCGCTGCTTCCTCTTTGTTTGAATGTTGCCGATGGTCCCTTTATAAAGGCTTGTCTACGCTAATTTATGTACGTGATAAGTGTCGGAAACCTCAAATTTCTAATTCTAAGAAAAACCTGAAAAGCGTTCTTTGTGATATGCCTACAATCTGCGTATATTGTATTGTGAATGTGATAGTCTTTTAGCCGACGATGCAAATTGTGATATGATTAGTATGATTTAAAAACCTCCTGCTGCGAAGGATATATTGTATGATCTCGCTGAGAGTAAGCTATTCGACAGAGCTAGTAGTTAGCGAAAAATGATTCTGATATATAGAAAGAAAAGGCTTACCTTTCTTATTCTCTGTTTGTTCTACTGAACACGCTTCTGTAGGCTCTAAGCTTTGGTGATTAGATGTTACGCAGTCACTCGCTAATAGATCTTGAAAATAAGGATATATACATTCCCTGCCTGAACACTTAAATCTCTTGTGAGTAATAAGTTCTATGCGCGAGATGAATTAGCTGCCCTCACCGACAAAACCTACACGGTTATGTGCTTCAGAATACCAAGAGAGCTAATAGCTGACGGGGACAGCTGACGGGGTATTTATAGGTGAAGGTATTGCTTGATGACTATGGGTTCTGATTGAATAGTCAGTTTTGAGTAGGCTTCGATGGAGAAGTGAGTGAGTAGATTCAAGCATTCCGCAGAAAAGATTGCGGCTTATAGGTAGATCACTCTGTCAGTAAGATGAGGATTTATATATTTTATCTAGTTGATAAACCTGTCTCAGCTTCCTCACAATCCGCCAACCTCAAGATTTTGAGCCAACTAATTTCTCATCATATACCTCAAAATTTCCCTGACGGATCGACCATCTCATTCAACCGTTGACTAACGTTTACTAGACTTAACTTAAACCACGTGCAGGTATCTCAAGTACAACAGATTCTGTGCCTCATCTTTGGACATGCTGATTTCAACGGTCTGTTCCGCCGAAGCATCTTTGTACCGAGCTGGTTGTGCTTGAGTTGATCCACGTTAGTAGTGAACTTGCGCTATTCTCTAGAATAATCTTTTTAGAACTGTCCGTAAGGGTAAATGTACCGCAAAGTTGCTGTGTTCAACATTTAAGCCGTTGTACCTATTCTTGAGGGTTTACTGTCCCTTTAGATTAGAATTCCTGAATCCCCACAGAGCCCCACTAATCGTCCACCAGTAAGGCTGAGTGACATCATTTCCTGGCTCGATCCCGAACGTACGCTGGGAACTGAAATGGAGGTCCCAGGAGCAACAAAGCCCCTAGGACGTTCCTGACGTCGTGTTTAGCGCTTTTGAAGTGGGGCGTCTGGGATCCTATTACACGGGTACAGCAGTATTGTAATCATCAGTAAGAATGGCGGTTGACCAAAATTGGGGTTGCCAAGACGTAGCATGTATGTATGCCCAACTGTTAGGGGGGTTGCATCTCCACGCTTTGCTAACAGCAAATTGGCCATATCTTTTACCATAGTACGGCGAGGGGCGAATCCACGTGTATCAGTTGATTTAATCCAATTTACTAGCGAATCCTCTTCCAATTGGGTAAATCTGTGTGAATTGGCGCGTACTGTTACGCGTTAAGGTGTGCCATTGAGCCTGCGTGTAAGGGTATTGCGCGGCACATCAAATGAAGCCGCAGCAGCGTGTATGCTTCTAAAATCGCCATTCCGATAGACTTGAATAGCAAGTTGGATACGGTCTCCTGATGCTCAGCATCTAGGGGCTTTTGTGAATATATTGGTGGCATGATGGGTGGTTGAAGAAGGGGGTGTGACATATGAGGACGGCCCAGCACGACCCCTTTTCTTCCTGTGCACTTAGAAATATCTTTCTTTAATCAATCAATCGCTCACTTGATAATTCCGGTAGTTCTTATTCATCTCCATGAAGACTAGCCTATGCAGATTCGGCTCGCTTTGACTAGGATTTCGAAAAGAATATGAATCTTATAAATATAAATGATACGAACATATATAATTCATTTAACCACGCAAATAAAAAATATGGCGAAGACGAAAATGGTGTATATTCATAACCCTTCATTCTTTTCAGAACCCTAGCTTTGACAACTCAACATTGAAAACTACAGATGGAAAGAGAACCGTTCCCAGCCTCGGAAGCGGCCATTTTTGGCGTCAATTTGACTGGTCGTCAGATCCTACTTGAAAACATAGAGCGGCAAATGCGACCAGTCGGGGCAAAACGTGTTACAGTACAGTCGACCACGAAAACAGCTTTTACCCTCCTGATTGTTTTACTCTTTCCGGGCCCCGCTGCCAAGGCTGTAGCGCAGATATACAATATGGTGAGGTCAGAATTGGGAACAGCGAGAGATGCATTGGTTCCCAGCAAATAGTCTACTCCTGCACTCTACCACTTCTAACAAAGATACGGGCCATTTGAAGATCTGATGAAACTTCCCTTAACCTAGTAGAAGTTTACATCTGCTAATTATATCGTCATTTGTTCTAATCTAGTTGTGCTGGATTGGTATTATTGTTGCATATAATTATGAATTATTAGTAGTTCTCAACAATGGCTTATTCATGAACTTCCAACAAATTTTTCTTTTCTCGTAGAACCAAGCCTCCATGATCCTCAGATTCTTGAAGCCGAACAATCAATTCTTCGGCTTTTCTCTCCATAACACTGGCGGCCATGGAATCATCTTTGTCAACATCATGTAATCCGTGATAGCAAAAAGCCAACACAGACGACTTCCATAAATTCGTGCCATTCTTTCTGTTTTCAATAATGACGATCACAATAAAAATGGTCCCTGAGACCACTAGTATGATCGGAAGGATCAGCCAGAGCCACTGCACCTCCACGAATACTTCGGTGACATATGCGATACCATTCACATCTGAGCCATTGCGGGCCAATCCTTCCTTATTCATATGTCCAGCAACGTTAGACATGATAACGTCAAGACCGACAGAGCCAATACGAAGAACGTTGCGATCACTATCCTCCCTCATCACATCATAATCTTGCCCATACCCATGCTCACTCCTAAGCCGACCGTGTACGTGGATCGTAGATCCTGTGAACACATTCTCATCTAGTATGATATTATCCTCAATACCACAAAAGACACCTTCAACTGGACTTAGCCGGACAAATGAGTCATTACTGATAGTAACATTCTCAATAATTATATCCGGCGGGGGCGGGCCAGATGTCGGCTTCCAACAGAGCATTTGCTTCGATCTAGCTTCTGAACTGTTTCTCCAGAATAACTGCCCGTAATCCAGGACTGAGGTATTGATATGTGGGGTGCCATTTCCGAAAGACACCTCGTATTCGAGGTGACAAAGTTCAAGGCTACACTCCGTCACCTTATCAACTCTGATCCCACCGCTAAGATCCGAGTCGAGGTAATCTTCATTATACCCTATCTCAGCATACCCCAGGACCATCAGTGGGTCGCTTGGCCAAGTAAACGGCTCATCGCCGGTCTGACGCCTATACTGCAGGCTACGGCCATAGGCCGAAAAGACATGCCAAGAGATTCCGCTTGTTGTATAATCCAAGCCCACCGGGTTCGGGGACGAATCCTCCCATAACGTGTAAAAGTTTACGTCAAATTGGGTTGATTTGCCTTGTGGGGGGGCAAGGTGGCATGTCACAGTCTCATTTTTATAGTGTTCACCCTCACTATAGGAACTATTGATGCTCTGGGTGGTTTCGCATTTGAGGTCCATAGATTTCGTGATATCAGAACACTGGCTACACATTCCACTGGATTGGAATTTCGTCCAGGTACAATTTCCCAATGGGCAACTAGGGCTTAGCATAGTATCCTCAGACCAAAATCCTGTGGAATAGACAGAAAAATAGTCTATTGCAGGAGCGAAGTAGTCCAACTTCTTCGTGGTTGGAACATTTATGCCACCGTGCCTAGCGGTCAACCGAGTAGGATAGCTAATAATCTGCTGAATAAACGGATCGAAAACAAGCAGAAGTATAATAACCGCTGCCCCAAGAGAAGCGAGTGATCGTCTCGGTTTGTGGAACAAGGTCGCGATCGAACCAAGGGGCCCTCGACTGGCACTATCAAGTGTCTGTATATCGAGAAGCTTATTAGGCTTTGCGTAGAACCAAGTCCATTTTAGTTGACCCATAGCCTCTCCTATCACAAAGATCAAGGATGATTTGCAGCCTGTTGCTAATACAGAGATAATAGCATTTAAGGATAGGCCGTAGTGAAGTTCCGGTCGGATCTCTTGATTATAGGCAAAGAGAATGCAAGATATTGCAATGAAACATATGATGCTGAATAGTGTCGCAACTATTTCTGGAAACCATGTGTCCAGGCAAAGGGATCTCCAGCTCCGGTTTTTCATTTTGATGCCATTTCTTAGACTAGTATATTGGGAAGCCATTGATAGTGATACAGTTTCTGATAGGGTTGATTCGGTTTAGGATCAATAGAGGGGTTGAGGAAATTTGATGGAACTAAATAAAATCCATCCAGCATAAAGGACGAGGGGGCTGAGTTTTCCCAGGTGTTTGTCCAGGTGCTATGTATATCGGTGCTGCCCTGCATGACACTAACACAAACTGGTATAGTGATCAGCATCAAAGATGGGGGCGGGCGTGAGGCAAACACAGTTTAGCAGCAGTCACAGCCAATGATCCAGGCATACATAGCCTGGCCGGGTGGTCTATGCGGTGATCTTGTCAGCCCGCAGTATCCCCCCATCCGGCTCTCACCTTGATGCTCACCCCCTTCTATTACGCATTCACCCTCGTCAACCCCGGTTGTGTGTAAAGCGGCCCATCAATGTCTCACCCGGGCTGCACCCACCGAACTACTCCGTATTGACCACATAGAATGTGAACTCGCACACTGATGAGCTAGTAGTTGTGAGTGACTACCAGCGAATCCTCGCTGTTGTATGTTTTTTCTTTTGATTTCTTTTTATTTATTATTCTGATTCATTTGAAATTCCCTTTTGCCGCCCTACTTACTCTTTGGCGCCTTCAGCCCATTCACCTAAATGCCCTGAACACCACTATTCTACACCTGAATATCCTGCACACCCCTGAACCGCTGACGTGTCCTTCCCCTCCCATACTGATTTTTTCTCGCAGGTGTATTGTTTTTCTCATAACTCTTTGCTACCAGTGGGTAGCCTTTCGAGGCAGTACTCCGTACTGTTACGGCAGATGCCTTGGTCCCTCAGGCACAGACCTTCGTAGCTAGATAGTTGTTTGGGAGCTCGCTCCTCTCTTCCCAATACAACTTTGTCCCTTCTGGTTTTCAGTGCCTAATCTATAGCCCCTAACACTTGCCCTGGCCGAGTGTCATTTGCCTTTATCAGATCAAAGCTTTGGAGGGGTGCATTTAGTACGCCAGGACATCAGTGTTGGTCAGATTTGCTAGAGGCTTTATATATAGACACCAGTGCATGAGTATCTCATACCATACTTCAATTTTTAGCAGGGCCTAGCAGGTCTCAGACCATCGCATCGCATTACGATTTGATCTCGACCGTTCTTACATTGTTTTGGGACCTGCACGGCCAGGCGTGACCCCCCGACATACAAAACCCAACCTCCCCTCTGTGGCCGAGCAGCAGGAACTATTGGCTTATTTTGGGCCAATAGAAATTCGCTCTGGATTACTGCCTCACTCTTGGCGCGTACCCCTCTTTTATAAGCACCCCAAGAAGAAACTCTTGCAAGTTTCAAGACTGAAGTCTAATCTGCCGAGAAAACCAAGGTTCATTGCTTTACTTTGAAATGGATGGTCTTTCGACTACAGCCAGCGTTATCGCTCTCATTCAGCTCACAGGGAGTATTGTGAATATCTGTGGGGGCTACATTCGGGGGGTGAAGGATGCTAGCGATGAAATTAAATCCTTGCAACACCAAGTCGCAGACCTTGGGGGAGCCATTGAGAAACTAACGGAGCTACGCCATGGGCCTGGCGGTAAGAGCGTGCCTACTTCTCAGGCGCTGGTAGATGATGCCAATAAATGCCTTAGAGCGTTGGAAAAGAACATAAATCCAAGGAGCAAGCGGAAAGTCATGAGCAAGCTATGGGTTCGAGCTCTAATGTGGCCCCTGACACGCGCCGAAGTGGAGAAATTTCTGAAGGACCTTGAGAGCTACAAGTCATCATTCACATTATCTTTAGAGCTTTATCAGAGGTATGTTCTTTGATGAAACCTTTTATGGCATACGATTGATTGACATCTGTACAGTGGCCTAGTAACTGAGGTGGCTCAGACTACCGACCTACTCGACCGAAAGATAGATTTTAACAAGCTGCCAGTTGCGGATGGGGCTGCGTACAATTCATACGAGAATCGCAATGAAGATGAATGTCTTCCAGGCACTAGGTCCGAAGTCCTTTACCAGATTGCTGAATGGTCGATATCATTGCGAGGAAGATGCATCTTCTGGTTATGCGGTATGGCGGGGACTGGAAAATCGACAATCTCTCGAACGGTGGCGAAATCTTTCGGCCGAGACAAGTTATTAGGAGCAAGTTTCTTCTTCAAGAGAGGCGAAGGCGATCGAGGGAATGCTAAGATGCTCGTCCCGACGATTATAAAACAAATCATGGCCCATAATCGCATTCCCCAGCTGGAAGTCGGTATCCAAAAAGCAATCTCCGATGATCCCGATATTGCCGGAAAGTCAATAAGGGAGCAATTTGAAAAACTACTTCTTCAACCAGTACTCAGTCTGAAAGGGTCCAAAACCCAGATTCCAACCATGGTGATAGTGATTGACGCGTTAGACGAATGTGAAGACGACAATGACATACCAGTTATACTCCAATTACTCCCACTATTAGGGAAGTCGAACGCTATATGTCTACGGGTTTTTTTGACCAGCAGGCCTGGTGTGCCAATGAGTCGAGGATTTTTAAAGATCGCAGCCGAGGACTATCAGGATCTAATTCTTCATGAGATCCCCGAGGCAGTAACAGAACGCGACATATCCTTGTTCTTAAATCACCGACTCTCGCAAATTAAGAAGGAGCGGTTGTTGCCTACCGACTGGCCTAAAAGCAAAGACATCCGAGCGCTTGTTACACTATCCGTTCCTCTATTTATTTTCGCCGCCACTGTGTGCCGTACATTCGGTGATGATAACTGGGACCCTATGGAAAGTCTCACCGAGATCCTCATGCACCAAGATGAGGAATCTAAGCTAGCTCCAACGTATATTCCAGTCCTTAAACGATTTCTTAACAACCAAAGCGAGAAACAGAAAAAGCGGTTGGTTGAGGAATTCCAAGTCGTGGTTGGAGCAATTGTGACCCTTCAGAGCCCACTCTCAATCACCACACTCTCAAGGCTTATTGGCCTCTCCGAGGAGCTGATCAGCCTCAGGCTGAGTCCACTACATTCAGTCCTGCGTGTACCGAAGAATAAGACCACGCCAGTGAGGCTTTTCCATCGGTCCTTCCGGGATTTTCTTCTCCATGAGAAAACTGAGTTTTGGGTGGACGAGAAAGATATAAACCAAAGATTAGCTACAAGATGCCTTTTTGTGTGCGATAGCCTGAGGAGAAATATATGTGGGCTACTGAGCTACGGAACACCACGTGCAGAAATTGGTCGTCAGGCCATCGACTACAATCTGCCTCCAGAGCTCCAATACTCCTGTCGATATTGGGCACATCATCTGGTGCGGAGCAAGGATATGGAATCAATGCTGTATAATGCCCTTTTGTTTCTCCAAAGGCATTTTTTGCACTGGGTAGAAGCGATGAGTATTCTGGGACTTGTATCTGAAACTGTAGGGATCATTGATCGATTGCAGTTGCATATAACTGTAAGCTCCTACAAAAAGCCATATATGATTATTCACATTGACCAGGATAGAGCAACGAATCCCAAGAAATATCCGAGTTTCTGCTTGATGCGAAGCGGTTTATTCTCAAAAACAGACAGATGGCCGATGACGCTCCCCTCCAGCTTTACAGCTCTGGTCTCGTCTTTGCGCCAAAAATGACAACGATCCGAAGGAGATTCGAAAAAGAAATTCCTAGTTGGATTTGTAGGCTGCCAGAGGTTGAGGAGACTTGGAGCGCAGAGTTGCAAACTCTAGAGGGCCATTTAGGTCGCGTTACGTCTGTGGCCTTCTCCCCTGACGGCCGATTTCTAGCTTCTGGCTCGGATGATAACACAGTCAAGCTCTGGAATACGGCCTCAGGCGCCCTACATCAGACTCTGAGCGGCCATTTAGGCTGGGTAAGGTCCGTGGCCTTCTCCTCCGACGGCCAACTTCTAGCGTCAGGCTCAGATGACAACACAGTCAAGCTTTGGGATACAGCCTTAGGCACCCTATATATTGGGACTTTCGAGGGCCATTTAGACCGGGTTATGTCGGTAGCTTTCTCCCCTGACAACCGAATTTTAGCATCTGGCTCAGTTGATCATACAGTCAAGCTCTGGAATATCGCGACGAATACTATATGCCAGACTCTTAAAGGTCATTTAGATTGGATTAGGTCGGTAGCGTTCTCCCCCGATGGGCAAATTCTAGCGTCTGGCTCGGATGATAATACAGTCAAACTCTGGAATACTGCCTTGGGTGCCCTTCACTCCAGGACTTTTGAGGGCCATTCAAATCATGTTATGTCGGTGGCGTTCTCCCCCGACGGCCGATTTCTCGCGTCTGGCTCAGCTGATCAAACAATAAGGCTCTGGGATACGGCCTCGGGTTCCCCTCATTCTGGAACTTTTGAGGGCCATTCAAATCATGTAATGTCGGTGTCGTTCTCCCATGATGGCCGATTTCTCGCGTCTGGCTCAGTTGATAAAACAATAAAGCTCTGGGATATTGTCTCAGGTGCCCTACACCAGACTCTCAAAGGCCATTCAGATCCTGTGAGGTCGGTCGCCTTCTCCCCCAACAGCCGGATCCTAGCGTCTAGCTCAGTTGATAACACAGTTAAGCTCTGGGATACCGCTATAAACCCCCAGCATCAGACTACTAGAGGTCATTCAGATTGGGTTAGATCGTTGGCCTTCTCCCCTGATGGGCGACTTCTAGTATCTGGCTCGGTTGACAGTACAGTCAAACTCTGGGATATAGCCTCGGGCGCCCTGAATCAGACTTTTAAGGGTCATTCTGATTGGATTAGGTCGGTGGCCTTCTCCCCCGACGGCCGAACGATCGCGTCTGGCTCGGTTGATCACACTGTTAAGCTCTGGGATACGGCCTCGGGCGCCCTATGCCAGGATCTTAAGGGCCATTCAGATCGGGTTTGGGCGGTAGCCTTCTCTCCTAACAGCCGTCTTATTGCGTCTAGCTCAGATGATAACACTGTTAAGCTTTGGGATACGACCTCGGGCGTACTATACCAGACTCTCAAAGGTCATTCAGGTTGCGTTATATCGGTGGCTTTCTCCTCCGACGGGCGACTTCTAGCGTCTGGCTCGGATGATAACACGGTTAAACTCTGGAATATCGCCACATATGCTCTACACCAGACTCTTAAGGGTCATTCAAATTGGGTTAGATCGGTGTCCTTCTCCCCCGACGGGAGATTTCTAGCATCTGGCTCGGTTGATAACACAGTCAAGCTCTGGGATACGGCATCGGGCGCCTTGCATCAAACTCTCAAGGGACCGGTTGGATCGGCGGTATTTTCTGAAGATGGCTCATACATAAGCACCAATCTTGGATCCCCCCATACACAGCCCTTGTCTTACAAAAACGCCTCGAATCTGCCTCGACCGAATGTCGAGATATTGATTCTGGAAAATCGGTGGGTAACTCTGAACGGTGAAAGAGTACTGTGGTTTCCTTCAGAATATCGGCCCACCTGTTCAGCGATTAGAGATAATGTTCTTGCCCTGGGACACGCATCGGGGTGGATTTCATTTATTGAATTTTGTGAGAAGTAGTCGTCAAAGAGCTTTCTACACATTCTTTCTTATAGTTTCCAACCTCTTTTCAAAGGGAGGGTCCAGAGATACTGCTATCTAGCAGCACTTAGGAAAAGTGCACTATGCGTTAGTTGTGTTTTGTTACTGTTCTAAGGGAATAGAACAGAATATATATAAAACACGAAACTCACATTTAATTCCAATCAACTTGGTTTTTAACGTAGAAATTTATGGCGGAATTCATCCGAGGCGAGTAGCTAATGATTTAGCTTATCAAACGTTCTGCTCTCGTTAGACCCGTCGGATCGCAATATAGATTTATCAAATCTAAAGTATTAACCCGTGCTGCCTGCTTTGAATTCAGGGCTGCACGCTCTAGAGTTTTCATACGTTGTGGCATGTGACTCGTGCAGGAACCAAACCGCAACCAAGAACATTGTTGCTGTATCATGTCAGAAATTAAGGTGACCAGCCCGGAGCTACCTACTGGATCCTACCCGTAGATAGAACCTTGGAAAAGTGCTGTGGATTGAGTCATCTTCATGTTTGCACCGTGACAAAGTGCCTGTTTCTAGGTATCAGTGCACCACGTTATGGTGGGCTTAGAGATCACAATTCATTCTAATTTGCTAGGGAAATCCACTCTATTTTGCCTGTCACATTATTTGTGACAATATAGACCCAGAGAATAAGCCACGTGGGTGATTGGGGGTGACTCATTATGTGCTCCGTACCTAGATCCATGGGTGTCGCTTACACTCTCCCTTTTATTTCCATTTCCACGATTGACAATTTCAAAATCCCGGTCAGCGCTTACTTCGTCAGAAAATAAAGGTATTCATTGTGATTCTTTCCCCCACCCTGCTCTTTAAAGCTAATTGTCTTCCTCTTTGGAAGAAATCATGTGTCAACAAATGATCGATGTGTCAGTCTATAAGTGCGGACATCCTGTCAATTCCGCTAGAGTCGTTGCTGAATACAATGGTTGTGGCGGTTGTGGCAACATCCTACGAACGACGTACATGGGCAAAATAACTCAGAGAGAACCATGTCCTGACTGTATTGCCAGCGGAGCCTGGATTAATAACCAAGGGAAATGGCATAAAGCTTGATTGGCAAGATTATTGCGAGTTTTTTTGTGGGTGAGAGGTTGCAACTTTGGTAAATGGCATCTGTCATCCCAAGACATTGTTTAGGTACGGGTTTGCATTTATAGGATTTATAAATTATAGGAATGGGCTGATTCCACGCTCCTTTTGATCACTATCTGTACTCCTCTGGGATTCGGCGTTAGGACTTGAGTTCTTGCTTCAGTTGGAAGAAGCGCCTGCATAGTCATACGCAACTAGTTAGACTGCAACAGGTTAATTGAACTTTGATTGATTGATTGATTGATAGAACCAGCAATGAGATATTTTGCAATATCTCCGATATTAATTATAGAAACAGACTGAATAATATATGACAGATGGGATATCCATGAGATATAGGCAGATCAGGGGAACTCTGGATCATGGCAGTCAGCGGAGATTGCCTCCAGTATTCCATGGGGGCCTGCATATCCAGGCCAGGCTAGGGTAGGCAGTCCTAATTAATTCTGGACCTCAAGGTATGATTCATAATGGATAATTTAGCTATCTGCTTCTCAACAAAGTCCATGGGACTAGCTACCGTTGAATTATGGAAGACAGCTTAACAGCACCTTGGCTAGGGTTCACAGTGCCCCAAGGAGCTCAGCTATGATGGTCGCACCAGCCTCATAGGTGCGCCCGTCACCGCCATAGCTGACCATCAGGTTCGCCAAAAGCATATCATGGCTCATGTCTCTGTCTCAGTCCTGGAAATAGGCTGGTCTCGCATCTTGTTTGCTGAGCACGCCGAGGTCCTGGATGACATGTAAGCGCGGATGAAAAAGAATGACAGTGAGGCGCTAACATTGCGAGAAGATGAAGCAATGAAACTACCAATGATAGACGATCAGAGGTAGCTATGGGCAGTGAGCATATCATTGAGTAGACAGATGATAAGAAGAAAGGGACCGAAGGCTGTCCCTACGTATGTCTATGGTACCAAATATTCCCAACAACCCTCTAAGCGACTATCTCAAGTACCAAGATTACCCTAGAAACATTATTCAAATTTATTTTCTCGTATATTCAAATACCCAAAAGGTTGCCCAACCAAGCCAGCATCTATACATGTGATCTTCACTTGAACAAGTTAACGAAGCAGCTTCTGTGCCTCTTTATGGACAGCTTCAGTTTCAGAATCAGTTTCTTCTTCGGATTCATCTTCTTCCTCCGAGCCAGACTCATCTTCTGAGTCCGTCTCCTCTTCCTCCGAATCAGTTTCGCCTTCTTCAGAATCCGTTTCAGACTCTGTCTCGGTTTCCTCCTCCTCCTCTTGTAGCCACTGATCAAGAGTCTTCTTCCCAGCCGGGTCTAAAGGCATAGCCGGGCCGTTTCTGCTCCGACTAGGAACAGAAGTGGTTTTGTGCTCACGGAGGGCTTTATCAAGACGGTCACCTGCAGTCATGGAGGTGGTGTTGCTAGATGTGTCTGGTTTCACCTCGTCTATGCGGAGGCTGGGGTCAGGTTCTTGGCCTGGCTTAACCCAGTCTGGGACATTCGTGTAGCCTCGAAGTCCGTGGTAACCAGCATCGGGGCCGACGACTAGAGTAGCGGAGCCGATGAGCAGGTCCTTGCGCGTCTCAGATGGGCTAGGGGCGTGGGGTACGGGCTTTGGTGCCAGGAGGAGAAGGTTGGCAAGTTGGGTAGAAGACGGCGTTTCCAAGAGGCTCTTGTAGAGACGTGCCCGATCACGCAGGTCGTAGGAGGTGTCGTAGCGTGCGAGAAGGAGAAGATACCTCCATAATAACGTAATACGGTCTTCAGCTGCTTCTTCTGTTTCTTTCGGTTCAGTGCCGTCATTTCCTTGACGGCTCTCCTCTCCCTCTTCAGTTCGCCCGGCATCTTGCGGTTCATCGCTCCCATTGTCAGTCCATTCGTTGTGGAACTCTTCCTGGGATTTGGCGGGGACTTCGGGGAATGATGGCGATGCAACCTGTTCCGGCTGTTCCTTTGGTGGATTCTGCAAGAGATGATGTAAATACACTTTAGCACCAAGGAGAACGGTCTGCTGTTTGACAATTTCCATCTCATCAGCGAATCCTTTGATCAAGATTCGGAGGACATCAGGCGCGATATTGTTCTCTGGGTCAATTCCAGCGAACTCGCCAACCAGCCAGATAATGGTGGCTCGTGCGTCTGGGTGGGTTGTTGAACCCAAGTGCTTGGCGAGTTGGAGAACAGTCTTTTTATGTGAGGGAGGATCTTGTTGGATCAAGTGACGAATGACAGTCAGCGACTCTGACACAAGGTTGCCGTCTGGACTAGATATCTGGCCGAGAAGTATCCGAAGGCACATTCCTGCGGTACTTGTGTCCGCTTGCGCGCAACGCCCAATGGCTCGTACACTCTCTCGTACCAGCTCAGGATCTGTGCCTTTAGAGAAGTGCTCTAGTTCGCTGATTATGACTCCCTTCCAGTGTTTTCCACAATGCGGAAACAGGATGGTGAGCACCTCCAATTTGAGACGCCAGATATGTGGCGGGTCGTTGGCGTGGATAAGGAAATGGGCTGTGTATTTCGCGAAAGGCTTGGGAACCCTTAGAGCAACGGCAACAATGTTGTATAGAGCGATGAGTTGCATGTCCTGTGGTGTTCGCAGAAGAGCCACAAGGGGACCAACTGCTGACGCAATGTATTCTAATGGAGCAAGGTAGAGGAAGCAACGGACAACGCTGACAATGACGGCGGAGTTTCGGCTCTGCAGTAGAACCTTGCAGGCTCGGAGTAGGAGCTCAAGATCAGGATCCATTACTGGAACTTCGTACTCTTCGACATCATTCTGGGTCTCCTGTTGCTGCTTTTCGTCGTCATAGAATGCATCCGGGGCTGCGCGCTTCACCTTCTGAGTTCGTTGAGGGAAACATTTTCGCGCATAAAATGTTAAAAGGCGCAGCGTTGATAGCTGGCTCCATTCATCCATATCAACCAGCTTCTTGACTAAGCTGCGATAGTGCTTGTGGATGAGGTCAATCTCATCCGGACACAGATCCAAGAATGCCGCGACTGCGGGGCCAACGACGAAGTATTGAGAATCGCCCAAAAGTGTCTCAAGATACCCCATCAGTTGTGGCAGTGTGTTGGGATCCAGGCGATAACATTTCGGTATAGCCAAAGCGGCCGCTTTGCGCACGTGGGGACTCATATCCCCACATCCTCTCTTAATGGCCAGCGACACAATCTGGCTGATCACCGGAACCCGGATTCCTGACATAGTCCGAAGCGCCATTGTTCGAACCTGTGGGCTTGAATCGGTCAGCGATTTCTGGATCGCGTTGATGGACAGTAGTGCCAGATCCGGCTCCGTCTCCGCATGATGGACCAAGTAGATGTAAACCAATTTCTTGACTTCAAGGTTGGCAGTGGCCACATTCTTGACAACTGCGGAAAAGAAAGTAAGGGAGGGTTCGGACCGGTACATCAACTATAACAGCAAATTGAGTTAGCCATTGCGTTTTCCATAGTTCCTGTTTACGGTCTCCGTACCGAGATGACCCTCCGCATTCCATCCAGGACTTCCCGCTCATGGCGACTGTCAAGGAGCTTCTTGATGTGTGCGTGGGTATATGTTCGCGAAGTATAGTCGGTGCTTGAGGTCCGATTGATAGTAGCGGACTGGGCAGCTTCTAATGTGAGCTCTCGAGCTATGCGCACAGTGACGTTCCACGGTCAGTTCGGGCCAAATACAGCGGATTGCAACTTAACCTGACATACCTGTTTCCAGCATCGAGGATATCCTGGAAATTGTTTCCATCTTTCCAGCCGCTGTGCGCCCAGTCCAAGGGCTTTTGGTGAGTCGGAGGAAATGGGTGAGAGGTGAGGGGAGGAAAGGCGGAGCAGCTCCGCGGACGTGAAGTGGATGATGCCGCAACTCCTCGCCCGCCTTCGATTTGCAACGTTCTACTATTTACACACCACCTGACGAAAGATCCCCGACTACCATGGGTTTTGTGGTCGATGAATTATGATCTGAAGATGAAATGATTCATTTCTCGTTGATGATCTCGGCGGGGCAATAAGTGGAAGCGACAAGACAGCTATCTGAAGCAATGAATCCAACATTTACGATCGCTCACTGCGATTTAGTGTCTGATCTCCTGCAACAACTACTTGAAGGCAATTCAGATACCCATCTCATTGTCTGTGCATCTAGAGCCGAGTTTCTGGTGCAACTCACAGCAGCCATTCACTTACCACGCGCTGATCCAGACACTATCACCAGCCATAGCCTGCTTACAAAAACTATCGGGCTGCTTGCAAGATCCAGCAAAATACGGCTGGCATTCTGCCCGAGTTTAGAGAGTCTTCGAGCATACCTTGCCGTTTTATCTCCTGCTGTTGAAATGACTACCGAGGACGGATCGCTTTCCCATGACCGCCAGCTCCTTGCTGTCCTTGATATGATGGCTATGCATGTTACGACTTCGGAATTCTCGGCACAGGGACTCTCAAGAACGCTTGCTTCTGTCGTTGAGGCTTCCTCCAGGGCGAGGATGAATCTCCGACTTTATGAGTGCATGAATGCCCTGGACCCTTCAAGTGTCGTTAGGGGAAGCAAGCTATGGGATGTGAACGTTCCCTTACTGAACGGGTCAGTTCGAATGCGATCGGATCAAGGTACCTGGGGTGGACGGGGCGTCACCGTGAAACGAGTTGCCCAACGCTGGTTTGAATTTGACCAAAACCAGAATACGCTTAATGCTGAAAACAGACATGATATTGTAACATAATAAAACTCCTGAGAATGAATTTGTACTGTCCGGGTATCCTATAGCTGACCGCTGAACTCCTGTTTCGCACATAAATGACTACCGATTGATCATAGAGACTTCTCCATCTCTGTCATGTACAGCTTGATATGTGACTCGAGCTTTAGGTACTGGTCGTGGGCTGACTGAATCTCGGTCTCGATATTCTCCTTCAAGTCGACCATCTAAAAAAGTGCGTTAGCAATGGTTCATCCCTAGGACATAGAACAACATATACCTTCTTTTCTGTCTGTTCAATGCGAATACGTCTCCGCTCCATATCGCGTTGCTTCTCCGCACGTTCCTCACGGAGTTGTTTCTGAACATTTCGGAGTTCTTCCATGCGTGCCTGCGCAATTTCGGCTTTCTCCTGTGCATTTTTCTGAAGTGCCTCGATACGCTCAACCCAACGGGCTAGTTGACGCTGCAGGAGCTTCTCAGTCTGCTCGACCTCGCGGACGCTGTTCCCCCTGTCCGAGATGGCCTCTGTAGTTCTAGCAGCACGAGACTCCTCTTCGTCCTCTTTTTGCATCTCAGCTGCAATGTCATCGAGCAATTTAACACATCCCTGCACATCGTTGGAAACGACGGTGAACGTATCGGACGAGGTCTGCAGTGCGCGTGCCCGTCTCTCCATCGCATCAATGGAGGCTTTTTCGCGCATCAAATTCTCAGATAGTTCGGCCAGTGAGGACTGGAGGGTAGCCGGAGACTCGAGTACATAAGGCCGCAGTTTCTCCGCTTCTTGTCGAGAGCGGACGGTTCGTTCGGTCTTCTCTTCCAGCTGCTGCTGCCGCCGAGCTCTTTCCGTCTTAACTCGATCCAGTGTCTCTGCGACTCGCGACTGTTCTCGACCCAATTCCAATAGCCGCGCCTTGAGCGCATCGTTTCGCGAAACTTTCTCCCTCACATGCGCTTCGTTGGATTGGAGATCCTGTCGCATCTCCCTCAGCCTTAATTCCATCTCCTGGTTTTCCGCAAGAAGTTCGTCAATGCGCGATTTCGTTTTCTCTGTCTTGTTGAAGTGTTCGTCGATCACAGGTGTTTGTGATTCGCGGAATCGAACAAAGTTGATTAAGTATGAGAAGATTTTAACGAGTCGCTCATGCGTCGGTTTGGTCAGGTCTGTGAAAGTGAAGTCGTTGACACCGCACTATTTGATACCAGAATCATTAGCATACTTTTCGGGGGGGCTGTGTGGACCGTAATGAGCAAATACCTCCGCCAATAGCTTTCGGAGCATCATGAAGAAACCCATGAGATTGCGGGTATCATTGGGAACTATATCAGGGTAGTCGCCGCATATATCTTCTGCAGCTGCATGCATCGCGGGTTCCACTGTCTCCCGGGTCGTGTTCATGAGCAGTTCTGCAAACCATTCGAACACCATCTGGATTTGTTGGGCGTTTGGTTTGGCCAGGTCGGCGAGGGTAAACGGTATACCGATATCGTTGATGCATCCTGCGATTTCTTTATCGGGCTATTTTAAATTAGTATCAGACGCAAGCTATAGCAAAAATCAAGCTCACCAAGCGCATGAGGGCGTCATTCTCGTCCTCCTTCTTGCGACCTCGACCGTGGTGCTGGTTGCCTTGGAATTGCTGGCTCATACGGCTGTTATACCCCATCGCGGTAGAATTGCGCGACATGATAGTTTGGGAGCCTGTCACCAGGTAAGGGGTTATTGACAAAGTGGGTAGCCTAATTGTTGTTGATCGGAGTTGATTGTTTACTTGGAGACAATCCCGCACACCGCCCGATCGGGGTTAGTGCTTGGAGGGGCATTCAGTATGCAAACCAGGCAAACATAGAATTCATGACTCTTTCTCTTCCTTCTATATTGCTTTGTTCACACTCTTGTATCTTCGGCTCTCAAACAGCATGGCTTCTACCACTTCAAATGCGGCCGCGGCCGATACTAAGCCGTTCGAGTAAGTGAAACTCGCTCCCTCGAAACCCTCGCATCTGCTCACCGTTCCTCCAGCATTGTCGCAACCTACAATGAACTCCTCCGCTCCGATGCCGACCTCACCATGCCTATCGCGGCCATTGAAGCTCTCGTTCTTCTTCTCACACAGTCAGCCTCTTCAACAATATCAGAGACGTTGGATCTACTCGAAAAATCCACCGCGCACCTGAAACGATCCATTCCTAACCCTATCGGTCTCTCTGCCGGAACCGATCTTTTCCAACGATACCTGATTACCACACTACAACGCCCTGGACAACTGGGCCCTGCGGGAGATTTTAAGGCCATCCGCACACATCTCTTGACAAACGGACGGTTGTTCATCCGACGCGCCAAGGAAAGCCGAGACAAAATCGCAGCATTCGGTCGTGGCTTCATTCGCGATGGTAGCACCATCCTCACAAACGGTGGTTCCCGAGCTGTCGCTGCTCTATTGCAAAAAGCCGCAGATGAGGAAGGTGGCCCTTCCGCAGTGCGATTCCGTGTTATCTACGTTCTGTCTTCGACTTCCCACGATGGCAAGCACCCGAATGAAGAACCGGAGGGTATGGAAACAGTCCGTGCTCTGAGAGCAAAGGGTGTGCCAGTTTCAACAATTCCCGAGTCCGCGGTGGCATATTCTCTCGGCAAGGCTGATATGGTTATTGTGGGTGCGGAGGGTGTGGTGGAGAATGGAGGTATTGTGTCTCGCATGGGGACCTACCAGATCGGTCTCCTCGCCAAGGCTATTGGCAAGCCATTCTACGTGGTAGCAGAAAGCCACAAGTTCGTTCGGTTTTATCCTCTTGGTCAATACGACCTGCCGATTGAGCAGCAAGTTCTTGAGTTCAAGTCCGAGGAAGACCTTGCAGAGGAGCGCAAGCAGCAGTCCTCCGTCGCTGACACAAATGGAGACACCCCAATCAAGCTACCTCTCTGCGACTCGGTTGATTTCACTCCCCCTCATCTGATCTCTGCACTGATCACAGATAGCGGTGTCTTGACGCCCAGTGCTGTCAGTGAGGAATTAATCAAAATCTGGTTCTGAGGAGAATACATGTCACAGCAGAGCCTGTCTGCTGCGGATTTCCCAATTTTCCAAAAGTTTTGTCAAGATGACATGGCGGGGAATAATTTAATGTGATACATGCATTTCATGCGGCCCTACCATGTGGAAGGATCATCTCAATCGAACGGGATTGCTCCTCTTCACACGTCCAAATTCAATCTGAACATCTGTCACATTATGTCCAGTATGCATCACAACCATAAGTTGCAGGGACGTGGACAAATCACACCCCTCTCTATTTCTATCATCAAACACGTCGATATGGATGGACATGGATATGGAATGGTTTTCAATTTGTGGGGTCCTTTCTTGACAAGAGGCTTGATTGAACGCAAAAAGTAATAAAAAAAATGTGAATCTCAAGTCTTTTAAACAAAGTACAGAATTGTAGTCTAATTTCCCATGGTATCAAACGCCTTCCATCAAAGTCATGCAGTCGTTATCCTCAATAATCATCAAAGGACTCTTAGTTGTAGCGGAGCCCATTCGCAATCTCATACGTTGAATATGATGTATGGAACCCATAGAAGGGTTTACCCTGTCCATGCATGGCATGGGTTCTTTGTCCAGGCCTCCTAGGCCTCAAGATACCCAGCCGGCATATCTCTTCACCTCTCAGCCCATAAAAAATAAGTCGTAAAAATAGTCACTGATCATGAATCGTGATTGGTCATCTGGTTTTCTCAAAACGAACTGCACAATGCCAATCCGCCAAGCATGAAACGAAGTTCACAGGGCAACAACTGAACCCAGTCGGTGCAGCCCATTTGTCTCCCAACCCGCGTATCTCACCATGGCAAAAAGTTCAATTGGCAATTCGGTTGATGATAACACACCATTCCTGTGTTTGCATCGTAGCAAACGCATACAGCAACAAGTAGCCAAGAGCCACGAATATCCACAGGGCTACCATGTTTGAAGGATTGCAATCAGAAAGTCGGTGAAGGCGAGTGAGATGTTTATGTGTGATGGGAAAGGATTCAAGAGTGTCGGGCGACCACGAGGACGGGGCTAGGTAAATGATGCCAGCGTTTGGCTTGTGGAGATCGTCTCCGGTATGGATGTTTTAAAGGTGGTGAGGAGGTTTGGAATAAGGTCAGGTTCTCTGTTGAAACACATAGGAAGTGGAAAGATAAGACTCTTCATTCAATGATCCCATGCTCTTCAGACATTTTAAACACACCCAGACCGACACTTGATAGATTCTAGACCTTTTTCTTTTTTTCAACTGACACACACGCACACTTTCTTCCGGGTCCTTCCACCCAATACGAATGCGAGCTGGGTTGGCTATTCCGTCCATTAAGAACCCTCGTTAGATAATGACTATGACTACGCAGATGCGGGGTTCGGGTTCTTGGGATAATATTTTTATTCACATGGTCTCTAGATATCGGGCGGGGCCATGGAACAGTATTTCTAGCTTTCTACGTGTGGCATGCCGAGGTTTTCCTATTTGAGTCATAGATCACCAGTTCCATCACAGATGTTGGGTATGAAGACAGTACTTTAACAACTTGTCCTGTTGCGCCAATTAGGATCTGGGGTATGATCGGTTTGAAATTATTTAGAGATTCCATTGGTTCTATTAGTTATGCAGCGTGCAATATTCTACCCTATTGTAGTTTCACGAATATCAAGTAAGTGATATAGAACTGCGCCCAAAACACATCACGCGGGCCTAAATGCATGCTTAATGAACTTTGATCAACCTTTGAATACGAAAGTATTGAGAGGAACCTTAAGCCTTGTCACAGTAGAATGTTCATTACAATGATATCACAATTCGTTTTTCAATATATATCGTTGCTTTATAGACAAACCTACGTATTTTAATTTAGGCCCTGAATCCTGAAACAGAAATGGATCACTATAAGACTCTGCATAGCCATTGTGTCACTTGATATCGAGCAAAAATAGAGTCTAAGCCACCTTTGTCACCTAGAACGCCTGGAACAGCCGGAAGCTTCAAGTGGCCACATGAGGGGGTAGTTGCACGTTCACCAAACGATCTGAACCCTGCATGCTCTGCCAGAAAGAGAATACCGAGTCACTCGTCTATTCACTCGTCTACCTTGTAGAGGAAAGAAGATCAACAACAACGAAAGTGTCTCGTCATGCCCCACAAGATCCAACCCCGCTCTCCGGTCCCTAACCAAACCAGCATCAACCTCACCTCCAACCTAAAGCAGAGACACGATCAAACACCAAAAGCAATCTAACCTAAAACAAACTATACCTGCATCCACGCGCGAAATCCCAACGGCCGTCCAACAGTTACCAGCCACCCCCGCTCCTCACCTCAACACACTACCACGCACGTCACCTACTTTGACAACGCTCTTGAAAACAAAATCATGGATGCCCAACTACCAACGACAGGCTCCCAGCCTAACCGGAAGCTCCACCTGGAGTTCGAAACCCAGGGTTCCGGTCCGCGGTCAACACCCGATACTCCCTGCCACAGTGGCTGGTCTATCAGACGCCTTCTGAGCCGACGGGGGAGCCGCAAATACAGCGTCCTGGAGCGGGAGCCGAATCGGTTGAGGAAGCGCATGAGCAACTGAACTTCTTTTACGGCTGGAGGGACTATTTTAGTCGGCGGCGGTGATCATACTTGTACTGGTCGGCGCCAATTTGGTTAGTGTCAGGGGGGAACATGGAGAATGTCTATTCGATGTCACATTTGCTGTCCACGGGTTGGATATCTCATCGAGTTTCGCCGTTTATTTCTCTTCGGGGTCGCATGGAATGCGGGTCTGCATATTGTGTTTTCGGCGTTTGGCTAGAATTGGCGGGTAGGGGCATTTTTGGATTCTGTCGGTCTGAACTATCCTTTTGGATTTTTTTTTGGATCCAATTGAGTTATGTTGTATGTTCAGTATGTAAAATGCAAAAGTCATTGGTTACAATCTGAGTTTCCCTGGCCAATTTTGGTATGTTGCGGTGGCAGTTGCCTTCGTGGCGAATTCTCAATGGCTTGCCACGATTCTTGGTCTCAAACGTAGAGATTTATGATGTCATTTCAAATTGAACAATCAACTCCGTACAGAAACCTCTATACACTGTAGAGGACTGAGTACTGAAGGATGAGATTGGGAATATGATTAATCGATAATTCCCAATGCTTATAAGCTTATGTTTTAGTGAAAACCAAAAATAAAATACAGGAATTTGATTGTGGCGGCTGTCTGCTCCTTGCAGATTTATTTAGTGGCTCAAAGCCCCCTGCCAAACCCGATTCGAGACGTTGTCTCTGAGCTGCTCTTGGCATCTAAGGCCGAACAGCGTTCTCCGCTGTTACTTTGTAGATCAGAGGTCGGCAATTGAGGGTCTACCGTTGCGATCAAAATGCAGGAACCATGGTGGAACAACCTGAGACCGGAAGTGGAGTGGTATTGATGTTGTAAAGCCACGTTGTAAATGTGGAAAGGTACGGACCTCGGGAGTATAGAACACGGGAGACAAGGTGCACATGCGGGAACACTAATAGGGCTAATAGGGAATACAATACGGAGTACCTCGTACGGAGTATAGCAATAAATGATGGATTATAGAGGCAAGGAGGGACTCTAGACAACACCCTGGATCTAATCTGAACCACCTTGAATTGAAATCAAATAATAGCGCTGACACCTTGCAACCCGCCGGATTCTCAATGGATATAATTAGCATCATAGTACTCCGTACTCCGCAGGTCGTACTGGGTTGCTAGGCGCCTTGAATATGACTGATATTCAATAGAACCAAGGCAGGAAGGGCAAAACAATCTTCAATAATATATTATAATACAACATACAACATAGGCATCAGAATTGGAATTAGTGGTAATAAATTGTAATCCTATAGAACGTACTCCGTACGGAGTAAGACATTCTCATAAAGAAAATTCGCCGATCATTTCTCTATTCAAGTACGTGCACGATATATTTCCCCTTACAATACTAATTTACATAGAAGTCCCTGCAGGTTCTCATGACTAGTTTGAAAAGGGCAGAAACTTTCCCAAATTGACGATCTTATAGGTCGAAGTTGGTAAAAGTGCGTAAGATCGACTCCATTCCCGCGTGTCAACCCAACGAAAGGCTACCGGACTCAGCCTAGACTCCACCGGGCGTTTAAACGGTGGCTTGGCTTTCCCGCGTGAGAGGGCACGAGGTATGCATTGGATTTGGTTGTATAGGGTTAAGGGCCAATATTACTCATTTCCGAGATATAGGTGTGAATATTATGTATTGTATCCATGATATATCCAATATTATAAGAATACCTCAATAATATACCAAAGGGATATCTATATTTATAATATTTAGAACACTGCGTCATTCTGGAGTCCACAATAAGTGGATATCCCTCTCCCCCACAGGTCAACTGCCAATTTCCAAAAGAAATCTAGACTTTCTTGTGTGACGAGAGAGTTTTTTTTTTAAATAAAATTCTACAAGTTAGGGCCAAGGTACCAGGTACCCGTGCAACTGTACAAAACATAAGTATACAACAATGTACTTAGGTTGAGTAGTATAATGTATAATATACAATATACAATATAATAACACTTAATATAAAGTAAAATAAATGATAGAAAAAGCAAGTGCCAAGTCTTTCTATTTTTCAGGAAAACAAAAAACAAGGCCCATTTCTGGATTTCCCTTTGGGCCTATTTTGTTTTTCTGCCTTTTTGGTTCTCACATCTCTCCTTCCTCTCTTTCTTTCTTTCTTTCTCTCTCTCTCTCTCTCTCTCTCTCTCTCTCTCTCTGATACAACTCTCAACCTTTGCAACTTCCCTTCCCTTCCCTTCCCTTCCCTATCAAGACTCTCGATGACGCCAGTGTCATCACCCTGACTCCCAGTCACTTTCATCAACTCTCCTTTCCACCCTCCATGAGTTCAGTCAAACTGTCACGACACCGAACTGACAACGATAACTGATCCCACTTGTCCCTGGGCTTGTGCCCCCAAAGTGCCATGGCGATATGGCCCTTTAATCGCAAGAGCAAGCGGCACACCATCCAAGTGACCGGTGCCGAAGCTGCTGATCTTCACTCCTCGTTTGCTAAACCTACCATCGAGCCCACCTTGGGCCGCAAACAATCCAAACGCCAAAGTAACCAAACGTCACGGGATGCTGCAGACAGCCGGCGCAGCTCGGCCCTTGCGCCTTCAAATCGACCTATCTCATCTCTAGACCGCCCTACTTCCGCCGATCATTCACGGGACCCTCGACCACGTGACCCTCCACTCTCAAGAACAGCTTCGCTGCTGAGGCGGAAACCAAGCCAAAATGCACATGTTCCGAATAAACTACGACGAAAGCTGAGCAAGCGCAAAGCAAACGAGATCATGCGCGAGCGTGAGATTCGTATGCTGTCGTCCATCCCCATCGATATCCCCCATCGTCCGACTGATTATGTACTGGAAAATCGCCGTCGAAAGGCAAATGGTCGACGTGCCGACCGGTATATGTCTGACATCAGCCTCTCCATTCGTGACTCCGCCACTTCCTCCACGTCGGACATCTCCGACCCATACACCTACAAGGTCAACGCTTTTGCTGCTTTGACCCCACGCCCCGTCGTTCGTTATGTCGAAGCTCCTCGCCTGCAAACCGCTAGAAGTGGTAACCCGCCTACTTCTAGCCGACAGGAGAGAGAAAAATTACAGGCTCTAACCATGTCCGAAGAAGATTTCTACTGTTCTAAACGACGAGTAAATGAACTCGCTGATTCATTAGATGCCGGGGCTTTGAGAGAGCTTCTGGACCGTGACCGTCGCCGCCGAGAGAAGAAGCAGGTCGACGACCAGGAAAGACTGCGGCGGAAGCTGCAGGAGAGGGCTGATGCTCAGCAGACAGAGGAACAAAAACTCCAGGCCGCCATTCAGATCGAACCCGAACCCGAACCCGAACCCAATCAACCAGAGCCGTCCATCGCCGAAGTCCCTGAGCCCGAGGACGTTGTCCTGAACGACGAGACCACCACCTCTCAAGTTGATGAAGCGACGGCCGTCGCACCGGAGGGTGAATCGTGGTTGCTGCGAGCTTCCAAGGGCAGCGAAAACACTGGGCGTGAATCGCGGGAAAGCTCTCGCGTAGTTGGAAATATCGATGATAGTTCCGTTCGTGAGCGGAGATTGGTGCAACGCCCTAGCTTCGCCCCGTCAAACGACATTACTATGTCTCGGACTACCCTTTCACCATCTCATTCATCGCTTCGACATGGGCTAAATAGCCCAAACCAGTCACAAATCCGTGCTCCCAGCTCCACATCGGACATCTCCAGAGGAGTTGACTCAGAACGCCGACTTTCCGACACCAGTGGTCGTCGAGGGAATACCATTACGTCCTTGTTCAGGCGTGGGTCTTCTCGTCTCAAGCGGACATACAAAGAGCGATTCCACGACACTACTCCTGAAGTTTCGAACACATCGCATGAATCTTTCTACAAAATTCAGACCCAATCATCGCCTCCTCCGCCCTCGATTATCCCTCCGAGAATTTTAATGCCCACTGGAACCGTGAAGCGCTCCCAATCAAAGTTCACCGAACACTTTGGCGACGAACCTCTGTCGCCTCCTGATTCCCGCCTACAGTCGCCAGATATCCCGGAAGAAGTGCTCGAGTCTTCTCTCGAGAGGGATGAGACTTTCTTGCGGGAACCAACACCCAGCCCTGGTGTGGACATCAAAAACCCGAACCGAAGCCATCATCGATCGTGGGCTTCGGATAGTATGGACACTGAGGCCGATAACGTGCCACTTTCCCAATCTCTGGCTTCAATTGATTCTGAGGGATCTTGGATGTCAGGCCAGTTTTTCCGTCGGATGTCTCAAAAGCCCAGCAGTCCTGTTCGATCGAATTTGAACTCATTTGGCCAAGAGTCGGAGGAGGCCCCCGCAGATGCCCCCGAAGAAGTCGAATCACTGGATGAGTCCCGCCGTCTTAGCAGCAATACCCTTGAGCCAGAGCTCGAACCGGAAGTCGCAGACAGCTCGGCCAGCCACCCAGCCGAGAGATGGCACAACGAGGTCGGCCGCCGCGCTGTTCTGGTGAACCCGGTGGTCCGTCCTAAGTCCACACAAGGAATGCTTAGAGGATTTCCTTCGTTGACGCCCATCTCCGCAGAAGAAGATTACATTGTGGAGGAGACAACCCCTTCGGAACTGCAGCGGATCCCCAGCACGAAAGCCGAGATTGGCTATGCCCAATAGACTGGGGATTAGGCCATTTAACAGCAGTGAAACCGGATCTACCATTACCTCATTTATCTGTGTCATGGCATATCAGATGGTGCCACTGGTCCATCGACCACCGCTATGACTAAGAATTGAGGTCCTTTGAACCTTCCCTTTGTCACTTTCTTTTGTCACTTTCCTTTGTCAAAATATCCATCCGTGAGCCTTGGCTTTACCCTTTGGCCATCTGTACGATTCTGATATCCCCCATCGCCCTGTATCCCATTATTGCCCTTGCGAGCTCGTCCTTCCCATTCGATCTGTTGATACCCCCTCGTTGCCCCATGTTTTATCTTTACCATATGCATGCATTCTATTCCTTCTTATTCCTGTTTTGAATACATAACGAAGTTGATAAATTCTTATTCCCTTCAAGCGCTTTTCTTCATTGCACATAGTTGGCTTCTGGCCCTTTTGATTTACCTTTCTTCCATTGCTGATATTGATATGACATATTCTTTTGGGAATTTACTCACTTCAATTTCTGATTGAGCATTGTTTATCTTACATTGAGATCTAGTGATGATGATACCATTTTTGAGGTTCCCATTGATTGAATGTATTTAGTAAAGCCCAGCAGCCATTGCTGGCAACCTGCCCAAATAATTTTTTGTATTTCTAATATTACATCTTCGGTGTTGATATCTTTCGCTGCTCCTACTTAGGAAGTTGTTCTATAAAGTACTGTATCCCTAGGCCGCTGGTGATAGTGCCAATCTGGCGTTGAGGGTACGCCGAGGCGCGGATTAGCGGTAGGAAAGTCTTGTTCATGACCGCAACACCGAAAACATTCGTTTCAAATACGGCGCGGAGGTTCTTACGGAGGGTGGCATTTTCGTTGGGAGAGCGGCTAATTCCGGCGTTGTTTACTAGATTGTCGAGATAGATGTGCCAACCACATGCAATTATCGATAATCTCCAATATGGATATACAGCTATTTTCATTGAGCTCCTCGCATCCACACGACGCTATCCATATAAATTCAAATTCAATAGCTCCTCCACTGATGATCACGCGCTCAGCCAAGTAACATGTGCAACCTCTCATAGAATTAGACCGTTATTTCACCGATCAAAAGAAGAATCTGTTCGGCTGTTAGTCCTGCTTAATTTATCTCATTAAATTCATGCAATGACTAGACAGTACTATACCTTCTCAATGTATTTGACTCCAATCAGGATGCCGTCACCGCCCTGAAACTCGCTCTCATCGCCAAAATTTTCGTTCGTTGTATCCATACAAGATAGACAATTTAGAACTACCTGTGTGTATCTCTGTCCCATCTTGATTGGTAGCTGTTCCTTCGCCAACGTCTTAAATTGATCCTTAAGCGAACTGTCTCCATTCAAGGCCGAAGGACCACAGTTGATACCAACTAGCGAGACATTCGTATCCCCTTCGCTACCCACGAGTGACTCCCAAAGTCCTATCGCGAGGAGGCGTACTCCGAGGCTGTATATATCATGTTGCATGACATATTTTATACCTGGATTGCTTCCTTGTCGATCAGGATGTTGGTAGGTATTTTCAGACCAAATAGAGTTGCCCAGGCGTAATGTTTTGTTGTCAGCCAAGCGAAATGCCTCTGAATCCTAGGACGAATAATGGACCTAGATGAGATCCATCACCTTCGAAAATCAAAACGATCTCTGGGCGAACATCCTTGTGCACAAAGTCAAGGACATGGATATAGCTGATAGATGTGGCAAGTTGGTTAGCGAGGCTGATTCTATCACCGAGAGAATGGGTTTCTCGGGAGAGAAGGTGGCTCCGAAGACTCTGGAGTTTATGACACCCTTTGGGAAAGTGGAAGATGAAGTCAAATGAAAGTAGCTGCTTAGTGTTTGGGTCCAGTATGCGAGCCACACCATGGAATTTAAGGAGATGAAATTCATTTGCATCGACCTGTTGAAGCCTCATAGCTAGGTTCCGGACATTCTTAGAAAATGTGGTAGCGTCTTTTCTTTAAATGGACCTATTCTTGTCATCAGATTTCATAGCTCTGTAGAATCTCTACTCAATTCATCTATCTCAAATTCCACCGTGCATTTCGACGTAGCCCTCTCTTCATACTTGGTATAATTAAAGAGAGCCTCGATTCATTCAATTAGGAATATTGTGCCAAGGTTTATTTAGCTGAGAGAAAGAAAAAAAAAAATAAACAAAAAAAGGAAGCAGCGACCGCGGATCGAACGCGGGACAACAAGATTTGCACTGGAAGGAATTATTAGTATTTTAATTGATCAATTTGGAAAGCAAGATAACATACATCTTGCATTCTACCACTGAATTACCGCTGCTGGCGGTGAGATGTAGCCAAGTTAACAAATTATACTATCCCTTATCTTAAAATAATCCTCCTTTTATCCTGCCAGCATTAGTATCAATCCTAGCATAGAAAGACATACTTCCTAGCCAGCCACACTCAGCAACTAATTTTTTTTAGCTGCAGTCCGCTTATTAGAAAGCACTTTGTGGGTAGTCTAACACTTCTTTGAACCTCTCCTGATATTCAATCCAAGATAAACCTACCGAAGCCTGGGATCTCGACGACGTTTGATGTTGAGTATAGAATGTTAGAACGTCTATCATACTCCTTCTGACCAAAACGATAATCGCTCAATGCACTCAGAGAAGCCAGAACGCGCAATTCAAAAGCATTCTGCGTTATTTGAGCACCTGCACGCTGCTCTTGGCTCGGTAACAATGGCCCTTTGTGATGAGCCGCGCGCGAACCATCCAAAGTTTTGGAGATCGGAGCCTGTTTTGCAGAATTAGATTGATGTAGACCGGTCGATTTGCTCTGTAGCTCCTGTGTGGGCCCAATTGTTTGGTCTTCAACTATTGCGGAAGAAACATCTCCGTCATCCCAGCCTCTTGAAGCTTCGTGAATAGCTTCTACTGAATTTGAATTCAATGTTTTGGAAAACGCCATACGCGAAATTCTTGAAAATAGGTCGTAGGAGGGTTGTTTCAACCATCCCTCCTGGAGGGCTTCTTTAGCAGACAACCGCACTGTCGCGTCTGCAGCCAAATGAGAAATCTTTGGCCCTCCTGAGTAACAGACCGAAGTTTGCGCAATGACGGGAAGTCGGAAGTCTGGACATACGACCGGAGGCTGTTGTTGTTCGGGAATGGATAGTCGTGCGAAAGAAGATGGAATACAATCACTCCCAGTGACCAAATATCAACGCGATGTGTGTAGGAATGGAGTTTCTGCGAGTCTAGACCAGGAGAATACACTGCAAATAATTCAGGTGCCAGTAAAGCAGCGCTTTCGTACCGTTTGCTGACCCCGAAATCGCCAATTTTGACATGCCAATTAGGCCCCTTCTCTAGATCTGGTGAGAGGGACGGATGGCTTCTTCTTGATCATCTTCGCGGCTCGCACCCTAGCCGGGCCTTCACTTCATACACATGTTTCAGCCCAGACTGTCCCAAATGTTCCTGAGTCAAGTATCTCCCCTTTCTTCCAGATTTCGACCTTCAGCCGCCATCTGCCAGTGGTTCCTTGGGCGTAGTCGGGTTGAAAGGTGGGGTGTGAGGTCTTATCGGGGCGAATCTCGGCGTCCAGTTTCATATCATTCACAAGTTCTGTTCTTACCATGGTTAGACGTAACCCCGGCCGGGGTTGAAGTTCCAGCATCGAAAACAAAGGCAGCACCCCCTCTCACTCAGCCGTACTACCCTGGCACGTTAAGAGTAACGTGGGCTAATCCCATAGCATAAGGATTAGAGAGCGAAGAGTGCATAAATAATGCACCTCCAGGGCTAGTCGCATGATAACCCACCAATAGGCACTGCTTGCCTAGCATAGTTCACTCTGCCAAGCGCCCAACTCATCCAGGAGCTTTCGGCAAAGTCGCGGGTAGATATAGATTGAACTAAGGTGTTGGCTGTACTTCGAGGTAGGCATTGATGGACAAGGTTTTATATTAGTAGATTTGTCTTTCCACTCTATCACGGTGGGTATAGTATGGAGACCAAAGATACGGGGGCGACACCCTTAGGGAGCACTAGGAGAAACCGATATCCTTATTGTTGTGCTAAGCGGAAATTAGGCATGGGCGGAGATAGGGGTTGCATGGCATAGAATTTAGAAAATCGAAGGCCTAAAACGTCGTCCCTTGGGGCCATTTCTGGCAGCCCGTTTGCCGTCTCCTGGCTTAAACGAGTGAAGTATCAAGGCTTAGTGAATATTGGTTCTTTTAATTTCCTACTTAGCGGGTGCTAGGCCTATTTATAATTGCATTCTAACACTTTTCCTAGCGTAGTCATACAACATACGCAAAACTCACCTCCAGCTAATAAACAAAGTGACCAGCCGCGGATATGTAAGTACCGGTACCTCCAGGGCTATGTTGTAGGTAGTGTTGACGGGTGCTCAGGGCAGGAAATGCTGACAGTTCCAGACTCCATCTTATTCGTAAGCGACCTGAGGTCCCGAGGTCGGGAGCACGTCATCCCCTGTCTGCTTCACATCTCTCGGATTCCAGCGACATTTGATATCAAGTACAAAGAGAATAGAACGCAAAATACTGACAAATCTCATCATGGTAAGTCTCAATTGAAATCTTCCCAGCCTTGGAAAAATCCCAGTCAAACCCCCAGCAAGCTCCAGAGACTTCCGGATCTCTAGACCCCCGGGGCCAGCTCCGATCCATTATTCAGCTCGTCTTACCTAATCATCTCTGCTGGGAACGTCATGGCCCTATAAAAACCCAGCGCCCCTCACTCTACCCCTCCAATCGAAATACTTATATCCACTCCAGTTCAAACCTACATCTCTCCGTTTTACTCCCAAAACCATCTCCGGAGTTTCATCGCTATTCCAGCGCACCGCTTCCCGACCCTTTTCTTCCACACCTATCCCGCGCTTCACGCCTTCTACTCTCAAAATGGGTGTCACTCCTATCACCTCGTAAGTTCGACCTTACTCTCAAGCTCCCGCTTTCGCATCTTTGTCTGGGTCCCGAAATATGTTCTACATATTCGTCCTGGTCATTTCGCAAAACATTGTAGACACACCAACTAACACGCATTCTTTTCCAGCGCCGAGGAGTACAAGACCAAGGTCACTGAGGCCACCGGCCCCGTCGTCGTCGACTTCCACGCCGTCTGGTGCGGTCCCTGCAAGGCCATCGCCCCTACCATCGAGAAGCTCAGCGAGGCCCACACCGACGTCCAGTTCTACAAGGTTGACGTTGATGACCTCGCCGAGGTTGCCGCTGCCAACGGTGTCTCTGCCATGCCTACCTTCCACTTCTACAACGGTGGTGAGCGCAAGCAGGAGGTCAAGGGCGCCAACCCCCCTGCCATCCAGGCTGGTCTCAAGGCTATCCTTGCATAGATTTGAAAATTGAGATTCGCGCTTGTTCATACCATTGATCCATGATCTTTTTTTTTTCTTTGGAAGAATGGATGATCTAATTGAATACTGAATACATACCATTCCACAAACTTCTGTGTCTGTACGATGTAGAGTCCTTGCTTGCTTTTTCTTGTCGACGGGGTATTTTGACTTTACATGGAAGCCTGGCGAGCTAATGCACCGTATTGTTTTTGCTACAAAATTATGTAACTGAAGAGAAGAGTTACCCAGAACTTTGGGTTTGAATTGGAAAAAGAAAAGTGTACATTTTGTAGTTGTTCTGTGCTACGGCGCATGCACCCCGATCGACAGATTACATGCAGCAACCTGCAGTGAACTTCCCCACAGTTTCTCTATCGAACTATAATAGAAAAGAATAGTCGGCCGCGTTTGCGGCCTTGTGATGTCTTTTTAGTGGGTTTTTCTAGCTAGTCTTTTGAGATGTCTTTTTAAATATATGTGAAGGCCGTAAAAAAAGCTTACTATGTGCAAGAGACTTTTCTATGTATAACCAGGGAAACAATTGTGGAACAACGTTGATGTCCAATATGCAGATTACTCGAGTCCCACCATGGTAGTATATATATGCCCCATTCCCATTTGGGTATCAACTTTTGATTGATTTCACATTTTTACCATTTTTATCTTCAACCTGGTTAAAGAGAAGTTCGAGTGGGAGAATATAGGAGATAGAAGACCGATGTTGCAAAAATGGCAGGAAAAGCTTACCCATACATAGATATAGCAATGAAAGGCCAGAAACGTATAGAAAGTGTTGAAAGTTTGAACTACATGGCGCAGATGTGAAGAGGTGGGGAAAGGAGTTGTGCCTGCAAGACGACAAACAGTTCAATGGCTGCATATATAAACTGTGAGATGTATCTTTTCCATCATCTTTCTCTCCATCTACTATCTACAATCTCCATGTACATTTCCAGCCCACTGCGACATCAAGTAATCACCACTTCAGGTATGGATACTGGTTCGGAGAGTGAAGAGGTCACCTCGGAGGAATTTCGAACCGAGAACCTGGAATTCAAGAGTTACGATCCCTCGACAGATGATAAGTTCTTCAATGAGGTTCAAACATATTCGTCTTCAGTCATCAACTGGTGCGCATCAACTCCACGGCCGATGGACCTCAACTTCACCTCTCGCGTTGCCAAGCATCTCCAGAGGAACTCGCACTTGTTTGTAATTATCTACGGAAAAGACGAGTTTTTCGATTTCGTACCTGCTGGGACACTTTTCTTGGAGTCATATCATCGAGATATGGTTCATCATCGATGCTCCAAGCTGGGAATCGGTATGCTAAAGGAACACCAGCATTATGAGACCGAGGCAATCAACTGGGCTTTGGACTGGGCATTCAACAGTGCCGGTCTACATCGAGTGGAGATGAACGTGCCATCGTGGAATATGCGAGTGGGCAAGATGTGTGAGGAGATTGGATTCCAAACAGAGGGGGATAGGAGGGAATGTTATTTCAAAGACGGCGAGTGGTGGAACGAAGTGAAAATGTCCATGCTGCAGAGGGACTGGAAGGAACGTCAGGGCTAGACGAAGAAGTAGCCATGGTGGAAGTGGATTTGATACAACGTAGGGCGATTTCTATGCTTCAATGACAAGGCTGCCTTGATTTCGATTTTGACTTTCCTCATCAAGTAATTTTAGTAGAAGTAAGCGAGAGAGTGAGAGAGGGAGAAAGAGAGAAAGAGAAAGTTGAATGAGATAGCACTGAGACAGAACTGATCTATGTCAAACCTTGCACACGCGGCTTTTCGTCCAACTCTCCCCGAAGCCACTATCAAGTCACTGTGTACTCTGTACCTATTTTGAGATGTATCTTATATATACATCATAGCCACGCGAATGACAAGTGACGGCCGTTGGTGACTTCGGTCTATTTGCCTTGATATGTTGTAGAGGATGGGAGATCCATCACACTTACTAATTATAATTTTGTCTGAGGAACCAAGTTTGTCATTTAGGACATATCCACTACATATGAAAGACCCAAAAAAAACCTTAAAAGTGGGCAAAGAGGCGTCCAACCCCAAGTCAAAATTGTGTCTTTCTTAGCCGACGCTACCAAGTGGACTCGCAAACCAGATCGATCAGAATTTACTTCAGTTCATGTGATTCAGCAAGAAATTAAAAAGTAGAAATTAAGAAACTTGGGATACGCCTCCATCTGGGATTTAATCTATATGTGCATCTTGATGGATGTGGGACTTCCTGTGGCCCACTCTTGATCTCTTTTTTCTGTTCGCTTTCGCCGAGGTAATTTTTCTTAATTAATTAACTGGCTAGTCATCCTATCACGACTTTAGCACCATAAACCCTGCACTTCCAAGCCGTGTGATCCAGGGGCACATCCCGGATTCCGGATTGCCATTATTTTGAGCTCTTACTGGCGTTCGTGTTGGGCGACTAGGCTAATCTGATTGATCAATATGTTTAACCTGCATATCTGGAAGAACTCTCTAATCTGTATATGTGGAGTATGATGATAATAACTTAGAAGAGAGAGATCTAAATGGACATCAAAGTGGGCCCCTTTTTTTCTCTGGGATGTGACCGCAGCTGAGGTGCAGCTGAATTCGCTTGTTAGCTTCGCCCGAGGCTCCAAAAATTAATCTAAATGAACGATTGAAACCACCCTTCTTTATATTGTACTCCGTACCGAGGATTCCCTACTCCGTACAAAGAAAAAAAAAATGCCAGAGACTCCATCTAAAATGTAGTTTCCATGGTTAATACAACTCCATTATCGGAGTTGTCTCAAATCGAGACACGGGAAAAGTATATCCCAAACCACTTAGCAGACTAAAGTCCGATGCTCACGGGCCATTGGCGTTCTGTGAAGGTTCTGATACGCCGAAAAAGCCATTCTGCCCCCGCAGTTCCCATATCCGCACAGATCCGATCTAGATCGGAGCGAATTGCTATTAAGGCGTCGGTTACAATACCAAATCCAAGAGCCTTGGGACCCTTGTTGTTTATTTCGTACTATTGGATAAAATTAATTTAACCTGAACCTATTCGAGTAAGATCTACCTCGGCATTGACCTTTTCGTTTTCGTTTTGTTGTGTGTTTTACTGTATGTTGTATATATGCCACGCGAGTTGTGGGCATGGGGTCACTTACAGGTCAATGCATGGCCCTCTAGGTGGAGTTCACGTCTAGATCGGACTAGGCCGCCATCATGGTACACGTCAATTCATTTTATAACGTGGAATCGGAGGGTTTTGTTGTACCGTGGAGCTATAATATGCGGCTAGAGGGGCGCTTGGGCTGGCTGATGTACCCTGGGTGTTATAAGATATTAATTACCTCTGTCCCTGTTCCACTGATTTGGAATTTGTGATCTTTTATATCTTTTGTGTTGCTCTCTACACTTATACAACATATTCAAAATCAATCTCTCCATGTTGTCACGTTTATATTGATTCGAACAGTCGTCTTCGACCATCGTATCCTCCAACTATCCGTGCTGCTCGCCAATGTGCCAATAACGAAATACCAACACCTATTTCTCTCTCTCTCTCTCTCTCTCTCTCACACAATGTCAGCGATAGACCATGAACCGCTGGTGCGTGTCACGTACCTGGCGGGGTATATCGTCCTCTCTTATGTGATCAGTGCAATGGGATGCGCGACCACATTGGAGCTGCTCCACCGGCGGACATCGAGGTCCGGTCTATACAACTGGTATGCCACAAGACTCTATCTCACCAAATCTAGCATTTAAACATGCAACTAATCAACTAAAAAAATTAAAAGGTACCTTCTCCTAACATCATCGATCACAATGGGCGGCATAGGCATCTGGTGTATGCACTTTATCGGCAACCGCGCCATCGTCCTAGGCGAAGGCCAGTCAGACGTACAAGTCCTATATAATGTCGCCTTCACGGGTACCTCCTTCGTCCTCCCCGTGGTAGTACTGTTATTTGCCTTCTACGCCGTGGGCGTCGAGGAGAAGGCAGGCTATCTTCGCATCCTCGTCGGAGGCTTGCTCACTGGTAGCTCTGTCTGTGGTATGCACTACGTCGGTCAACTCGGAATCTCGAACTATAGGTGCTCCTATCATGTCGCCAACGTCGTGGGCTCGGCGATCATTGCTATTTTCTCCAGCACTGCTGCCCTAGGCATCTTCTTCCGCTGGAGAGCATCTTGGACTGATAGCTGGTGGAGGCGAGGAATCTGTGCTTGCTTATTGGCGGGTGCTGTCTCGGGCATGCATTGGACTGCGGCTGCTGGAACCGTCTACCTGGATCATAACCGCGGGATCATGAAGGGAACTCAGTTGTCGAGGAGTCAGGTTGTTATTGTCTGCACTGTTCTGGTATGTTTGATATCTCTTCGACGGTATGGGTGGGTTGGAGACTGACAGCTCTCTAGGCCTGTGTTGCATGTGTGGTGTTGTCGATGTGCGCTATTATCGCTGGGCGAAATCGCAGAAAGTCGACGACACGTGCCCATCAGCTTATTCTCGCTTGTGCCTACTTTGATCCCACTGGACGAATCATGGTTACGACACAAGCCTTGCTTCCTACAAAGAAGATTGTTGATCATTATATCGGACGAGTATGTCTCTTGATCACTAGATTATAACAGCCCTAGAGAAGCCTCAACTAACGAATCGCGAATTAGACATTCAAAGATGACGATCTCACCCGCACCCACCCTACGTTCCTATGGGCGTTTAGGGCAACTCGGAACTGGCCTGTCGTGAAGGATCTGGTTCCCTTCATGCGGAACCGCCTTAATTCTGAAGAAAGCGCCATCGAGAAACACATGTTATCCCGAGGAGTGTTTATGGACAACGATACGGAGCTGCAAACTGACTTTGACACCCTGTTCAAGCAACTCTTTTGTGTCACAGCCCAAGAGCTCTCGGATGATCTTTCTCTGCCTCTCCAAGACCTAGGTACACTCTACGACGATGTTCTCTCCACTGCTATCCCCATCTCCCGAATTTCTCGAGCCATGGGCCGCTCGTCCCTCCGCACCGGCAAGGGCCAAATAATGTTCACAGTTCGCCAGCTACAAAAGCATGAAGCAGCACGCCTGGGATCACAGGGATTCCGGTTCGCAACCATCGAGCATGTCACAGGAATGCTTTCTCGACGAATCCACGTCCCCGAAGCAAACTTAACCGCTTCCCTCCGCGATATGCGCGACTACGCAAGCTCAAATCGTGGCTTCGACGAGGGAGTACACCTCATCTCCTTCATGATGCGCCCAACAATCCACGATCACTTCGAGATCCTCACCGCAAAAGGCCTCGGCAACCCCCTCCCATCCGCAACCCTCCCAATAAGAGAACTTCAAGTCCACCACCTAGAACTCATCTCCCACATGGAAGGCTGGTCTATGGATTCATGCATACGATACCTGCAGTCAGCCGCCGCAGCACGAGCATTCCCCAACCTATCCGACTTCCGCGCCCACTTCACTAAAGCCATCATGTCCCTCTCGAACACCATCCCAGAAGATCTGCGTGCAGCAGCGCAACTCTCCTCTCGCCCATTAACAGCCCCCTGCCGTAGCAGACCCTCCAACCCCGAAACCACCGTGCAAAACACCTGCACCCTACTAACCTTCTGTGTCGTCGGCACACTCGACACCCAAGTCTCCAATGACGACTACACCTTCACACCCTTCCGCCTCTTCCGCGTCCAGCAACAAGTAAACGAAGCCCTCACCGACCGCGATGATTTCGCCCGCGAACTGGGCCAAGAACTCTTCTGCACAGATGTGCGCTCGGGCTCGACCGCTAGTGAGAATGATCTCATTTCCTCGGCTAAAATGACCATCCTGCGCCTGTGGCCGTCGCGCAAGAGCTCGCCGACTTTGAACTCCGGGTCCGGCTCACGACACTCCCAGGAGTCGATTGTGGATCATACTGCGACTGCGTTGAGAGATATCACGGTTCGAAAGGAGGTTCGCGTTGATTTCACCCACCTTCATGAGAAGTCGAATCAGAGTAATCTCGGTATTCGGGACTCGAAGGCGGTTGTTGTCGGTGGGGCTGAGGTTACACCTACGACTTATGTTGATGAGTTGTATAGTCTTTGCTACGCGCCAGGTATCCGCTCAAGACCTGATGCGTCATTGCCGAATATTTCGCGTGGATCGACTGCGTGCTGATTACTTCTTTTGGCTTTTTTGCTTTGCTTTTCCTTTTGCGTGTTATGGCTGGCGCGAGGTGGAATCTATCGAGGAATTGGGACTGGCGTTTTATGTGATTTGTTATGTTCATGTTTCTTTTTACTTTACGTGTGAAAGACCAGAAATGGCCCAGGATTGTATATATACCTTTTTCTGACAAGTACATAGATGATATCAATACAAGCATGCATGTTTTATATTTTATGTGGAGGTGGTAGTACATTTTCAGCTTCTTCAAAAGTCTTATTATCAATAAAAAGCCAGAATAGTTCTTGTTAATACATGAGATCAACTCCAGTGGGTCACAGAAAAAGCAGAATATCGTCACACATCAAGAAAGAGACTCGTTAACTAATACATGCAAGAGATGTCATGTACTCATTTCTGCACACCCGCCGAGAGCGAGTCGAGAATAAATGCAATCCGAAAAGAAGCACCAGCTAATCAATTAAAGATCAGCCAACCCAATGCTCAAGTACAATAAAGCATAGATTTCAAGGATCATGACTTAATTCGCATTAGGATCCTCACGCTCCAGAAACGCGGGATCAGCCTCAATGCGACGCTCAAACTTCGCCCACCAATTATGGAAGCTCTTCAGCGGCACAAAATCCTGTCCCTTATTGTTCTCTGCAAAGCTAGCGAGGTAATTAAACGCGTTGCCAATAATGCGCTGCGCCAGCACCTTCGTCGAAACCTGCCTCTGTCCGACAGCCTGTGGAACCAGCGCCATAGACATCGGACCCGAGGGGCGCTCCGCTTCCAACGCAGCAAGCTGCGGTGCGATATTTTGCGCTTCTTCAATTGAAATTCCCAGTGTCATGACGCCCGTTGCACCAGCGCTGTTGGCGCCGGCATCGTCGAGCATGTCGTCTTCTTCCTCGGCTTCTGAGCGGTGCACTGTACTGCCCGGTGGACGCACAGTAAAGATACCTGAAGGCTTTTCATTTGCCAATGCGCCAATAAAGCGGAAGTCGGAGGGTTGGCCGGTGTTCGGATCTGGGAGTTGGGCGTAGATTGCGGCGCCGGTGTTAGGTGGGAGGGTTGTTCCTGGTAGGAAGAACACGACTATTTCGCTGAGGGATGGGGTGACTGGGATTGTGAAGGCGAATTTGGTTGCTTGGCCATTCAGTTGGCTGTCTACTGCGACGATGTCTGTAAGACACGGACGGCCTGGAACCACGACGGAGAACATGGTGTGTGTGGTGGTAGGAGTTGGAGGAGCTGAAGGAGCTGGAGGCAGCTTGAGAAGCTGGTGAAGCGGAATTTGGCAAGGTGAGCTGCGATCAAGATCTTTTTTCAGTTCTTTAAGCTTCTTCAAGCTTCTCTTTGTCCTGTTTTTCGATGATGAAATGACATAGGAGGGGCTGCCCTTATCGGTGGCCGATAAGGGTTTGGCCTGGCTAAACAAAGGATTGGTATCAACTTCCGACTTCTACTTCACAATTGGGATCAGCTTCTGTATTCAGCAGTGAATTCATTATGGGCAAATCCAATCTAGACCTGGTCGGCGAATGCGATAAGTAAAGCTGTCCCAACTCGATTGCTCCCTCCACTCGTGGTTTCGTCTCACACCCCGCAGCTTCCCCTACTACGAGGATGATCGCGTCGCATACACGGAGAATCTGAACAACTACCATGCATTCAAAGTATCTGGATACGATTGCACACTCGGCTACATCCTCAATGCAGTTGTCGAGAAGTTCCCCTGGTCCGAGAAAAGCTGGGCCATCGACTCGACCGCGCAGACCGTGACGCTAGTGGCACCCGCAGGAGCCACCCCCACACACCGGAGCGAGCTCGTCGCAGCAGACATAGCCGAAGCCGTGAAGCAAGACAAATTCGAAGTGCTGAAAGGCTGGCGCAACGAGAACTACGCAGTTTACGGCCCGGGGGGAGAATTCCTACTCGAGATGGAGCGCGCCGCAACCCCGCTCTTCGGCATCGTTTCCTACGGCGCCCATCTAACAGGCTACGTGGAAGGTGAATCCGGACTCAAGATCTGGGTCCCACGCCGCGCAAAAAACAAGCAGACCTACCCAAGCCTCCTTGATAACACCGTCGCCGGCGGCATGTGTACTGGCGAAACGCCGTTCGAATGTATCGTCCGCGAAGCTATGGAAGAGGCGTCATTGCCTGAGGCGGCGGTGCGCGCTGCGACCGTCTCTGCGGGCTGTGTTACGTACTCGCATGTGCGTGATGTGCGTGCGGGCGGCGAGACAGGCCTTATTCAACCTGAGGTTGAGTATATATACGATCTCAAGCTTGATGCTGAGACTATTCCGAAGCCTGGGGATAATGAGGTCGAGGAATTCAAGTTGCTGTCGATTCCCGAGGTGCGGGCGGCTTTGGCGCGCGGCGAGTTCAAGCCCAATTGTGCTAATATCATGATTGATTTCTTTGTGAGGCATGGAGTGCTGACGCCAGAGAATGAGCCGGATTATTTGCAGATTGTTGCTAGATTGCATCGTCGCTTGGAGTACCCGACTGCTTCGCATTGCGCGAGGTAGATTATGCTTTTGTAACCTGAGACATACGTTAGATATCATGAACATAAGATGTATCAACTTGACATGGGTTTAGCTCTGTATCCAGGCGGGTTCATTTCCCATTTGCGGAATAAGGCAGTCTTTGTAAGACTTGTAAACCCCATATAGCAGCAAATGATGATTGAGGCACGATGACACATACGATATCATCTACTATAAGTGCGAACAAGAATTGAAATGAGCTGCTAGAGTCAGATCGGTTGAGGTTCTTATGTCTTGAAGGCACGGCCAGGAAGCGATCGAGGCACACTGTGCAATTGCCATCAGCAATTACAGCTCTATCCGCCCCGAAACATAGTTTGGTTGTCGAAAGGTCAAGGTTCATCTCATCGATCCCATGAAAATCATTTTTGTTATGATAATCTATTGGTATTCCCAAATCAAAATGCAAAGAACGCCTGCGCTGCACCCCATAAGAACGATATGAACATCGGTCCGGCTTAAATACACCGACTTTTCCCCCATTTGGGCTTTGCCTCAAGATCAATCCAAGATCCATCTCATCCTATGCCAAGGTCGTAAGCAAAAAAAAGAGAGTTCCAACAATTGCGAGCCTATTTCTTAAGCAGCAAGTACACGTGATCGATTCTCAAAGGAGCAAGCTTCTTGTAGGGACCCTCCAGGTAGAGCAGCAGACCTCCAAAGGAGACAAAGACAGCCCTGAAAATGCAAACGTTAGTTTCCGCAAGAACCAACACATCAATACCGAAACTCACATGGTATCCTTAGTGGCACCCTCTTCAAAGCGGTACACCTTGCCGTGGCAAACATAATCGTAATCATCCGCCAGGGTCTGATCACCCATGCTGACCTCCCTCCAGCTGGCGCGGGTATCCTCCTTCCCGTCAAGAGAGAGAGTCGAGGCCAGAGCGAGGGACAGCGACTCGCCGACCGCGCATGGGTACAGCTCAGTGTTCACATCCAGAGTGAAAGTGACAGAGGCATCGTTCGAGTTGCAGGTCAGACGGGAGACGCGGTCATACTTCTGGGCGTTGATCGAGGTGATCGTGAAGGTATCTTCGAAGAGGAGCGGGTCGGACATGATGAAGGTTGCGACCGCTGGTTTTTCGGTCTATAGATGGGTATTTTTGTAGGGCGGATTGTGCGCAGATGATCGCACACAAGTTATTGTAGGTTTAGAGGCTCGCAATGGCTAGTTGGTGGTGCAAGAGTGGTGAAGAGAAGAGTTGGAGTCGGAGGTGGAGAGGTTGATCGGAGAATTGAAGCTTTTTTTTCTGCCGCCTTTTTGGTCCCGCCGATAACGATTTCGTTGGGTTGACATCAGCTCCTTATTATAGCTTTGCTACATATTTTTACTTGATTTGAACTTCTCCGCCATGTCCTTTCGCAAGCGAAACATCGGTCTTTCTCCTGGAGTTGACCGCAACGCTGTTCCCAATGCTACCGCACAGCCCGCTGCGCCAGAAAGCACGCCGGGCATTCGCCCCTCCCCCGATGATGGACGACCAACAACCTCGACAGGGACTCGCTCTCTAGATAATCTTCTTGCAGGCCATGCTGGGCTTCCAATGGGAAAACTTCTGTTGGTTGAAGAAAATGGAACTACGGATTTTGCGGGCGCATTGCTGCGTTACTATGCAGCGGAGGGCGTAATCCAAGAGCAAAAGGTTCATGTGGTTGGAGTACCAGAGCAATGGGGCCGAAGTTTGCCTGGTCTGATCGGCTCGGCGGAGTCCCTCGACGATAAAAGATCCGACAGGCGCAAAGATGATCGCATGAAAATTGCATGGCGATACGAGCGATTGGGCGAGTTTGGGGCAGTCGCTGGTTCGCGGGGTGGTGAGTATTGAAACAAAAAAACCGCTTCTATCTTCAATATGCTGATCAATATAGCCCCAACTAATCCTGGCGAACAGGATGCAGCAGCGAAAGAAGCGCCTGCTTTCTGTCATGCCTTCGATCTCACGAAACGTCTCACACATCCATCTATCACAAACATGACCTTCATCCCACTTATGCCCTCAAAAGATTCACCATTCCTCGCTATCCTTAAACGACTCCAGACCGCAATCACATCCAGCGCCGCCAATACAATCCACCGTATCGTCATTCCTTCTCTGCTCAACCCGACAATTTACCCGCCGAACGCTTCCCAACCCGAACATGTGCTCCAGTTCTTCCACGCCCTCAAGGCGCTGATGAGTGCGCACAGCGCCCGAGTGACCGCAATGATTACCATGCCTCTGTCTCTCTATCCTCGCTCATCTGGACTGGTTCGCTGGATCGAACTACTCAGTGACGGCGTGATTGAGCTCTGTCCCTTCCCGCACTCTGCGGATGCCATGGCTACCTCGGGAGCGGCGACCTCACAAGAAGAACCCCCACAGGGTATGCTTAAGACGCATCGGCTTCCAGTATTGCATGAGCGCGGGGGTGGAAGCGATCAAAATGTTGGACAGGATTGGGCGTTTGTTCTGAGCCGCCGGCGATTCGAGATTAAACCTTTCAGTCTGCCACCGGCCGAAGGAGACACAGAAGCGCAAGATGCATCGGCTCCTGGCGGAATGCCCAAGAAATCAGATCTTGAATTCTGAGACGCTTGATGATTGGTGTGATTCCCTAGACTCAATCGTCCTCCTCGAAGTGTCGGTGGGTCCCTGGTTCTGCTAGCATATCGTCCATCTCGATCTGCTCAGACATAGCAGGACCTGAATTGGCCATTGTGCGGAGGTAGCTTGCTCCAAATCCGTCCAATCCCGGTCGTATGGAACGGAGGCGATTCCCCAGGCAGGATGAAGCTACAAGCCATGCTGTTCGATGTTAGTAATGCGGTCGGGACTATGCAAGGATGCTGCGGAATACTGACCAACAAAGAGTATCAAAGGTGCAAAGAATACCAGGAACAGCAAGAGTAGGAAACCCATGATACTTCAGTATAAAAGAAGAAATATAGAACACTCAACGAATGCCAATGAAGATGATGATAAACACAACAGCGATGCTCAGCAGTTCGCTTGCCAAGATGACTATTCCCAAAGTAGGCTAGCGCATAAGCTCAGCTTTTCCTTTTCTTCTTTTTTTTTTTGCTCCTCTCTTCTTCTCTTCTCTCTGCAATCAACCCTGGCTTTGCTGGTCAAATCCAAACGCAATTCTGGGTGTTGAATAATGTTATCGACACTCTAATATTGCTTTAATGGTAAGCTTCATCCTCAAACCTACCCATCAAACCCCACCTCGCATGATTATTTAACTACAATCTGTCAATCCCCTGAAGCTCTTTGATACGTCACTGAGTGCTTGCTGAGAAACGTACTGGAAAATGAATCGCGATCCCCAAATTTACCTTGCTGGAAAACTGCATCTTTGCATATTGGACAAGCGCTAACTGTCCTTGCCACAGAATCTTTGAAAAATCCCACAAATCTCAAATCAAAAAAGAAAAAATGGACTTCCAACCAGACCTTCCCATTCCGATCTCCTATGTATCCGGTAGATACCTTTTGTTCTCAATTGACGCCGTGACATACCTGCGACGTGAGCATCACATCTGCGGTGTGCTCATTGGGACGCTGCCTCAGATCCCTCAGCAGAATGTCTTCCTGGGTCTCCCTCTGCAGCTGATGCCCGAGGAGGCACGGCTGTTAGTGGATAAGGGTGTAGCTTGCATCGTAGACGAAGCCAAGGCACACGACGGCATGAATACCCTCTTAGAAGAAGATCGCAGACGGTACCTCCGTGACCTCGAATCCCAAGGTCTGCATGTTTCGCGCATCCAGTTGGATCGCAAAGAGCGCAACCGGGAACAGACCTTGAAGAAATTAGAAGAAAAGAAAGCAAATGCGAAGGCCAAAGCCAGTGCTGCCGCTGCCGCTGCCGCCCAGGCACCTACGGCTCCCGAGGAAGCCACTTCCACCCCGTCGCCGAAGAACGCTGCCATCGTTGACCTCTTCAACGCAGAGGAGCGCTCATCGTCTCCATCCCCCGCCTCGACAAGCACAGCCCCTCAGGGCGCAATCGCCATTACTCCCGCAACATCCTACCCGCCTCTCCCCACACCTTCGCCCTCGAGCTACCTCTCAGCACCCGAAGTGCCACCCTCCTATCCTCTCTTCGCCCACCTCCACTCCAAAGGATACTTCCTCTCTCCCGGCCTGCGCTTTGGTTGTCAGTACATGGCCTACCCGGGTGATCCACTGCGCTTCCACTCGCACTTCCTCGTGGTGTCCTACGACTGGGACCAGAATATCGACCTGATGGACCTCGTTGTCGGCGGCAGACTGGGAACTGGTGTGAAGAAAGGTTTCTTGGTCGGTGGAGCACAGAAGGGAATCGATGAGGTCGATTCGGAGGCCGATCGCGTGGATACCGTGCAGGCTTTCAGTCTTGAATGGGCTGGAATGTGAGGGGAGAATGACATGAAGGGTTTCATGCCCTTCATTTGTTTTGATTTCCCATCTATCAGGCCTATGGCTTTGATTCACCCCTGCAAGGATCCATTTCATGGATCATGCACCACGCTACCCCGGGTCGTCCTTGCCTGCCTTCAGGTTCCCCGAACCAGATGCACGATTTGTTACTGTGCCTGGTCTCGTTGAACCTAGGGAAGAAATCCATCACTGGTGATTTGGATCATCCTTGATCAAAAAGATACAGATGATGCTTCCCCCAAAGGTAGTTTACCATGACTTCGCCCTCTAGCGACTCAGGTCGGGGGCTTGCAAGGGCAAACAGCATGTGGCTAAAAAAGATCGTCATGTCTCTGGTCTATCCATGCATTGCCTGGCTCGAAATCGCGTATCATATGACCATGATACAATTCGCAGAAGACTTATTGTCGAACAAACATTTACACCTTACACTAATTGTCCTAGTAAATTTGTAGTATCATGTCGTAGCTATAAATGACCTGTTTCACTCATTAGACATCTCTAGACGACTGGGTAAAATTTCTTCATAAACATCGTTATTCCAATTGACTGTCCTCTCTGGCGACTTGATAGGGTATTCGAGCGGAAACTTTCTGTTCAACACTCTTTTCTTGGTCATGGCGTGCCTTCCCACGCCGGGGTGCCAAATTGTGCACCGTGGTATCACAATGTGGTATTATCCACTGGGCTTGATGGAGCAAGAACAAGTCTAAGTAGCTTCATAGAACACCGTCATGCTTCCGCAAGGCAGGGACATAAAATTTGTATCGTAGAGACTTAGCAGTCCGGAGCACAGGTGTCAGCTTTCATGGCAGGAGTGCACTTGCAACGCTCAAGGCCGCTTCACGATTGAGCAGTCAATTCCACCGGTAGTAGATTGACAAGAACCGAACAGAATGACCACTCTCTCAGATGTAATCGATGTTCCTCCACTTAAACTTCTTATTGGCTCTGTCCACAGGCCGATTCTCGAACTGATTCCCATGCAGCTCGAAAACCAATGGCTTAGGAGCTTCTGCATCAGACTGAGTCTGTTGATCCTGCACGCCCTCAGATGGCGCCGGCACAGGCACCGTGAACCGGAAGATAGTGTGCTCCTTCGGTATAGCTGTACAAACAGAACGAAGTCAGCACAATCCCAGTATCGCACCTCCTACTCCACAAGTCAAAGACTCACTCTTCATCTCGTCCTTCTCAGTAACAATAATGAACGTGAACTTCGTATCCCGCACCACAATCCCCTTAGAACCAACCCTCCCAGCACACCCACTCCTAACAACCTCGACCTCAGCCCCATGGTAATCCGCACTGACAAGCTTACTTCCATGCGACGCGGGCGAAACATGGCCATGTGATCCGGCCTTCACATCTAGGATCTCCTGCATGTACCCGACCCATAGCTCATGCAAACCCTTAAAAAGAGCGTACTTGCATTCTTCCTTGGGTAGGTCGTACAGCCCTGTCTTACGCTTCTCCCGCGCTGACAGCGGTTGTGGCTTCTGGTGTCGGAGGAAGTATTCTTTCTTGCGTAGGCGGTGGAGGCGGCGCCGGGAGCGGTTGTCGGATGCTGAGGGGGAAGTTGCACGGAGAAAGAGTGGTTTTTGTTTGACGCGCTCGGTGAATTGTTGTGTTGCGCTGTCTGGGGAGTGAGCGCGTGAGAGAAGGGTGTGCGCGATGTGGGTTTTTGGGGCTGGCGAGGATGCCATTTTGCGTTGTGTTGGATATCGGTGTGGCTTTTATACAGGCTTTTTTTGTCAGGGCCAGGGGATGGTTGACTGGGAGTCAAGAGTTGGGGGTCGTGAAATGTGGTTGTTGGAGGTTGGAGAAAAATTATTTGATGTCACCCGATAAGAGATATGCTGGGCATCTATAGATCAAAGGTATAACTACTTTATTTACATTCGAACATGATCCAAATCTGATTTCTATTTTCTACATTTAGATCTATCCTCGGATATTACACTTTCTCAGTAAATAGGCTTAGATCGTCCCTCGGCTCCTCTATGCTTCCCCGCATATATCATTTTTGAAATATATATATTGCAGGACCGACACCTTTCCATACATTCAAAGTGTGACAAAACATCTGCAAGTAGATTTTTCGATAGTAATTATCTACTATTACATCCTCCAATTTTGCTCATACCGACATGCAGTCCCAGACCGATCAGAAGGACATCCCCAACAACTTCCCAGGTATCCCACCCTTCCCAGACGACGTCACTACAGCACCCCTTCTTCGACTGTCGTCGAATAGGCTGCTAGCAGGTGACCCTGTAGAGCATAAAAGACTATTCCAAGCATCTACAGACATAGGGTTCTTCTATCTCGATCTATCAGACTCAGAGCAAGGCTCATCACTCCTCAGCGATGCAGATGATCTGTTCCAAGTCGGCGAGAGACTGTTTGAGCTGAGCCTCGAGGAGAAAAAACAGTATGATTTCAGTGGACAAAATTCATACTTTGGATACAAAGGGCAGGGAGCTGCAGTGGTTGACAAGCAGGGGAATCTAGACCGGAATGAGTTCTATAATGTGCGTCAACACCCAAGACATCTACGTGGACCTTCACAGTAGCTGACACCTCTATCTATAGGTTTCCAAAGACGATATTATGGGCATCAGTGATTCTCTACCAGCACCAGAGACCCTGCATAAAAGCAGAACCCGACTGGGATCATTCATACAAGGGTCACATGCAATCGTAACCCTAATTCTTGACATCCTGAACGATCAACTCGCCCTACCAAAAGACACACTTTCCAATCTTCACCGACAAGAAGCTGTAAGTGGTGACCAGGTGCGGTTCATCAAAGCCCCACCACAGCCAGTAGACGACAGACGTACCGCGCTGGGCCAGCACACTGACTTTGGAAGCGTGACGGTTCTTTTCAACCGACTGGGGGGACTGCAAGTGCTACCGCCGGGTGCTGATGCCGAATGGGTCTATGTCAGACCACTTCCTGGTCATGCTATTATAAATCTCGGGGATGCAATGGTCAAGTTTACGAATGGGCTGATTCGGTCGAACATTCACCGGGTTGTAGCACCACCGGGGCTCCAGGCTGAGTCGACGCGGTATAGTCTCGTGTACTTTGCACGACCCGAGGATAGTGTGATGTTGCGTCGGTTGGAGGGTTCTGATCGGATTCCTGTGATGGAGGATGGCCAGAGTGACGAGGAAATCAATAGCAAGGACTGGATTATTCGGCGGGCTTTGGGTCGTCGGGTGGATTGTGTAAAGGACCTTGATTTTGAGAAGTCTGCAGGGACAGAGCAACTAAGCCGGAGGATCAAGGCTTAGCATTGATCTGAGGTTAGTGTAAGTCAAGGGTTATACATGGAAATGCCGTTTTGCACGTTTTAAGCCGTTTTACAGGCTACACTCTAGCTGTAACACCAACAAGGAAGGAAATATCTAAACAAAAGATGTACAAAAAGACTACCGAAAAAAACTACAGAGAAGACGTCGCACGGCCACATATACGACTGAATATTATTCTAGTCTATATATGGAAACTTGGAATAGGTTGCAACTTGAAATCTATGCGTTTGCAAATGACGTGTCAACGTAGGTAGGCACCTCGCCAGCAAAGGGGAGGGCCATCTTTACATACGACCTATAGCCATGGTATGGAGCACATATACTGTTTTGACATAGGTAAAATAGTCCTGTCATTTGATTAGCCTACAACTAATACGAACAACGTAACACACATGACTTCCCTCTCAAAATTTCCAAATCGGGAAGGTACCAATTCTTTCGGGGGTATTGTTTTTTTTGAGACTATTTGTATATACCAGACCCCTGGGATTGGGATAGTCATACTCCTTAAATATTTATATATTGCCGATCAGAAAAAAAAAATACCAACATCAACATCAACATAAACATAAAGGATAGCCTCGACAAGGGGCAAAACTAGCAGAAACCCGAATCCACTAATCTCAAGAAAAGGACTACTGAGCAAGAGGGGCTACTCTAAATAAGCCCTGAAGCCAAACTTTAAGTAGATTAAGGAAAATACATCCTTCGCACGGGTGGTTAGAATCTTCTGAAGATACGACAGCTTCGATTCTTCAACCCGACACTTTGGTAAAGGCAGTTCAATTCGGTGGAGAGAACCTAGACTCTTCTTAAAGTCCCCTGCTTCTGTATTTATCATATTTCATGTCTCGACAACATTTTCCACGGGTGGAAATGAAAGATTATGCCCTGAATGGAGTTTCCTCTTGTGCAATGGGACATATTACCTGGGTACAACATATACTCCGTACATTATCCCTGAATTAGAAAATGGTATACTAGTGCAATTCAATGTGCTGGTTATTGACGTGCCAATGTCTAGATATAGTAGAGTCTAATCTCACCGAATGGGCTCCATTGAAGCAAGGCTAGCACTCGGAAAACATTTGCTCCAATATGGCAGCCTGTTCTCACATACGTTGTCAGATTCAGTGGCTCACATACTTCAAACTGTAGTGCCCACAGTAGAACTCCTGTTATTTCTTATTTTCTAGTGACAGCGAGTCAATATTTTTTTGACCGACGGGTCTCGGCCAGCTGGCAGATTTCCACCCACTATGGAGTAAAAGCAATGGAGAACAAAAAGACCGAAATAACTTCTTGATTGGGTTAGTTGACCGTTGAAATGGATTCCAAGTGTCCAGCCCCCAGCGACTATTTAATTTCTTTTATAAAAATAAAAGGGCACATTTCGGGGGTATCTACCCCTAGCCGCTCAATTCCCGGCGTTCTGGAACCTGGGTTGCCCGCTCTTGCTCCGAAGCGACATTTCTCCCCCCCCCCTGACTTTTTGCCGGCATTATCCTCCGTGCATATTCCAGGTACTTTTGACCGAACCCTCACATAAGTAGACCGTGTCCAGACCTCGGGATTTGAGACAAAGCCCGCGACCCAACAATCTGGATGTTCTGTGTGCGATAATGCGCTGTGACAGCGGGTAGCCCTTTCGTCTCCGGACTTCCGGGTTTATGCCCTGTCCAGTCATTTCCCTGCAGTAGGTTACATACTCGGCTACTCCGTGATTGGTATTCCGTAGCTAAGATGGGATCTCCGGAATTATATTATAGGCGACATGGTTTATGGTACTTTTGTTAAGCGGGAAAAAGCAAAAAAAAAAGAAAATTAAAATATTTGTATACAAAGTAGATCTTGAACCGGACCATTCAGAGAACTAGTCGGATCAAATGATAAGCTACTTCGTATCTTAAGAAAAAAGCGCCAAATACGAGCAAATATCAATTGCCTTCAAACCTTCAAGTCCACAACACCACCAGACTACTTTGTACACAGATCCATACTACAACAGGTAACAGTCTGACCGAACTCAAAGCCCCAGAATCGAGATATCGGCGGCTATGGGTGATTTCTCCAAGCCAATAACCCTCGGCCTATATTCCCGTCCTATTAGCCCCACTATGGAGTATTGTGTATTGCCTGACTTCCTGGCTTTTTGATGTGCTCCGCTCTTGTCATGAAAGACAATCCTTCCAAAACTATTTGGTACAATATGACACGGAAAACGGAGTAACGAATGCTTGGTAATTATCCCGCTGTCAAATCTATGCAACATTCTCAACTAGGTCCAATCTATATATACCCAAATAAATGAAAATAAAAGCAAGGCTCGGACCGTCCAAACGGAACCACACGGGCTGTGTTTCCCACTTACCCACCTTTCTCAAAGTCACTTCCCCAACGCTAAATACTCTTAGAAACTGTATCTAAGTTTCATATGTGGTACGATGCATGTCCTCTTCGGCCGAAATCATTCTTCTATCTGGAATGCATCCCCGGAAGAGTTCCGGTTTGTGCTCACCTTCCGTGGCGCTGCGCAGCCCACATAATTTGATGGTAACTGTCAGCCCGGGGAATTGGGCCCTGGAACATATTTGGAATCATGGAAATTGGGTGCCAGGTAAAAGATAAAAGGCAAAAATAGTAGGCATGATACACGATGTACTTGGACGAGGCAATTGCACATGCATGTCCCCACATTGTCGCATGACGTAGGAACATTATAAATGTGCACTAGACAGGGGCCTACGTGGGTTAGGAGTAAACGCCGTTAGGGTTGTGGAAGGGTTCGATGCATTGTTCTTTTTTTGGGTAATGAAAAAAGGTACTCCGTACATTTGTACTACCATGAAAAGACATTCCAATGCAATGCATATTAAATGTGCTTCTTTTTGTCCCCGGTGTCTTCAGTATCCGTATTCAAGAGATTGTATAATACCATCTGCTATTCCAGGAAACGGAAAGTGGGCGCGATAGAGTCTATTTTTGTGGATAAGTGGAATTCCTGATTTAGGTTCCTGTTTGGAATTGCCACCGAGTTTCATATCCTGTAGCCGTGAAGGCGAATACTACTATCGTACTTACATGTATACACCCAGCCATACCTCCGTATGTTTATAACGGAGTGGGTAGGATACCATATGCACGTCCGCCCCCGGCCGTCATGGGAATGTACACATCATCAGGATTTATGTCAGGGGCGCATGTGCAGGGGTGTGTAACCTGGCAATTGGGAAAAAGAGGCGTTGTGTAGTTTAGTTCTGGTGTTGAGTGCTAGAGTCGACCCGGTCAGAGAAATGGGTTCCTTTCAATGTGCAGAAGTTAATGCCGTCGCATTGATGTGTGTGTTATGTATGTACTGTCTTGCTTGGTAGAACCAAGGCGTGTAAAAAATAAACAAAGCATATCATCAGGTTGAATCGTGTTTGAGGCAGTATGAACAACGTGAGAGACAAGATAAGTGCGAGTAAACAGTGGATATCATAAATGATTGTGTTGGTCGACTGTGACAATGTTGTGTGTTCCAAGCTCAAGCCGTCGCCTCAACAATGTTTGGCGTGTGTTCAAGCACCATGGCTGCTAGCTTCTCTTCCATGCTCTTGAGAACCTCAGGGCTTATTTCTGGTTTGACCTTTTTAGGCCTGCAAAAGAAAATAAATTGAACGTTAGCCAAAAAAATCTCAAGCCACATATGTTGTAGGGTTGATATCACACGTACGGAATTCGTTTAGTTTCAGCACACTTCACCTGACCACATTTCAAACAAGTATTTGAATTAACCTGGAAGCCAGTCTCGCAGACATGACATTCATAATGGACTCTGCGACGAGGCTTCTTGAACGTGCGCTCGGGTATAGGCTTGGGCGGATGAGCATCCCCTGGATAGCCATCAGGATATTTATCGAGTTTAGCCGGGTCCCGCGGGCAAATCTTGCAGCGCACATGGCTGCAACTTGGGCATTCCTTGGAGCCGAGGGCAAAGGGCGAGGCGCAGAGATGACAGTGGCGGTGGACGCGCTGGCGCACCGGGCGACGGACGAAATCCTGGCCGCCAGTGGGTGACGGCATCTTGAGCGAAATTTCCTTGGTGGTGCTGAGCTTGAGGTGCGAGGTCCTGGGGAATAGGTGGGGTTGGTGGACGTAGGTCTCTGGGAGCTTGAGCTTGCGGGTTGACGCTTCGCCATCCTTGTTGCGGGCAGCTGGATATCGGGGACACTTTGTGCAGCGGGTGTGCTGGCAGTTGATGCACACTTTGTCGGCGCCGAAGGTTGTCTCGCAGCGGTGGCAGGTACGGTGCACTCGCATGCGGATTGGCTTCGTTACGCGGGTTAGCTGGAGGTCCGGGGGTGTCTTCCAGTCGAGGGTGTTGACAGTCAGGCCATACTTGGCGAAGAGGGTGCGCGCCTTTTCCTGTTGGGTGGTACTGTAGTTGGTGATCATGACTGGGCCTGTTGGGCTCAGCTCTTGGGCTGGAGCTGGGGCCGACACTGGTGCTGATACTGTTGCTGGTGGCGATGTTGCCTTTGGCGCGCTATATCTTGGCAATGCTGGTTAGTATATATTGTTGAAGTAAAAGAATGTTGTATATCGTACGTAGTTTCTGCCGGAGCGACTACCGCAGGAGTTATAGATTGTCGTTTGGACATTGACCGAGGACGGAGGACGGTCTTCATACGCTTAAGGTATTTAGAAAAGCCCTCAGGCCTCTCTTCAGGGTGGTCATCTTGAGCCATTATTCAATCGAACTAGAATGTAACGGCAATTGCTTGGGTGATATCCAGAGTGTCAGGATTCATTCCACACAAAATATGTCAAGTGTGAGGAATATCAAAGTGGACCGGAGGTGGGATTTCCGTGCAGAAGTTGACAGGAGGGAAGGGTAGGGACAACCGAACTATTATAGAGGATCGGATCAGAAATCACACTATAATACCAAAAGAGGTACTCCGTATTGTATAACAATTGTATAAAAAAAAGTCCAAAGCTCAGACGTGGGGATTTCCGATACTGTGGTCCTGTGGATTCGGATGGTTTGGGATGCTATTGAATATTTTAATATTTTATTTTATTTCGTTTACTTTAAAATGTTTTTATTTTATATTTTTATTCCTTTTTTTCCCACTATAAAGGTACTATTTCTCCGGGCATAGTGGATAATACATAGGCGAAAGTCTTTCTCCATACTAACCATTATAGGAGGTACCGATAATAAAGTACCAACCACAGGATGACTGGATTAAGAAGTCCTGCTAACTCCGACGTCTCCTATTTAGTCTCTGATGTGCATCCCCACTCTTTCTCCTCCAACCCAGTGACACCTTACAAAAAGGAAAAAAAAGGCTTTGGCCGCGAAACTCTCTGTGGCTTCAGGAGATTCTCTCCATAACAACTCATATCCGAGAATAGTATGCCATTTAACTGGCTCCCGGCGCACATCAGACATGGGGCCCCCTGTTTCTTGGCATATCATTGGTTCCTCTGGCCTCCCGTCCTGAACTACCTTCATGGGGCAACGTTTGTGTTTCGTCATGCTCAGTACAAAAGTACAATGTATGAAGTACACTTACAAAATATGTAGCGGTCCATCCCCGGCGGTCGACCGATGGCGTGGCATACAATGAAGCCTCGAGTCCCAGAGTGGGCCGGGGGGCACCGGGAAGGAATGGCATCTGGCTCCAGGTCTCTCTACGGCAGCACCCGCTATCCCGGCTGTCTTGAAACAGCTAACTTATTGGTCTATCAGTGGGAACGGATCGGGGAGGAGAAATAGTTGAGGGGCACAATGAGGGATGAGCATGCCCTTTAATTTCTTCGAGGTTATTGAAGTCGATCAGGAGGCCTGATTCAAACCGGGATTTGAATTGCTGTGGATATGCCGAACTCGTTTATGGATAGAGTTTGGTCTTTTCTTCACAGCCTTTTGTGTACTACAGTGACTTGTACAACATACAACATAGATAAATGGATTGTTACTGGTCTGGAGATAAGTACTCTGTATGTCTTCCTTACTTTGTATGTACTCGGTATAACTCGTTGTTTTCATTAATAAGGTATCTTACCAGTACAGTAGCGGTCTTTACAGTGTTGATTGGATTATTGATCACTGGGATTGTGAAGAAGCCCATGCAGAATCCAGAAGCCCACGCGGAATGTTTTTAGTACCGGTGGCAAAAGAAAGAACTTTTGACACACGGGCGTCTGTCCGACCATTGGACTAGAAGAGGCTATGCATGATGCATGACACGGGGATCCCAAAGCGCAAAATACAAAAGTATAAACACGAGCAGTTCATGGTTTTTACGATGTACTCCGCAAGTGATGAAATCCATCAAGTGAAACAGGAGAGAAAGGTAGGGAGAATAATGAAAGTGACTTCGCGCCGAGGGTATGCACTAGGGAGTCGCAGACGTAACTTAACTGTTGATCATCCCATTCTCGAATTTTATCGGGCTATGAAGTATTTAGCCTGTCCTTAGCGTTGTCACTTTTGAACCCCTGCAATGAAATCGGGCACATTTATAACGGTATTCCAGACCTGGGAAAGCCGAGATACTTTGATATACTATAATATTCATGTCTTATAAAATTCATCGCCCCTTCGGAAAATAAAAAACAAAACAAATAAGGGAATGCATTTCCCTCCAGATGTGGGACGGGTGAGAAGTGGAGTTGGTGGTCGGATCGCTGGTCCCAGAGCCCTGGTGCTGTAAAGTATGTACTCCATACAAAGTAATGGTATTGGAGGTGGGAACAAGGTACGGAGTACTGATAAAGATACTGACACATCTTTTCGTTATACAGTCTGCCAATCTGGTAGATACTTAGGGAGACCATATCATCACTTATCATGTCTGGAACAGCGATACTCCCTGTACTTGATTATCCCGCCGGGACTTCTGCATGCAGTAAGCATGAATGACCCGTCCCATTCCCATGTACACGGAAGTATAGACCTGCACAATTTGATAGACAGAACGAGAAAACTCGTACATATACTGTATTATGCATTATGTATGCTTTATGTTGTGTAGTGTATCCTGTATCCAGTACACTGTAATCTTGAATATTAACCTATCATCTGCTACATGACCACACAATAATAGTACTCTACACTTCATATGTGCAGATGATACTTTATAACATCAAATAGGCTTGTATTCTTCCAATTGGTGTAGATATCTTGCCGCCTCCCTTTGCATAGACTACATACATTAAATCTTACTGTTCCAAATACGAGTATTACTCGACCCGGCGCAATGGCCCCGGGGTAAAGCCACAGACGGATGACACGCCCGCTTTGCCACCGCCATTCCAGATGTCACAATTCATCGTCGGGATTTCGGCCCTATGTACCATCCCATTGGTACTGGAATGTGTGAACGGCACTGATATCATCATCACTTTATGGTGTGCATTGTGAAGTTAATGCAATGGAAGACCCAATTGAAGACTTAGTCGTATTGTACCTATAAAATGCCCACAGTGAGGAGCTTTGACTTTTCACGTGTAGTAATCCACATCTTGACAACCTATCAACCCACGATGAACTTCTGAATCATGCAACCGGTGTAGCACATGCCCTGAACCAACCGACCAACTTGCAACTAAACGAGAAAATCAGAATTTAGTGAACGGTGGAGGCAAGGTGATCTCGTAGTGGGCGATCACATTTACAGAGGGACCAATCAACCACTACCATATATATTGCATGCCCACTTCAACCAACACGTTGCAAGAAAAAGGAACAAGCCGCCAATTGTATCGACCAAAGGACCTGGAAGCTTTTTCAGCGGCGAGGCCATACGCTAGCTACCAAGATGAGCATCGTATCTCAAAATTCTTGTAAGATCGAAAGTTTTGTGTGCTGGATAGTTGGGTTGATTCCTTGGTGAGCACTAGATCTAGTTGCATTGATCAGCCTGGCTGTTCCTTCGTGGGGCGATCGATGGCTTAGCTGGAGAGATGCAGGGCACGTGCCTCTAGGTCCGAGAACTGGCTATTCGTGGATGATGGGTGCTAATGATAACCAAGAACTGTTACAAGCGTGCTGTCCTCAATCATAGGTCATCCATGGATACAGTGCCAACTGACTAAAGCGTACGGTCGAACCCAGGTGAGTATCGGCATCCTCGAAAGACGGGCCTTGGCCACTCTCTCCGAGAAACAAAAAGAAAAGGTTATCTGAGAGTACACAACTCGTGAGAGATCTACCACTAGCTCGGGTATACGAACTGCACCGTTGAAAATCACTGGTTGATAGATCACAAATTTCGTTCTAGGGACCATGCTCTTGTGTGATCGACGCCAGCTTGAGATCCCGGAAATTAGGTTCGTCTAGGCAGCCAAGTGCATGTCAGATTTCGAATTCCAGAAGTACATTCGACACCCGCATTGGGTGTCTCTGTGTGTGCATGGGCGGCATTTACAAGCCAATAGGATCCAGCCAATCCGCAAAACCAAAAAACAAAACGCCCTCTATACAAATCCCACGCCTCGGGTATATGCTCAATCCACCGACAGACATGCTCTCCAATCACGAGATTGCATCCACTAGCCCAGGCGGTTTAATCCGACCCGGTCAGCTTGGACTTGATGTCGATGATATCTTCATCGGCCTCCACCTCGATCACCCGGTTGACTTGGGCACTGGTGCGCATCAGCTCCACTGCGTTTGCATACGACATGCGTTGCATCGGGTTGCAGTTTTCGGGGAGCCAGTAGAGGAGAACATAAGGGACGGAGGGACGTCCGTCTTTCTGTGAGTGCATATCTCAATTAGTACAACGTGTGTGTCATAGGACGGATCAAGTCTGCATTATTGATAACAACTTACGGTGGTCATTGGGTAGCTGAGGAGGATGAATCGTGGTGAGGATTCGGGAAGATCATCGGCCAGATCTTCCATCTTGGAGTAGATTTCATCGTCTTGCGGCCGGATCTCCTGGGTCTTCGCATCAATGATATCTATTATGCGTCACTCGTCAGCTTAAGACGCAAAAAATGATATCGGTATGGCTATGGTTGGCACTATGTACGTGCTATATAACCCGCGTTCTGTCGAAATGCATGGGAAAGCGCAGATTTAGGGGCCCATACAGATGATAGCTTGCGCATCCTTGGCTCTCGATGTGCCCAGGCGGAACTTGCGCAGCTTCTCCTTGGTCTCGGGAGAGAACGAATATAGTCGTGAATCAGACTACCATAAGTCAGCCGTCGGCTCTTGATGGGGGAAACTCGCGAGCAGTTCGCATGGCCTATGCCAATCAACGTGCGGGGAGCCATCTCACCATTTTGGACGAAAATCGTGGGACACGCAGAGAAGTCAGGTAAACAAAAGTGTGGAGCCTAGCGCTAATAATGCACTGAATAAAGATGATACTGGTATGTCCTGAAAAACGGAGAAGGCTGTAGGAATGTGAGGCCAGACGATGGAAATGCGGGCGGAGTTTCCATGTTCCCCCACTTCACTTCCTCCGCGCTTTGAACCAACAGACCCAAGTTACTCCTACCAACACCTATATCTTCATGTTCAACCGACTGAATCTAGTGACGCGACACTTCCAACGTCCATTCAGTCCATCTCGTCCCACCAGTCCCTCCTTTTCGACCCCGTCCCTGGCCCCTCGCTCAGGTCTATTCGCGATGACATCAGCCGCGCACCCGAAGCCCATCCACACGGCAGCATGCCTCATCATTGGCGATGAGGTTCTCGGTGGAAAGGTAAATTGAGATATCCACAGGCTCCCTCATGAGAAGAACAAAGACTCTGACATTACCCCAATCGACCCTTAGACCATCGACACCAACTCGCCGTACCTAGCCAAGTTCTGCTTCTCGCTCGGCATCGAACTGAAGCGAGTCGAGGTCATCCCCGATGACGAAGAGGATATAATCGAAGCCGTACGACGCATGAGCTCCCGCTATGACTTCGTCGTCACCAGCGGCGGCATTGGGCCCACGTACGAACAACCCCGTCCCTAGTTTCTCCGCACCCAAGAGAAAATGCATCGACGCCGACAACGCGCAAGCAAGGCTTCATAAGCGCTTGATATAAACCCTCGGCTAACACATATCCCCCATTTCCAGACACGATGACATCACATACTCCGCAATCGCCAAGGCATTCAACCTGAAGCTGGCACTGCACCAACCAGCCTTCGAGCGCATGAAGCGCCTCTCTAAGCCTCACCCCATGCAACTCAACTTCGACTGGGAGACACCTTCACCAGGCCTGAGCGCCAAGCTGCGCATGGTCGAGCTCCCCTTTGACCCGAAGGTCCCCGCCGAGTCACAAGCCGTGTTCGTCGCCGAGGACTTGTGGGTGCCGATCGCGGTGGTGAATGGCAACGTACACATCCTGCCCGGCGTGCCAAGGCTCTTCGAGCGCTTGCTCCTGAGCTTGAAGCCCTCTCTTATTCCCCGTTTGACTGACCCGGAGGGCAAGGGGACGTTCCGCTTGATGTTCAGCACGCCGTTGCCTGAGAGTGCCGTGGCGCCGTACCTGACCGAGCTGGCGGCTAAGGTCGGGCCTCGGGGGATCAAGGTTGGCAGCTACCCGCGTTGGGGCAAAAAGCGCAATACTGTTACTTTGGTCGGCGCGGATAAGGCTTACATGGAGTCATTGGCTAGTGAGGTTGAGGAGAATGTTCAGGGTAAGCAGGTTGCTAAGGAGGATGAGTTGGATCCTCCGTCCGACTCGGAGCATGTTTACAGCCAGTAGAGTATTTATTACATATGGTTTCTTGGGATTACTGCGGCATTTGAAATACGCGCAGCACATGGAGCATAGCAATTCGACATGTATATCTCAGTTGGAATGTCAAATATGTCAATGTTGACCAGGCTAGATTATTAGAATTAAGATATCATCGAAGCTTCTACATTGATAACAGCCCATGATCTAGTAGGTGTCATGGCATCATTGCAAGAAGTGCACCCTTGTCAACAGCTCATTATGAGAACCATGATGTATTATAGCAAGTAGCCTTAGGCATCAGACCAAATAGATTGCACCGTCGGGGAGAGATGGGCATATATCTTCATACGTGAGCACTCGACAATAGATAGAACAATCAAAATACCAGAACATCCATACTCAAGAACAAACGTACACGCCGCAATGATGGAATGCAAGGAATCCACCTTGCCATGAAAGAACATATATTGACAGCCGTGTCGTCTCGTGGGAGCGACAAGGATAATGATAATAAGAGGCGATAGATAACAAACACCGATCTTTCGCAAAGACTTGAACAGTTAAAAAGACAAAAAAAAAAAAAAGAACTAAANAAAGGGGAATCAAAATGTTTCGTGAGACGAGGTTGGGCGTCAAGGTCGGCAGTCATCAAGAATGCGAGTCCATTGAAGAACCCACAAACATCCGTAACACAAACGACAATGCCACTTCTTCTTTGGTATTTTTTTCTGGTTTGGTTGTTTTTCTGTTCTGTCGAGGTTGCAATCTTTTTGCAGTCTCCGTATTTCCTATTTGTGATCTGAGTGGCGGGGTTGCAGATTAAGGCCATTCAAAGGTAAACAAGATATCCAACTTTTCCAAGGGTGTGCACCACCTTGGACATATAAATCCTTCCCGTAACTCTTCCCGACATGTGCTGTGTATTTCGGATTCGGGGGGTTTTTGTTTCGAGATTCGAGGACATCGCAGCGATTCGGATCATTTTGGTATGTTGGTGTGTTTTTTTTTTACATGATCACGCACTTTGCGCAGCAACCGGCGTCCTCGGCCGGATCGCTCACGTCCATCTTGCCCTCTGGTGCGCGGGCGCCGAACGCGCCGGAGCCGGAGGGGTACGAGGACATCTCCTTGTTGTAGCGACGGATCTCGCGGACGAGGTCGTAGAAGGCGTTCTCGACGTTGATGCGGGATTTGGCGGAGGTTTCGATGAACTTGCAGCCGAACTGGCGGGCGAGCGCTTCGCCCTCTGTTGTACGCGATGAATCGTTAGCCACGGAATTGGGGATTCGGTTTGGAGTTTCTCAAAGGAAGAGGTCGGGAAAAGAGTTCAGGAGAGTCCGGATGTGGAGATGGAAGACATACCTTGCTCGGAGACCACACGCTCCTTCTCCAAATCGCACTTGTTGGCGACAACAATGATGGGGAAGTAATCCTTGTCCTTGACGCGCAGGATTTGCTGTTGGAAGGTCATGATTTCTTCGAAGGATTGGCGCGACGTAATGGAGTAGATGAGCAGGAATCCCTCTCCGGTTCGCATGTATTGTTCTCGCATAGCCGAGTATTCCTCCTGGCCTGCTGTATCCAGGACATCCAACAAAGCGACTTCATCATCGATCACACACTGCTTGCGGTAGGAATCTGTAGGCGGAAGAAGATTCCGAATCAGCTTTGTTGTTTAACTGAGGTCCGGAACCCCTGGGAAAACGCGACACGATCCGCGCGGCTGATGAAACTTGGGGGCGGCTTTGGAGGTGCTCACCTTCGATTGTTGGATCGTACTCGTCCACGAAGTGACTCTGGATCAGCTGGATGGTCAAGCAAGACTTTCCGACACCACCACCGCCGACAACCACCAGCTTGTATTCTCTTAGGAACTGATAAATACGGGGTTAGCCATTGGGAAATGTCGAGAACCAGTCTGACTCGAGGAGCACATTAGATAATCTCACCTTTGAAGCCATTATGATTCAAGTAAAGAAAATAAAACGGAAAAGAGATATCAAGTCGGTCAGAGAGGAATCGCCGAACAATTTAAAGCGAAATCCACTAAGTTAAAAAAAAAACAAAGGGAGAATTAGGGGGAGAGTTCGGAGGTTGGAACTGGCGGGAAGAAATAAATGGAGAAAACGGGGAGCTTCCAAGGTTCTTCTCTTCTTCTTCCTTTTTTGGAGAATCTTCTTTAGTTCAAATCTTAAGTTCTGGGGTAAACAAAAGATTTAAAATAATTAAAAAAAGACAATAGTGATCTTGTTTCTTTTTTTGTTCTAGAGAAGACAGAATCGAAGAAGGGAGAGAGAAGGGGCAAAAGGGAAATTCAGGAGATAGTGGGGAGAAAATGGTGATTGGGCCAGGAAAAGGGGACATGCGCGCCATTGAGTGGTGCTAGATTGCTTTTATATTTACTTTGCTCTTTTTATTTTTATTATTCTCTCTACGACTTCCTCTCTCTCTATGTTGTAGGAAGATTCTAGGGTTCTAGGGTTCTTTGGTTGTTGTTCATATTGCAGTCTAATCTATATAACAGTCTTGTCGCCCTGTGATTTCCTCAACTTCTCCTTTCTTAGCTTCTGAATTCGTGTTAATATATATGGCTTTGGTACGCTACTAAATTGTATCTCTACCAGGAAATTGATTGGCTTAAGCCACGGCCCCATTAAGGAACGTGCAATTGGCAATATATAGCGGAGATTATCTTATGCCTTCTCCTTTTACTCGCAATCTACACTAAATTACCAATTACCTCTCTATATTGTCTATCGGCTACACATGTACGGAGTACCACTCCTACAGAAGTTAGGAAGTCCAGTTCGTTCCTCCAGAGTGGATCTGCCGTCCCGGTGGAGATGGGTCCCTCTTTGGCGCTTTTAGGGCATTGGCCTCCAATGTCCACCTATATTGTCCAGTACTCTGTACGTTGTATAATAGACTGGGTTAAGAAATAACAAACAATCATTCAGATAACAATTCAAATGAGGGTTGGGCACCAAAACCAACAGTCTGTATGGTTTACTCGACACCGCATATTCATCTTGGCTTTCTTATACGCCTGGATGGCTTGCAGTAGACGCCCGCCTTGCATAATTGCATCATCCCGCCGCAACACAATCACCTCTGTCACTTTTGATGATTGGATACATCGGAAAATTCCTACTCTTGTCAACGTCCTTGGAACCCCATCACATACAAATCATCGGAGCCATTGACGCCGATCTGTTCATTTTTCACCACGATCACCATATGCCCTACATTCGGCGCCGTTTTTTTTTTCTTGACCGATGTAAAAGCTGTAGATCGGGAATTAGATCCATATCATTTTCCATAATTCTTCTTTTATGTTCTCCTAGGCTCATTATATTTGAAGTGAGCCGCTGCTTACGATCTGCTTATCTTAGCTCTGACAGGCACAAACCCCGCGGCTTGGGACTTGGATCCGGCCCCGCAGGATTGTGCAGAGTCACATTTGGGCGTTGAACCATCTCTGGATAATTGTCTATAACATGCTTCACCCGCCATATTTTCATACTCTTGGACTCTTTATCAAAGCAAAAAAATTAAAAACCTTCGAAAAACTCCTTGCGCGATTTTCTGTCTTGTCCACGGTTCTTCCCCGGGCGCGATGCCTGTCTTGACCTAGGCGTGACTCTGTTGCTTCCTTTCCCATGGATGAACAGAACTCAATCCCAAGTATGCGCTGGGAACGATTATGCATGATCGACTCGAACAAATGCCTCAAGGTTGGAAAAGAGCCGACATTGAATTCTGACGTTACTTTGTTAGTTGGTCGGCATTGAAATTTCAGTGTTGTATTCTATAGATTATTCTTAGAAGGCCCGATTTGATAATAAGGCTGCCCCGGTGCATCCGTTTGATTTGTAAAGTGGGCTGATCCTGATATGACCCGTCAAACGGACGCACGGTCTGTGATTGATCATGACTCTGGTGATCATGCATCTGTCAGCATCCGGTAGGTGATACGAGGGACTGTTTTCGAGGCAGCGCTTAGGAAGAACTACAATAAGTTCATGATGAGAAGACTGATAATGAGCCGCACAAAGCGATGTGATGTGATAGGAAAAACAATTGGTAGGCGTTGTCCAATATCTAGTGACAAACCTACCTGCCAAGTCACACAAACGTGTCACCGACTAAAGTAAGTCCCTAGAACCAACAAACCATATACTTACATAGTGTGGAGAGATTGACATATATCATGCCAACGGCCAAGTGCAAATTGAAGTTCATAGGCGCAGAGAACCATCCACGTAGAGTGCCTTTGTGCAGATTATCAATCAGATCAATGGACGTGAACTCGGGATTGCAGCTGCCCCATGAGATAAAAAACCGGACAGATACCCCGGAATCACTTGTCGGCTAAGAAAAAGACCGAATCACACTTGACTTGACTCGAGACCGAAGGCATCACCAATCCCGCTCGACGTGCAACAGATCATGGGGGTACAAGTGCCTGGGCACATGAGCAGAGACAATTAACACAACGTGTCCAATTTGTCGGAGATTTAAGTACCCGACTCTGAAGAAATCACCGTAAAAAATATGTCTTCGTTGTGAAAATAAGATGAGCGCGACCCAACTCGTGCCTACCCAACGCCCAAGCAGACGAAGCAACCTGCCAACAAGCCCAACGTTGAAAACCCCGAGCATCAGCCAATCAACTTCAAATGTCTTTTGCCGATCTCAAAGTCGGCGGACTGTATGTCATTCTGCAAGCCCGTCAGGAACCACCCGAGCCCAATGAGTTCTACTGGGGTCTATACCTCCACTCGGACACCGTTGGAGGAATGGTATACCACGTCGTAGATACAAGATCTGGACTGAGACCCGAGCATGAGTATACTGGTGGAATCTTCAACACCCCACTTCTTACGGGCCTATTCCGTATCGCCGATATCACTCGTCCCTTGCATGCATTCGTCGACAGGGTAATAAGGTCATACGACAGCAGTCTCAACTGCCCCGGAAGAAGTAGCAACAGCAAGTTCTGGGTTTTGAACGTCCTTGCACTACTGATCCAGCCTACGGCTACGGGATGGCTTCCAGTGAACTGTCATAACCTGCCCATCTTGGAGCAGGAAATCCGCGATTGGGGTAATCGAATGTCCCAAGGGCGATGTATCTATCAAAGGCCCAAGCCAATTGGATCTTCGACAATCTGCGGGTTACCAGAATGGAAGACACAGCGTGAGTTGCCAATTTCCCTCGGGGAATCTTAGTGTTGTGAGGAAGATCGATTGACACAAAAGCAATGGACTAAATAGCCGAACACCCAATCTATTCGACCAAATGATCCAATCACCCGAGTAGGATTTCTCGTGTCAAGCACTAATTGACCGGTGTGTTATGTAGTGTTTTCAAACATGCAATTGCATATTATACCTGTCAATTCTTCCGAATCTAGCGTATTAAATTTCAAATCTAAAGCATACCACCTTTAGCCATAGTAACCCGGTCGTCAAACACCACAACTGCCTCCGCCATAATCTCCCTCGGCGGCTCAAGTCCCGTCCAGAGTAGAAACTGGTCGAATGCCTGTGCGAGAAGTACCTCCACACCCGTAATCGTGTCCCACCCTTGATTCTGCTGTGCTGCTGTCAAAAGCGGCGTCTGCCTTGGCTTGTACGACACATCGACACACAAACTTCGATTACTAAACAATAAAGAGAACTGATCTTCTGTAGTCGTATATGCGGACACAGTGCCGATAACGACTTCCGGCTTCTTTGGAAGAGCTTGGAGACCTGGGACAACCTTGATCTCGAAAACAGACTTGAAATCGTGTTTGACTTTCTCTGTGGTGGCTAAGGTTCGATTAACAAGATAGATGCGTTTCACTCTAGCTTTGTGCAGAGCATAGAGTGCGGCTCTTGGTGCGCCTCCAGCCCGATCACTAGTCAGGTGCTGGGTTGATGTTGTTTTTTGTCGAGTGTTCAGTCACAATACTGTACAGGCCAGACCAATATGCGTTATCGTCGATGATTTTCTGCTCGCTGTCATTCCCTTTGACAGTGAGAGTGTTGACTGCGCCGATTAATTGGGCAGTCTTGATTTGCTCGTCACAGAACTTGTGGACTTGGAGCTTATGTGGCACTGTGACGCTCAATCCACCAAAAGGAATCGCTTAATTAATACAACAGCTTCGTCAATGCTGTTGGACTCGTGAATTGTATAGGTAAAGGGAAGAACATAGTGCTGGAAGCCTGCGCTGTGGATGGTGGGTGAAACACTGAACGATATCCCTTTGCCGAAGATGTGGAAGTTCTTTACCATGATGGCTTGAGTAATTGGCATAAAGAGCAAAGGATAATTCATTGCCTGTGTTATAACTCCTGGACATGCATCTGTGATGTCGAACTATGTGTCGCTGCGGCTATGAATATAATCGATTATGGGTCTCATGGCCTACGGGCGACTATTGGGACCACCGTTGTATACTATTTTCAACTTCTCTTTTATTTCTATACAAGAATAGTCAGCTAAGTTTGCGGCCTTTAGATGGTCTTTTTAGATGGTCTTTTGGGGTATCTTTTTAGATATATGTGGAGGGGAAAAAAAAAGCATACTTTGTTTTGTGTAAGAGACTTTTCTTTCTATATATAATTAGGGACCTACATAAGATGATCTCTCTTCTCTAAACTGGTATATCTTCCAATTGTATATACTTCAATTTGACATGCTTCAATTTAGGTATACAAAGCATACTCTTGTAAAGTGTCAATTAAATACACTTAGAGAGTATATATATGGTACACAGTTGAAACAATTAGAGGGATAAAAGGACTGCATACTACACTCTGAAAATTCTATTCAACTGAATGCCCCATTGATGACCTTCTCAACCTTGCGAAGTCACCAACTACAGCTGGCTTGGTGGTGACCATGCCATACTCTCGAAATATTTTCAACAACTAGGTTCGCAGAGCCAAAGCTCTTAAAGCTCGTCTCTTTTCTCACCGGCGAATCTAACTTTACCTCAACGGTCACTTCACTTCAACCTTATCAAGTACCTCTCCTACAATGTACAACACCAAGTGACTCCCCATTCAACGCACCTCACCTTCGTCAAGTACCTCTCCATTCGACGTAACTCCCGATCAGAATGCTTTCTACTCCCACCAACAAGCCTACTACAGCTAACAATTTTCTTGGCAACCCTATCGTACGCTACAACAACCTTTTCAACGACTAGGTTTAATTCTTCGTGGGGGGACTCAGCTCCATGGTTTCATATTTGTGGGGGGTGTGAGATTTCATAGTTCTGTAGAACCTAGCTTCTACAACTCTCTACTCAATACATCCCACATTACACCACGCACTTCGACATGATCCTCTCTTGACAAGGAGGGTGTCATCAGATCCAGATTAGTTTAATAACTAACTAGAGACTGCTACTAAGAGGTATCAATTTTCTGGGGTTATCGTAATTTTAATTAGCCACACCTAGAATCCGCGAAGTGATAGTATTGATGAGGCCTAAAGCTAGACGAAATGTGGACAACACGGTGAAGGCCATTTCACGAGTTATTGAGTTTGATCATGAGGTTCAAAGTCCATCAGACGAATCTTCTTCGCCGGCTTGGTTGGAGTCCTAGAGTCGGACCGCTTTGAAGGCCGGCCTGATATTTGGAGCGTTTCGACAATCTCTTGATAGCCTCTAGCTGAGGCGGCCTGGAGAGCGCTACCGTAGCGGCCGCCCTGCGCGTTGATATCTGCTCCTTTGTCTAAAAGAAGCTTAACAATCTCTTGATGGCCTTTAGCTGAGGCGGCCTGGAGAGCGCTACTATAGCGGCCGCCTTGCGCGTTAATACCTGCTCCTTTGTCTAAAAGAAGCTTGATAATCTCTTGATGACCTCCAGCTGAGGCGGCCTGGAGAGCGTTACCGTAGGTGCTGCCCTGCGCGTTGATATCTGCTCCTTTGTCTAAAAGAAGTATGACAATCTGTTGATGGCCTCTAGCTGAGGCGGCCTGGAGAGCGTTACCGTAGGTGCCACCCTGCGCGTTGATTTCTGCTCCTTTGTCTAGAAGAAGCTTGACAATCTCTTGATGCCCTTCAGCTGATGCGGCCTGGAGAGCGTTGCTGTACTTACCGCCCTGTGCGTTGACGTCTGCTCCCTCAGCAATAAGATGTTGTGCCGGTGCTACGAGCCTAAGCAAGCAAGCATAGTAGAGCCTGGAGCCTCGCGGAGGACCAGGGTTATCATCCCAGATCCAATCAGCCTGACATAAACGAGTCCATCGTTGGAATGTTGCTTCCTTTTTAAGAAAATCGACTGTCAGTCGAGTTATATCATTGGAAGCCTGAGCCAACGCAGCATGGCCTATCAAAAGTTCTGCCGTATACCTTGCCATCGGAAAATCCCGCCTAATCTCTCTGTTGCTACCCGTGATATCTGTAAGATACACCAAGCACGTCTTTGTTATGGAAATGCTGGCAGTCGTACTCTCGAAATGATTCTCTCCGAGAAGGTATTCTTTGACGGAAAAGTGGACAAGATGTAGCTCTTTGGCGGTACCTTGAACGACTATCACTAGGCCGGGACAGTATTTGATAATATCAATCTCGCGAAATAGTCGGCGCTTGATGTTAAAGCCTTGTGACTCATTTTTGATCTGTGTCGCTATTATTTCTATAGCTTGGGCCAGCGTGAGAGGTCGGTCAGAGTACACTAGGAATTGTAGGAGACGTATCGCGTCATCTTTCAGCTCTGTCGGTATACTTGCAACCATACGCTGGTATGTTGAATTTAGATCCGGCGGCAAAGATATAAGAGCTTCCTCAATAGCTGCCTCGTGAGGACATCGAGCTAGGCTTTCTAATTGACAGAATGCCCACCTGAACCTAAGTAGGGCGTTAGTAAAATATCGGTATATTAATCGAAGTAGGAACATCTCACATCCCGTCGGCCCCGTCGCCAACCTTTATCCGGATCCTCTCGAGAATATCTTGGGACAAGTGATTCTCTGTAAAGTCTCGTCGTTGAGAAAGTTGTGCCGTTACCCACGATCGTATATCAGAGTTAATAGCCTGCTTCTCAAGTGATAGGCAGTTATCCTCGCCTATCAAAGGGGGAATATAACGCTGAAACTCGGACTCAGGTCGACTGGTATAAAGTAGCTGGATGTGGGACAACTCCGGCCTAGATATCACCTCCTTGATCCACATAAGGACATCATTTCTTGTTTTTGATTCATCCAATGCATCTAGAACGATAGAAACCTTTCTATCGATTGAGAGCATCTTGAAAACAATATTCGAAAGCGCCTTTGTCGTAGGTTGGCTGCTGCCATCCTGGTGTGTTTTAAATAAAGTATCTAGATGAGCAGCAGAGCCCACCTCGCCTTGGTAAAGTTGGAAAGCAAAAGACCGCAGCATGCCATCCCATGTCTGCTTTGTGGAATCGCCAAAGTCAAAGAAGAAGAAGATCAGGATAAGACCATCGCTTCCCTTCGCGAGATAATCAAGCACAGTCGTACTAAGGACCGTCTTCCCACATCCCGCAAGCCCGTGCAGCCACAAATGCCGACGCGACCCCGAGTGCCATGACTTGAAGATAGGGCTTTCTAGGAGCCACGCACCTGTCCCCTTATGGCGGAGCGTCCTCGCGTGGTTGGCATTTGTAGATGGATTTGGGGGACAAAGCCAGCTCCTGATCCTATCCGTGCGAAGACTAGACCTGATATGATCAGTTGCAGCTTTCGTTGCAACTGACGTCTGTTGTAAGCTATTAATCTGTCGTTTAACTAATCGCAGTTAGGACGTATATTAATTTCAAATGTTATACCGTCTTGTGTATTTGCTAGTTTAGCTAGTAAAGGAGATAAGAACTAACCTGACTGAATCACTTCTAGGGCGCTCTTGGTCTCTTTGACCTCCGTGACCGGCACATACGACAGAAGCTCCTTTGTATACGCAGCGGCGGTTGCCGAGGCGTAGCGTTGCCATTGATCATTCTTGTGAGCATCGGCGTAGTCGCAAATCCCTCGGATCACAAGACAGGGAAAGTGGTTCATTAGGCCGGCCGCTTCCATCTCAAAGCATATACAATCCTCGCCGATGTCAGCAACAATCCGATCGCGAGCAGCAGCGTCTTTGACGAGTGTGTTGCCGGATGCGATAGTCCCATAGTGAATATCGGGGTTGGTAGTGTCTCGAGTATCGCGTTGAACCTCATCAGCCTTATCACAGCCCCGACAGTCCGGGCCGGGGATATGATTGCATAGAGCTTTAAAGAGGCGGTCGTTGTCGAAGCCTTGGTGAATAAAGCCAGGGCTTTGCTTAGTTCTCTTACCCATCTTCGGGTTCTTCTCTAGCATTTCTTGAAGGAAGCAGGGAATCTTAGAGTCTTTTCGCTCGTGGTAGGCCTGGATTTTACTAAGTGCATTGAGAAGGACCGTGGGAGGCCGTCCAAGGAAGCCTTTAAGCTCACGTTTATCACCAGGCTTTGCTTTGATCAAGTCGTACTGGCAGACGCCGCCTGTGGTCCCACTGGGCTGGCTCACGACAACGTCACCCAGCCGGATATCATAGTCCTCGTCCGGGCGGGCGATGCCGCCGCCTATACCGACCATAAGACCAACACGAACAGATGGCAAAGAGGCAATGAGGCTCGAAGCCGTGGTCGCAGCCGAGGTGGTTCCGTATGCTCCAGAGGCCAGAGAGGCAATAACAATGTTATGCTCTCCCATACAACCCCACGTATAAACATTCGTATCGGCTTGGTGTCTAGTGAAGCTGGTTGGAGCTGTATGTTCCTCATCGAGCATCGCTTCTGCAGCGGCCCGCTCGATGGGAAGAGCAGCAATCCAAGCGATTTGATAAGAGTCGGGGCTGTCGAGGTTGTTGTGGGATGCCATGATGCGGAAGGAAGCGCATTAGGCTGCCGGATAGGATAGGTGGATGGAAAGATAGAATTGTGCGCTTCGTCTCTGTCGTAGTCACACGAGAAGAGACGGAGACGTGACTCTGGCGTGTTTTCTTATCACTGTAAGTCCAAAGGTGCAGCTTTGCCAGTTGCCACGCAGGACTAAAGCTGCCAAAGGCCCGAGTCACTGGCAAAATAATCCTGGAAAGACACCGGGAAGCAGTAGAAGAATCGATAGATTTGCACTTATCTCGACGATGGAAGAGGAGGGACAGCATGGCAGACAGAATCTATAGCCTTCTCAGCCCCAAATACTCCGTACGCAGTCATGTATTAGGCACGTATCATAGCCGCCGTGGCTATCAGCTGAGGGAGACCCAAAATTTCAACGCTATTAAATAGATACTACAGTCCCTAAATCCCCTAAATCCCGAATCCTAATAGGGCCCTAAAAAGATATTTTAAAATGAAGGGCCCTAATAGAGAATATATGGATGTAGAGTTGAATATTAAATGGGCGTCTTCCTCTTGATTGGCCCTTCTTCCTGATTCAGTCAGTGAGTTGATATTTGGGCCCCGGGGGTCTGAACTGAAACTCAGCCGCAGGGCGGTAAGAGATACTATTGGTCCACGTGGTAACAGGTTACCCCTCGAACAGAGGGGCGTGCCGTTCCGAACTCCATACAACATATAGTAATGGGACACAAGGTACTCCGTACATGTTGACCTTTTCTAGGCAATAGCCTCTCTTTGCATAAAAGTTAGGCTTTTACGCTGGAAATTTGGATAAGAAATTTTTGGAGCAACTTCAACAACCACCGGACGATTGACCTCCTGAGGCCCAACCACAGCAATCAGATGATGGCCCATTGAAATGGTGTTAATTCGCTTCTTCACCGCAACTAAAAAGCACAACTCCGTATCACAAAGAGAAATATATGTAGCGAAAAGGAAATTTAAGACTCGCCAGGATTTCATGCCAAATCCGAAATAATCGAGAGCCAACCCACGCCAGCTGATGCTGCTTCGATCCCCTTGGTATCCTTCTGTGGGGGATAGCTGACACGAGCTAACCTCGACAACTGGACCGCGAGCAAATGCTCTCTGAAATACAAATCCAAACCACCGATCATGTGAATGCTTTGCTCCGCACCGTTTGCCCCCTTCTTCTCTCCCCAGCACAGCCTGGGACCAACAATTTCATCTTCCATCTTCCCAGTCCTACTTCCACTTTTAGCCCATACACGCTTCGTCTCATACAAAGTCTCCCAAGCGAAGCCAAAGCTCCCAAACATCCCACCTTCCTTCTTCCCTTCTGCTGCTGCACTCTTCCACACGAAATTGCGCCCTCCGTATTCAAATCGTCGCGGGGACCAATCCTTTCGCTGCATCTCTCCATCCGGAATCTCGGTTATTGCGCCCATGTCGGGTATTGTCCGCGTTATCATCCGGAAACTGCCACCTTTTGTCTTCTGTAGTTTCACACTCGTCGCCCCAATTTGAGGTAAGAATTCTCCGGCACGCCGGAGGACCGTCTCGACGATGGGTGCTTCGTTGCTCCAGACAAATTGGAGGGCGTATAAGACGTGTGTGTTGGTCGCGTCTTTGACGAAAAACCAATATGAGCGCAGACCCAGGCTGACCAGCTCCGAGGAATGTGTAATGCGATAAGTGATCGTCGGCGCCGAGGGAGAGAGGGTCAGCGAGAAGAATGGTCGTTGCGAGGTGTCGGTATTGAGTAATGGTTGGAGATGGGCTGGCGCTACGCTGATATCCTTTGTAGATTGACTGGGATCGTCTCCGCGGAAAGTATTAAGATCTCTGCGGATCTGGCAGTCGACAAGAATCAGTTATCTGAAAGAGGTGTGCCATGTCCTGGAGTATGTGGCTTACTTGGGTCAAGGACCAAGTCTTTCCGTCCTCGTCCTCGATCTCCTCCATCGCATCCAAAATCGTCGGAGGCAATATTATACCATCGAAACTGCCCTTGCCCTTTAGGTTTTCGAGATAGGCTAGGCGTTCTCGATGAACTTGGACCTGTCTCTCAAACATTTTTCTGTTGATTTTGGGGACATTTCCTTTCTTGTATATTTTAACTGCTCCATCCAAAACAGTTATGGCGTTCTTGTAGACGGTGATGGCTTCATCATAGTCGCCCTTGCGTTCCAAAATAAAGGGCATGGCGGCCAACTTATAGACCTTATTGTTAACATCGATCTTTCCTGCCATTGCGTCGGTAGGACAATAGTCGATTGATGTGAATAATAGTTTCTATATCTTGTAGCAGCGATACTTTTCGCTCTTGGGTGGTTGGTTTAGTGCGCTGCTACAGAGAAGGTTCGCATGACGCTCCTTTATAGAATAGAAGAAGTCGGAGCTTTTCTTTGTAGTTTACGCCAAGGTAGAAATATGCCTTGCCAAGGAGTTTCCGGTATAAAACTGAGCCTATATGGGAGTTGTGTTCGCGCAGCCGTTGTCGCGAACGACTGTCCTCGAATCAGGTTGCAGCGGGGGGAACCTTCGGGAGAGATAACTTGGAAGTTCGGTGGGAAATGATCACCTGTGGCATCAGCCACGATGGGTAGCCTTTTCTCAAACACCTTATGCACTTCACTTCAGATACGCATGGTTGGCTCGTGAAGAAAAGGACACTAACTAATCGCTTAGCATTACTCCCTTTGAAGCTTGGCAATTAAGTTTAGCCAACCACCCTGCCGGCTGGGCGGGGCTTAGGGGCACATGGCTATCAATCAAGCCACCTTGAATGTAGCAACTCAGGGTCCAGCGCTGTTTGCGGAGCTCCGGACCAAATTACAGGGGGATAAATTGCATCAGTCTGCGCAGAAATGGGTTTCGACGGCGCCATTTATATTGACTCAGAGCCATCCATGAAGTGAGCAAGATAAAACAATAAATGAGAGGAACCCCCGGTAGGCTACAAGATGCAGCAATAGCGATGACTCTAGAATTAAGACATCAGTTGAGTTTATTGTTTGACACCATATATATACCCTAACAGAAAATGAATCAAGCATGAAGTCCACGCGAAGTACAAAGAATATCTCATCCGATAACAAGTCCCCGCACCACAAATCGGTAATACTGGATAAGTGCTAAAACGCCAAAATGCCCATCAAATTGGATTTCAAAAAAAGAAGGGAAAAAAGGGTCAACAGTGACAGGAAATCCTTTGAATTCCGTGACAAAAGGGGGCAGTTTAAGATTGAGGGTACTCCGTACTGGCGAGGCACTCCGCGAAGGGCTTAGATTGGTGGAAATTTCCTTTATTGCTGCCATTGACATTACCTGGTATAAGTCTCAATTCGGCACGTCTTGTGTTGCTTAGGATATTTAAGCACCCTTTCTCGCCATCTTCGGAGCAATGAAGAGGACCTTTCCCAGAGGACGGGGGTGCGGAGGGGCATGTCAGTCTAGGGTGGATCCGCTTGCTTAATATACCATGTCCGTAGAGCACAGCCCTGCCTCTTTAACAGCTCATCGTCACTGCTTCCCGTCAACACAACTACAACTTTGGATATAGGTATTCAATAAAGTCAACATTGCAGCATGGCGCGTGCTAAAAATTTGATCGCATTCAAAAAGCCTCTTCTGGTGTCTGTCCACTCCGACCAGGAGCCTTTCACTGCTGATGTGCTCGTGTCACACAATGGGGAAATTACCTACATTGGAAACGAGATAGACGAAGATAATATGGAAGCCGACATAGTAATCGATGCCACTGGTAAATGGTTAATACCAGGGTTCATATCAGCGCACAGTCATTTCTGGCAAAGTGCCTTTCCCGGTCAAGCGTCGGATAAAACTGTCAACGAGTGGTCGGAGGCTATTTATGAGCCTGCAATGAGATTGACCACCCAAGATTTCTACAATCTTACAATCCAAGGAGCGAGCTCTCATGTGCGAAAAGGGATTACAACTGCCTTCAACTTCACTTACTCACCAAGGTTCCGGGATGGCTTGGCAGACCGTGCTCAATTTGCCGGCGCTCTAGATTCTGGAATTCGCTTTATACACGGATTCAACATAGGGGCGATGACCCCTAAATGGTCTAGAAAGCAAGCCTTTATGCGAACTCAGAAGTTTCTGGAGTGGGCCTCTACGTTTGAGAACACTGGAAAATATCTTGGAACCATGGTTGCAAATCACGGAATTATGTACAAGGAGAATATGAGCACTCATGCGGAAGCCGAAATCATGTGCAAGCTGAATTTGCATGGGCACCTTCATTATCTCGAAAATCCTCAATCACAGGACATAGAGACGGAGCAGGCCCGGTGGCAATGGCTTAAAGATGCCGGTCTTCTTAACCGGCGACTCATATTGGGACATTTCCTACATACCACAACTTCAATGCTCGAGGAAGCTGGTCATGCAGGCATGAGCGTGAGTTGGAATCCAATGTCCAACGGCCGTCTCGGATCGGGTATTGCGGATATTCCCGAATATTTGAAACACAACATTCACATTGGGTTGGGTGTTGACGGCGAGGCCAGTAGTGACCGTTGCGACCCGTTCGAGAATATGCGAATGGGTCTTTACTCTGTTCGAGGGAAATATCAGGATCTTTCCGTACTCACAACACGTGAAGTCCTTTATATGCACACTCTAGGAGCAGCTGGGGTGTTGGGAATCTCAGAAAAGGTCGGCAGTCTCGAAGTGGGAAAGCAAGCTGATATGATTCTTCTTGAGCCCCCAACCACCTGGAGGCTTACCGACCCAATGTCTGCGTTGGTATTCTCAGCGGGTGTGGAAAACATCAACTCGGTTTTCATCGGGGGTGTTGAGCAATGGCCGCAAAAACCAAATTCCGCCCCTTCCAGCTTGTCTTGGGCATCATGGAAATTTCCTGTGATATGAGTATAAATTACACACAATTTGCCTCGAGCCCTCTCTTGAAAAGGCAGAATTTTACCTTTGTAGTTGGGGCTACCAACTGAGAATGACTCCAAGGCTATTTTTACAGCCACGGCAAGTACGGAGTAGGGGGCTTCAAATGTCCTAATTAGGTATAGCGGTATAACTTTTGCCGAGACTACGCCCACGCTGGTTCCTAAATAGGCTAGAGGATACCCATTAATTGACTAGTGTATGATAAATTAGCCAATAGAAAGACGATATCTGAAGGCCATCCGTGCATTATACGAAATGGGCTCTAGGCTGTTCCGTCCAAACTAAACTGGAACCTTGCTTAGTGCTTATGAGAGACCCTGAAATAATTTCTTATCTTAAATGAAGGCGCTGCATCTCTCAAATCCATTCTGTCTTCTTTTCATATATACAATTTCGATTTTTGTCGCTCGTTTGACTACCCTTACATTCGTTAATTTATTCTAATACAACATGCGTGTCCAATCTCTCGCTCTCTTGGCCGGTGCCACTGCCGCTATCGCTGCCGAGACAGTCACTCTTTTCCTACCCGGGTTCGACCAGCAACAAATCGAGGGCAAGGTCATTGGAACTGTATGCGCAATCACACCTCTATTGATTTAACATAGAAGACTAATTGATATTGTTCCAGAGCGGTTCCATGACCAAATATTTTATCAAATGTCCTGCCGACGTTGATTCCGACGACTGCGGCCTTCCCCCCGCTGGCATGACCGTGAACCAAGGCTCTTCAACCGTCAGCTTGTCATACGGCATGGATAATATGTGAGTATCCAGCCCTACAAAGAATCCACTTATCCCCCCCACAATCATAGCTGATCCTTTCCTGAAATAGCACTATCGCTGAAAGCTGCAAGTATGATGCCACAAGCGCCAAGTGCGGCGCAACCTTTGACGAGCATGGCACGACCTCCACGTGGAACTCAGCCATCGCTATCACAGATATTCCCGGTGGCGCATTGATGCCTGTCACGATCACCGCAACTGGAACTGATAGCGGTTCTGCCACCACTGGTGCATCCGTCTCGGCTTCTACCGCTGCTTCGACTACATCGGCTTCTACTTCCGATAGCACCGCTACTGGTACTAGCACTGGCACTGCCGCTGCTGCTGGCACTTCCTCGGATAGCAGCAGCGCTGCTGCCACCAGTCATACTGAGTCTGGTAACGCTGCTATGCCCATGATTACTGGAAACGCGCGCTGGGCTGCCGGTGGTGTTGCTGCTGCACTGGCCCTTGTCGCTCTCTGATACTAGGGTTATTTTTGGGAATGAGCGTGGATGCCAATAGCCGTGGCCCGGCTCACGCCTCTCTACCTCATTATAGATATGTATCTTTCTCATGTATACTATGCAATATACGAAGCGTGATTGTTTTATTTACTTGGATCTTGTCGACCGAATTTGGATTCATATTGTTTCGGGTCAGATATGTACTTGGTAATCATAACTAGAATATGAGGGGATTTGTAAAGATGGTATCCATTTGTGGAACGCTACGTCGAGTCATCGCCAATGTGGTTCCTCGACAGACATGGCTCATTAAAAGTAGGGAATATCTAGGTGGCGTCCTCGCCGACATGAGTGTATACCAAAAAAACACATTCTACCCTCTACCTCCGTCGATCCACTGTAGCCAGTTTGTACAAAATACTCGTTCCCATTCAAAATGATAAACAAGCGTACAATGTAGGGATTCGTCAAGCAGGAAATTCACATGTTTGTGTTTCTTTGAGCACCTTTAAAGGCACACTCTTGTTAAATATTTGGGTCTCTCCAGCAATTGTGACCGAGATCTTCCAGTCTATAGCATGAGTGTGCTTGATGTTATATGTGACAAAGTCGGGATAAATGGGGGCTAGATGATGGAGACGCAAACCAGAAGAAGTCAGGCCGGTTGAGTGTAGAACAAGCTGGAACATGTCCCCGATATCGATGGGTGCGTTTTGGTGTCCCAGAGGCAATATCAATGGAGATTCGAGACTATCAAATGCCTTTTCGAGATGCAGGTCAAGTGAGAACCGATGCCTATCCCTGTGAACAGTTCCGAATGGAGGGCGATCTGTGACGATAATGTGCGTGTAATTGACCAGGGACAATTTGATCCAGTTGATCTGAGCTTCCTGTGGGGTGCCCTTGAGTGAGTCGCTAGTATTATCCTCAATAGGCGCGATGTTTAGCACGAGAGGAAGATTCTGGGAATCGCCGAGTTTCAGAATGCGAGGGAATGTGAGGTCGATCCGGTAGTAGAACTTGGGGACTTTGGAAGATCCGAAAAGCTTCTGTGTTTTTTGCTTTAGGGATAACTTTGCATCGCTCATGGCTACCAGTAGCCGCTGGCTTTGAACTTTACCCTCGATGGATAAGTGAGTGACCTGCTCGAACTGGCTCTTCTCGACCAACTCGACTGGATGCCTGATGTCCACCTTCCAAGTAGCAGAACAAACTTGGGACGATCCGAAGTTGTACTTTAATTTGGCGCTCAGATAATACTCGATAAAACACCCGGACGCGAGGCTGGAGTCGCTGCCTAATGTGGTGAAAGTTCCTGGCAGTGGATGATGAGTGGTCTGGTCTCCATCGAGCGCGACAAAGCTACCAGCTTGTGCACGCTTTTTTCCCAGCATATCAACGGGCTTGGGAGGGATTTGCAGCGAGAAAGACCAGCTGAGTGATTTGTTGCTTCCCTCCGGTAGATGTAGAGGTCCGCGGAATATAACTTCCTCCCTTGGATAAAGTAGGTGCCAGTCATCCGACACCTGTCTCTCTTTATCCCGGGGTGTAAGTTGGCTGTGTATGCGACCCGACAGCGTAAGCGTCACTGTAGCTTCAGGGGTGACAATATGTGCTCGGCGCACGAGATTACCGATGATGGTGTCGCCGGGGGCGAAAGACCACCCCGTCGGTGCAGCGACATCAAATTTGAGGTTATCATCCCCACGGGTATCGCATCGAGACATAATGTATTTGATGCGGTTTTTCAATAGCCCGAGATAGTGTATATAGACTGTTTTAAGTATATTCTGAAAGCCTTATCTGTATTCCCTTAGTGCCTGAAACAGATGGCGAGTACAAAATTCGCATATTGGGGGCAAGGCGAGGTATGGCCCCCATCGGACCAACTAGCTGACCCAATAGCCATTCGCAAATCGACCACACCCTCGACAGAACTTGTCAGCGTAACTCTTGAGGATTCTCCACTACGTACGGAGTAGATATGTTCGTTTTATTTGTTTAGCCTTAGTCATCTATGGGCGACTCCAGTATGCCACCCTAACCGCTATTGTCATCACAAAACATGAGGCATTGGAACATGTACAACGAGTGCTATCTTAACCCCTCTCAATATTTATTTGGACTCGTAGCATGTAAGTTAAGACTTGCGGTGCATGACGCCAGCGGCAGCCTATAAAATAATTAGAACCTGTCCATCCGAAAATTTAACCGCAAAACAAGCTTACTTGGTGGCTAGGGAAGACCAGGGTATCAGCGATCACAACATTCTCACGACGACCAGCCGCAAAGACAATAATCTCAGCGATGTCATCACCGGTCAATGGCTCGACGCCCCTGCGAGTGGTTAGTTTTACTGTGTTCTTTCAGTCTATTTGGCATGACCTACTTGTAGACAGCATCAGCCTTGGCCTTGTCTCCACTGAAACGCACGACAGAGAACTCCTAATCACAGATGTTAGCTTCATACCCAGGATTCCAAATGTATAATATAACCATACCGTCTCAACTTGACCAGGATCGATTTCAATAACACGAATTCTCGTGGCGATGAGCTCCTTCCTCAACGCGTCAGTGAAGGAGCGGACAGCAGCCTTGGTGGCGCAGTAGATGCTGCCACCAGAGTAAGGCTCGCGACCGGCAATACTGCCAATGTTGATAATATCACCACGGCCACCCTCAGAGCGCTTCTTGAAAATGGGCAGGATGGCCTGGGTCATGTTAATGAGACCGGTGACGTTGGTGTCAAACATGACCTTGATATCCTCGGCAGCGATTTCAGGTGCCTGGGCGACACCCTTGACCAAGCCACTACACCGTGAATATCAGTATCAATCATGCATACCAATTATTTTAATTTCATGTGTATGACTCACGCGTTGTTGACAAGGATGTCAATCTCCCTGAACTCCTCGGGCAGGGAGGAAACAAAGTTGCTGACTTCCTCCGGGTTGCTGACATCCAGCTTGACGGGAAGAACCTGGACACCATCGCCAACTTCCTTTGTGATCTCCGCTGCGACCTCCTTCAGTGTGTCGATGCGGCGCGCGGTAAGGATCAACTTCAGGTTTTTGGGCGACGTGCGGGCGAACTCCTTGGCAGTACTCTTTCCAATACCGGATGAGGCGCCAGTAACGACGATAGTCTTGCCTTCGAGGCGCTTTGCCATTGCGGAAGCCATGGTGCGTCGGATAGAAGTTTGGTAGGCCGTGAGAGGGAAGGAGGGGTTTGTGGAGAGAGCTGGGGATGTAAAGGGGTGTGGGAGCCGTCGAAAGTGTCCAATTGATCTGATGCAAGCTCGCAGGTGGCTCATGGATCGAGGTCTCTATTTTTCAATGGGAAATGAGAGGTCGAACGCAAAATAAATAGAAGAATCACGAACGACTGCGGGGACTCTGGCGTCATCTCGTGTTATGTAATCGCCGGCCCCGCGGCGAGAAGGCCGATTCCTTATCTCGATATAACCCCGCCAAGCACCCCAAACATTCGCTGTGTTGATTGGCCCTTTGGGTGATGAATCCAACCACTACGACAATAGGAGTAATTTTACCCCCCTTGCAGCAAATTAGCAAGCCACCTTTTACGGGCGGTCCCCGGGTAGGTAGCCCTGAAGGTAATTTAGAATATATACATGTAGGTAGCAAATGCCTAAATCTCCTATGATCTATCCATCCATGGATAAACAGCTATCATTACAGATTATATAGTGATACCTTGCTTAATGTGACCATAAACTTGGAAGGCTAGATACAAACCATAAGCAGCACGTAAAAGTGCCGATTTTTGCTTAGGTGCTGTATATAAGCCCGTATACTGGGTAAGTGGGTAATTTGGTAGGGAAATGGGAAAACCTAAAAAGTATACATGCTCGCCAATAACTAAAGGGTCATTGTTGTCCACATCGGTAGGATCAGCTACTGACTATTATACCTAACCCTATATAGGAATATTAGCCGGGTGAGCGGCGCCTTGGGTTGTTTCTTAACTCTTGCAGTAGTTGTGAAGAGTATAGGAAGTTAAGTAGCGTAAATAAACCCCGGAAGTTTCGATTACCTAGTATATATATCTTGATAAGACTGATAAAGTACATGCATGTGTGTATGCTTGAAGCAAGACAATGGTCAGAAGTTTACGTACAATATTTAGGTGCGGTATACCTCAGGAGGCTCTGACTGAACGATATGTATATCATAGCTTCCATTTTTTTGTATTCCCTTTGTTTAGTTGAAGAGTCGCGAAAATTGACGTTATGCTCATGTTGTCCTTTTGTACCTTATGTATGGAATTGTCTTACAAAATATACCTAATTCTTACAATGCACTATGCGGTGACCCTCAGCAAAATAGCGAGGGCGTATTGGGCGCTTGGCACGATTATTCGGAGGCAATGCACATAATGGAGTTCGTCTCAGAATGCATGTCATTATGTCCTTTGTATATGCTTGGGATTGACCAAAATGAGAGACAACAAGCCTTTTGTCTCATTAGAATGACCCAAAGAGATATTTTCTCTTTGAAGAAGATTGCCCTCATTGGGATAGTCATCTTTAACTTAACAAAGGGCTAAGTGCACCACTACGATCGATACCGCGAGACTCGTTGTAGATAGACAAAGATCAAATCAATGCCATTGTCTATATTTCTTTGGAGGAGATCGACTCATAGTTCTAAATACTAGTCACTGTCCCCTATACATCTGATAAATAGCGTTGATGATACCCATCCAACAGTGTGCAGCAACCGCGGTCTCGGCACTTCCCCTCAAGTCCTATTGTGATATTTTTGTTCAGAAGGAAAGAGCAAAGGAGCCCGTTCTTTCTATTGTCAGGACAACACAAACATCACGGTAACCTACCCCCTCTTCCTAGATACGATCTTGTTTACCTTCTAACTTTGGCTTCGCATACACGTATCGACATACCAACCTCGATTTTGCTATCTCTAACAACATATTGAATATTACAATCTTATCAATATGCCTTCCCCAGCAAAGGTTAGCTATATAGCTCCGCTGAACATTGTGTCAAAAGGTGATAGAAACTTACATGAATCTTCTTCAACGCAGAGCGCTCTCTCGGAGGACCTGCTTCGCCGCTGCAACTTTGATTGGGCCGAAGATGTCGAAGATGCGGTAGCCGATCACAATTTACCTATGAACGCTATACCAAAGTCTCTTCATTATCGTGCACCTGGCATGAGTTGGTACGACGAACCGTTCCCGACTCCCAATCACGTTCCCACCCCCCGATTTCAGCCATCATTTTCAACTCTGTATGAAGAGGTTTGGGATGAGCTATGGGGCTGGGCCCATGGGACTTCAGATTCAGCCTCAAGCTCCTCCAAAGAAGCCGAGTCTGATCTCCGTGAGACCACCAGTGCATCTTCCAGCTACGACGAGCCTTTCCACAATGACGAGTTCCACCGGGAGCAACTGACACCAACCGCGGACTCTGACGTCTATTCGGTTGCACAGCAATCTGTAGACAATATCTTTGCTGATCGTCAAGCCTGGATTGAAGCTGATGAGGACCTACATCATTTCAACTGGATGGGGGTGGGGACGTACACACACAGCTCGACTACCCCATCCCACTCGCTTGCAATCATATTAGCAAAACCCAAGAATCCGCAAGGAAGTGCCACGTGGAGAATTCTATCACTTTTGAACCGAGCAGGCGAATATATAGATCCTGTTCTTGTACTTATGGATGGCACCGACAATGCCTTGTTCGACCTCCGGGGATCAGAACTTGTACGTGCATCAACCAGACGGGTCTTCAAGTTCTACTCCCCACACGGCACATGGCTTGAAGACCCTAGCGATTCTAGTGAAGAAACAACTACTGATTTTGGCGATGTAAGGACTTACGATGCCCTAGATTTGGCCATTGGAAATGGTTTCGTGGAGTCCAGTGCTATTAGGTCAGTGTCCCAGTGGACAGCGTCTCGGAATGAAGCTTGTGATGCCTCTTGGGGTCAGCCTCCGCAGAGGAAGACTTGGGAGCGGAAACCTTCGCCGTTGAGCCAATGCCAATCAATCCTGCCAGAAACACTCCCACAGGCAGCACAGCCAGAGACTATCAAGGGGGCGAAGAAGCCACCCAGAAAAATCACGACTTGTGTTGTTGGGGCACCACCTGAAGAGTATTTTTCTTTCCCCACGCCTGTTTTTGGTCGTCGTAAGGGGATTAAGCACGTATTTGCAAAGGCTCGGAAGGGTCTGGCATCCATGCTCACATCACTGAGAGGCAAGTTCACTTAGGTGTTTGTCTATTTCCCCTGTAGCCAGGTTGTCTCTGCTCTGCTTTTGTTCTCTTTGTGTTTTGAATCTCATTTGACTGGATTTGGACGGGTTTCATTTTGGTTTTGGTTTGAGTTTGGTTTTACTTTGGTTTTTGTGTCACCTTGCAATCACCGCACACTTTCCATAAGGCCAGACAGAGCTTACATTTTGGTTCCTGAGATGAGCTATATGTTTCCCCGTTTTCTTCTGGCATTCCTAGATCACATTGGGATCTGGCTTTGATTTTGAGAAAATCTGAAATTCTCAAAAAAAAGAACGGTGAGGTCGTGCTCAATTTATCTTTCATTTGTTTCATGTATTAATTTGATTTTAAGCTACTTTCATATCTCAATGAAATCTGCAAGCCTGTCATTCCTTCATTTTATTTTCCTTTGTACGAGTTGTCAAGTGGTAAAGCGTCGTTATTTTATATGCGCGTGATACCCATGTTAGTGTATGCGTCTCTATCAAATAAGTTATCAATTCTTCCTTCAACATCAAGTAAAACGTACATGTTTCTGAAATTTTCGTAGTCAAATTAGACCTTTTTAGGGTTATTTTTATATGAAATCTGACATCATGATGCTAAAATCAGTATAACACCTATTTGATTCCTACTTCCTACTATAGAGATGTAATGTACTATATGGTATCGTATGTAATGTTTGTTCGAGCGTAAATTTACGTAGCAAATTTACTGGGAGAAGCAAAGATCGAAGATTAGCAAGCAATCTTTTTTTTCTGCCTTTTTTAAATAAATCAAGAAATATCAGAGTGCAGTGAACTAGATCTTAGTATGGTCTCACCAAAAGGTCAACTGAGAGTGACAATGATCTGTAAACAAAAGTAAAATCCCCAAGGATTTTAGATCCAAAATGTCAGTGAATCAGGATATCCAAACATATGAAAGAAAGCCACAAGTGAATCAACCCAAGAAAAGTCAATAGTCCCGAAGTAACCAAAATGTCACTCCAAAGTGACAGCGCTTTGAAAACATACCTCAATCTCAAACTTAATCCCCCCAACATGTCACATACACTGGTTAGATACAAAACCAAAATGTGAGCTATCTTAGCCTGATAAGAATGAAACAACCTCAGGCATAACAGTGTGTGAATGGAAAGCAGCTTTGATGAACTCCCATGCGTTCTTGATGATTCCAATAGAGAAAACAAAAACTTTTCTGAAATCATTTTTGGCCGTAGCCCAAGCCTTGTTGGTGGTGTTGCCTATGATGCCAATCGGAAAAGGAAGTGGTGGATGGGGGACAGTCTTCAGGACAGGAGCCTTCTTGATTATGGGCCCCATGACGCCAAGTGGCAGAGAAATGAATGTGCGAGCAACCTTTCTTTCGGTGGCCCAAGCCTTTTGGATGATAAAGCTCATGATCTCCAGAGGGGCAAAAGAGTAACTGGGAATGTGACTTGGTGGAGATGGCTTTTTGGATGCCATGGACTCGATCTTGAAACATGAAGGAGTTGGGTTCCAAGTGAGCTTTCGTGGAGAGCGAGATGGTTCCTGAGCGGCAGCGACCAGTTGATCTCGCCAATCCATCCACTCGTATCGAGAAATTAGCGGTCCATTTTCGAAAATACCGTTCCCAATTACAAATTGTCACCTGCTGATTGCATATCCTCGTCCCACTGGCGCCCCAGAGTCCGGAACAATCATTCGGCGCATTGAAAAATCATCACTCATCCAATTTCCGTGGAGAGAATAGTGAGTGTAGGTGTTTCCATCGCAGACTTCAATCATTTCGGACCCATGCATCTGCAAAACTCCTTCATTTCCCCTGTCGACCCTCAAAATGACGGGGTCAATTTGATGAAGAGCACGGTTCAGAATGGAAATCACGCGAAGTTCGTCTCGCCCCTTTGGTACTTTAGGTCGGACCTGCATAAATGCAAGGGAGACAGCTGGTGGGGTTGCAGTTGGTGCATACATTGCGCGGCCAAACCAATTCCAGTGATGAATATCCTCATCTTCGCTGCCAATCAACGTGCGGTATTCATATTCATCGACATCCCCATCTGGCACCGCGAATTCGTCCGGCTGGGGAGTTTGGACTGATACGGGCGACGAGTTAGATTTGGGCACGTCGAGCAACTGACTTGATTCGACTGGCTGTGGGGAGTCGGCAATCTCATCGGAAGACTTGGTAGCGGCATTTAGCTCAGGGTGATGGTCCGTAGCGAGGGTACTCTCAGCATCGTCACTTAAATGGGATGTCTCAGGGTGCAAGGGATGAGCATGTGAATCGTCCTATGTAGTGTAATAATAAGTCAGTTTTCAATGTATCAAAGAGGTGGAGGAGCTGGCAGTGGGAATAAATACCAGTTCCGCGACTGTGACAAGGTCGTCACCTGTAGCTAGAGGTTCGTTGCTACCAGTGGAGTGTTTGTTGTCCATAGCGATGTTGGCCTCGACATCGTCGGCTGAGGCGGATATCTTGTGGTGCAAGTGGTCATGCAAATCTTCCTATATAGTGTAATCATGGTCAGTATTTAAGGCCTTCAAGATGTAGGAGAGCTGGGGATGGGAATAAATACAGATTTCACGGCTGTGTCAAGACCGTCAGTTGTAGCGATAGGCCCATTGTTGGTATTTAGGTCTTCAGTATCCATGGTGATGTCGTTCGTAGCATCCTCCGACCAGTTGTCATCTTCAATAACGGCCTGTTTGCTTTCCTCATCCTCCTATAGTATAGCCATCGTTAGTATTTGGAGTTTGAAAGCGATACGCGCGCTGGGAATGGGGAAATATACCAATTGAATGGCTATGATGGGGCCGTTAGTTGTATCGTGGAGCTCATGGTTGAGATGCAGGTCCTCAGTGTCCATGGCGATGTTATTTCTAGCATTCTCCAAGCAATCATCATGTCCACTAATAGGGCGCTCTGACCAATTGTCACATTCACTAACGAGGTGTTGGATTCCCTCGTCGTCCTTTAGTATTACCATCGTTAATCTCTGATGTATGAAGGGGATAGGCGAATTGGAAGTGGGAATAGATACCAGCTTTCTAGCGGTGGCAGTGCCAATGGAAGTGACATCGAGGTCTTCGGTGTCCACGGTGGATTCACTCTTGGCATCCTCCGAACGGTCGTAATCAAAAGGAACTTGGATATCCTCATCGCCCTATAGTGTATATGTCGTTAGTGTCTAAGGTCTGTAAGATATATACGAGCTGGAAGTGAGGATATATACCAGCTCTTTGATAGTAGCACTACCGGTGGAAGATGTATCCAAATCCCCGATGTCGATAGTAGTGATTTCAGTGTCTATAGCGACAGCTTTGGTGTTCAAGGTAGTGTCGTTCTCAAAATGCTCCAGCCGGTTGTCATGTTCACGGACAGGTGGTTGGGCATACTCATCATCCTAAATTATAGTCATTGTTAATATGTAAGTTCTGAAAAAGATACACGAACTGTAAGCGGGGGATATATACCAATTTTGTAGCGGTGGAAGTGCTAGCCTGGTCATTGGTGCCTGTGGTAGGGATATGGGTCTCCATATAAAGGGATTTGGCTTTGATAACGACATCATTATCAACATCCCCCTGGCAGTTGTATTGTGTAATAATAGGACGTTGGACATCCCCGCCATTCTATAATGTAACCGTTGTTAGTCTCAGGTCTAAAAGCGATATGGGATCTAAAAGTGGGGATAGATACCATTATGTTGGCGGTGACAGGGAAAGTGGAAGCTGTAGCCAGGTCCTTAGTGTCCGCAGTTGGGGTTTTAGTGTCCAAAGAGAGGGCTTTGGTCTTCATGGCAATGCCATTATCGACATCCTCGCACCAGTCAAACTGTTCGCGAACAAGAAGACGCGCGTATTTCTCGTCCTGAAAAGTATGGCAAATGTCAGTTTCTAAGGTCGCAAGTAGAGAGATAGAAGTGGGGATAAATACCAGTTTAGGGGCTGTGATAGGAACGGTAGATGGCTTAGGGATGGGTTTGGTATTCCTAGTGATGTCATCCTTCAAGCCCTGAATAGTGTAAGAAATGTCAGCACATCACGTCTGAAGTAGGTATATGAGAGATAAGTGGGGATAAATACCAGTTTAGAAACGGTAGAGATTGGAGGGATGGCTTTGGCCTTTATGGCGATATCATTCTCCACGTCTTCCCACCAATCAAAATGTTCACGCACAAGGAGGTGTGCGTATGGATCAGCCTATATATTGTAATTATAGTTAGTAACTTGTCCATTAAAACAATAGACCAGCTAAATAGGGGCGAGATACCATAGTGTACGTGTTTATTTGACTGAGATCGCTTGATGAATTGAAATGATGATGAATGTGTAAGATGCTAGATGAAGAGAGATCATTGATGAAGTGGTGAAATGTATGAAGGAAGAAGTAAACAGAGACAATTGCTGGGGACGCCATTTATAGTCAAATAAACAACCCCAAATAGGAAGGGTCTTGAGGACGCTCTTGCCTCCAGACAAACATTCATCTAAAGTTTTGAATCCAGTCTACAGCAATCGTATATTGATAAACATGTTCTTGGGTATAGCAAGTCGCGCAGGGAAGCAAGGTCAGGATTACATGGTCATAGAACACATGTAGCGAATAGTTCACCTATGGGCGATGTTTTCAGTCGTCTATACTTTAACTCAATGTCATTATCTACATATTTACGGATATGGCTTCAGATTATAAGATAAACTCACACAGATAGGGGTGAAAGAAAGTCCTGGATTAAGGATATATTGACACTCACCTTATACCGTAGAGTGGAGCTTCTACCCCAGTGTTAGTACATACCTTGTTGGAAGAAGAGAGACAAGTGGAACAAGATTGTCAATAAGTATGAGGAAAACTCGAGTATCTGCAAGGTGGAAATTGGAACTACATTGGGCAAACTACTTGGGTCCTTGGTTGATTTTTATCATCTTCCATTTGCCTGCTATTCAATTCTTCATGAAATATTCGGAGTATTAACTGTTCTTGTCATTACATTTGGGCGTGGGATTTCATAACTTCGCTGTCAGTTAGTTATTGGGAGATTTCAATGGATTTTTTCTTTGGGATTGGATTTCTTTGCTTCGTTTTCAAGAACAACATTAATTCTAAAGTTTCAGTCATATTTTGAAGAGAGCGATATAACTTTTGAGGTGAAATCCTCGTCAAAAATCAAGATTACTTTTACAGAACGTATCTAAACCCTTTGTTGTCGATCTCCGTTTTGTCCTTGGGAAATATTCGTTAGCTTATCTCAAGGCTTCATAGAACTCAAAACTCACCAGCATGCCATTTTCAACACCTTCTGCCTCAATCTCCTGGCTATCAACTGCTTCCCGGTCTCGACGCTTATTCTCGAGATACATGTAAATATACAAAGCGACAATGCAGGTCAGCTTTACTGCATATCCAGCGAGCATCCTGTAGAAACTATCAGTCAATCAGAAGCCTTACACAAGAATAAGAGGGAACTTACGCAATATAAGCACTCTTATACCTAGGAGCCTCGCTAGACTTGAAAGTCTGAGGCCCAATGATATTCCCCACGCAGTATCCAGTGAATAGAAGTGCACCGGTAACTTGCTTCTTAGTATATCCAGCAATGTTGGAGCTAACGATTGTCAGACTCATGCTGAATCCTAAACCTTGGAAATAGCATAGCCAGAGTGCAACAAGGCGGCCCCATTTGTTGGTGTCCGGTAGTCCGACAAGAAGACCGGACCCAATGATACAGACTGTGCAAGCAAAGATCATGCATGCAAATCGTGAATGAAATTTGCCATCGAACTTTGTTGCAATATAACCTCCGAGAATAAGAGTGATGAACTGAACCGCACCGCCAGGGATTTGCAAGTATTGTGTTCCAAGTGTGTCGAATCCGAAAGTGCCAACGATGATGGAAGTAAACTGATTCAGTTGTTAGCTTTACTCACATCCAACTAGCAATTACAGAAAGACATACACTTGTCAATGCCGAGTTCGGGACTTGTGCACCAATAGCCATGATAAACAGAAGCCAGGTCTTCGGATCTTCGGCCGCTTGTCGGACCTGATACCATTTGAACTGACTGCTTTTGACACCTTGTCTGTTGATTGCGACACGCTCAACTGCTATGGCTCGCTCACGCTCGCTGAGAAATTTGGCAGTTGATGGAAGATCGGGGAGAAAGACCAAGGCAATAATTCCTACCGCGATGGAAAAGGCTCCAAAAATAAGGAAGACGTACATCCATCGTGGAAGTCCAGTGGTGATATGTCCGACCGCATAGCCAATAAGACTATATTTGATTAATTTCGAAGTTTCATCACCAATATAATATCAGGTAGAGGTGGGTAGGTGCTTGTAACTTACCCTCCGAACATTGTCGCGATACCATTAGTGCAGTACCATGCCTCTAGTCGCAGAGGTTGTTCTTCAGATGTGTACCACATGCCAGTCATAAGAACAAATCCAGGAGTCACAACTGCTTCGACCATCCCTAAAAGGAAGCGGTTGATTGCGATTCCAGCAAAGTTGTAGCATGCAGGTGTCGTCATGAGTAAACCACCCCACACTATCTCTGTTAGCATTTTTATAGTTTTGAGCCCACATCACGAGTCCTCATGGGTTATCTCTTACCTAGTGTGGTGATGGCAAGGAATTTGCCGACGGGCAGCTTTTGCAAAGCTAGTCCTGCGGGCCATTGCGCAATGAGGTATCCGAAGTAGAAAATGGAGCCTGATAGGATCAGCGACTTGCATTGCAAGCTCTTGGAATCGCAAACTCACTAAGCCATGAATATTGCTGTCCCTTCAAGTGTGTTCCTTTTTTTAAGCCATATACTGATGCAAAGTTGATGCTGTTCTTGTCCAGATACTGCATGGGGTTAGCACTTGAATTTTAACGAGATGGGTGATGTTCCCACCTGAAGCATGTAGATTAGGAATAGCAATGGGATCAGGCGTATATCAATCTTGCGCAAAACTCGTTTGGCTTCCTCGGTTGTGTATTCAAGCCCTTGGTGTTGTTTATAGAACTCATAGCTCTCATCCCGTTCTGATGATGTGGTTGATGATATAGGAGGCGATGCCGTCACTTCAATGTCCTTTTGTGAGGCCATTCTGTCGATTTTGCTCGATCTCTCAATCTCAACTGGTTAAAGACAAATCCAAAGACAGGGAAATGCAGAGTTTTATAAGCTACACGCTTGGCTGGTGGCACAGTTCAGGTGGATAATTGCATAATCATAATAGAAGCTACCCGTGGACGGCCCACTCAACCTAGCAAGGAGGTGTATGCTTATGGACAAAGTGGGGATATAAGATTTGAGCTAAGCTCCGAGGGGGCTATTTCTGCGATGTAATAGAATGCTTGGCTGTGACAGGCTGGCAAGTGAAATCTCAAGTGTCGATGGATGCCTTGGTTGGAAACTTGAGTGATTCAAGAAGCTCACTTTACATGCACTGATGTCCATGCTATATTGTAACCAAATACATTGTATGGAGTATACTGTTTCTAGTAAGGTTGACGTGCCTGGGAGCGTCGGGTGGCTTAAACGAGGCGGGTGGACCCATGCATAAAATCACGACATCACCGTTGCAATTGCGCGTTTCTAGGGCCATATGAGCAACATCCGTCTGAAAATTCCCTCGTCATTGGCTTGGCACTCGGAGATTTGCCGTGTCCGCTGAAGAAATAAGAAAACCAACAACATAATGAGTTAGGCTCAAAATCTTGTTCTCCGCGGCATCGGAGCAAAACTCCCAACATCCAAAGCATAACATGTACATTTAGCTTGGCACATGCGCTTGAGCCCGCGAGACATTTCATTGGAACTTTGAGGTAAGATTGAGCTACAGCGTATTAATTACCTTGTTGTTCAGTGATATGACTCGGGAATCTCTGCCATCCCGTCACACGACCTTGCGCCTCAACATCTCGGACGTTGAGATAAAGAAGGAACGGATTCCGGGGAATCTCAAACCTTGAACCTCAAAAACCATGTTTATTGATTATGTAATCCTCCGCGAGCCCTGCCCAGGTGAGGCCCCATATCCATATCCTCTTATTTATAGTGGAGAAGGAGAAGCAACGCATGGTATTCTTCATAAATATACTAATTAGTGCTTAGGGGAGATAATTCCTAGGGGATCGATCCTTTGTAGATACTCCCTAAGATTATGTGTGCCAAGATGATGACTATAGAATTTATACTTTAATACCTTATTATATACTCAAAGTATTTGCAATATTCGTAATTAAGCTCACCTGCTGTTACTAAGACTAATCTACAGCCAAAGAACAACAGTATAGTATCAACCATGGAAATAGAGGAATAGTGGATTGCTGTTGCCCTTCCCGCAAACGTATGGACCTGGAATGGCAAGATGCAACTCGATGTCAACTAAAATGAGGATTTCTGCAACAAGGGGTTTGCTTCTAGCTTCTTATAGGAGTGGAAAGCAACTACTTTGAAACTTTAGTAGTAAACTAGGCATGCATGTTTGGCCCTTCTATGCTTCAGGTTCTTGGAAGTAATCCCGGAGTCTCCTAGCGCCAATGATGCCATATAGGATTCAATCGTACATACGGTTCCAATCAAAACTCGCCAGGCCCCTTTCCAAAGTAGCTCCCTTTGGGAACAGTCAACCAAGGGACGGACTTCGTATCGTACGTATTAGATCCGACTGTGTTTCCCCACCAGTTGAAAGTGACAGCGTGGTAGCCAAGCGCGAAGAAAATGATAATAGTCGCGATAGCAGTGCCGGTATCCATGGCTGCTTGGAGCAAATCTACACACACCGTAGATTAGTGACTTATTCTGGGGAAGAAAAATTGAAAAAGTAGGATCTCACAGTTGTAACGTTTCCACCAGTCAAATGCACGCTTGCGGATCAGGTAGTTGAACAAAAATCCAACGATGAACCAGAGAGAGTATTGGGCTGTTTGATCATATTAGAATAATTCCATCACGAAAGTTTCGAGAGACATACTGGTATTCGCAGGGGGAATATTTCCTGCCGCATTAAAGAAGATCGGGACGTTGATATAGCGAACCCAGCTGTTAGGGTAGCGGCGGTAAATAAAGTACACAATTACAGTAACAACGGGCTGGAAAATCAGTAATGCAAAACCAAATCAAGTTGTTTGAAAACTCACTCCGATGAGGAAGAAGTAGACAAGGCCGTTGTAAACCTGTCCAGACTGGAACATCCGCTGCGGACCGATGGTGCCCCAAATTAAGGAAGCGTTGTACATCACTTTGGCACCGTTACATGTGAAGCGTTGCTTGTTTTTTGGATCACAAAGGTTATCAATGTGTCCCAACATCCATCGTAATACTGTTTTCGTTAGCTCAAAATCCATAATATAAATTTGACAAAATATCATACCTCCGGTCTGAGTTGCTGTTGCTAGAATACTAGCATAGATCTGGCCAAAGAACAGAACACGTGGAGGAATTTTCTAAACCATTAGTAAAGTTCGACTAGCAGAGGGTAAAAAGAGCATACCATGTATTGCCCGAGCTTCAAATCCTGAGCGAAATCCATGCCGTGTTTGACTGCATTGTAGCCGTAGCACTTCACCATCAGGTTAGCGATAGGCTTTCCGGGCCAGGCGTATCCGGCGATCATCTCTGTAATGATATTGAGGAACACGCGCTGGTTTGTTGTTCCTTGCAAAATACCCTCAGGGACAATCAGAAGCACTGCCAATCCGAAGCAAACCACTATAAAGCCCCAAACTGGCAGCTCTGTGTCCCAGTATTTGGTCGTCAAAATACCAAGTCCCAATACCACCACAGTAAGAACTCCGTACCACCATTCTGGAACCTCTTTGTATTGGCGCATCAGTCGACGGTGAACATCTTCACCTCCATGTTGTGAATTCTTGAACCTGGCCCAAATTTCAGTGCCGTTGTAAAGGTAGGTGTGGACCACGATTGCGGTAACCGCAGCGAATGACAGTCCATAGGTCAGGGAATAAGACATTGAGATGTACATGGGAGAGTACTCCTTGTACTTGCTCTCGCTGAAGTCTAACGCTTCGTTGAGCACACGAGATACTTTGTATGCACTTCCGGTATTGTCGAAGGTGCCCGACGAGAGGAGAGGAAGGCTTGATTGTCAGCACATTGAAAACACCTCGTCAGACTGAAAACTTACTATGCGCTGTACCACACGTTCGAGTAGTACAGAATTGGCGATAAGAAAAGGTAAAAGAACACGACAACTGCAAACGCATTGCATGTGATGTAGAAAGGGGTCATGAGAGGGTAACCAGCGTAGTTGATTTGTGTCCAGTCGATACTGATAGGTATCAGACCTAATCCGGAATTCATCTAGCAAAGGTGAGGTCAGTTCCATGCCGGAATGAACAAGGTTTCTGTGGACTTACTCCGAATATCGTATTGACCTTCTGATTATGAGGCGCAATCCAAGTGACAAAAGCGAAAGTGCTCAAACTGGTCCAGATGTAGTCCGGGAACCAAAACAAAACGAATGCAAATGCTGTAACGTAGGCAAAGAAGCGATACCGGGAAATAGTCCAACCATTGACGGGTGTACGACTTTCAGGTTCGTGTAGTGCCCGGAAAAGGACAGTGGATGACAGCGAAGTAGGCCAAACCAAGGCAGCAGGGTACACAATCCAACGGCGGGCAAGACCTGTCAGACCAAACCTAGAAAGAATCAGCGACTGAATCAGAATAGAATAATCAAAGATACACTTACCCAATCATTTGGGTTGTCAAAAGGTATAGGAATGAGAAGCCGGCTCCAAGGTCGCGGTTCCAATATACAGGACTGACGATTGCTACCAACGCACCTTGCGCATAGGCAGTGGTAGCGCTAATATTAACGCACTGATTTAGTTTGTTAGATGTAATTCATAATAATAAAAAATGTTAGGATAGTTAGAATTAGATCTTGCTCACAATAACAATGAAGGCGTGCTCCTTGATGGTAAACTTTCCTGGGTTGACGTCGAATGAAAGTTTCCCTAGAGGAACCCTCCACCTTGGAAGCTTTTCCCATGCTCGACCAATTGGGAAAACGAGGATCTGAGCGACAACATAGCCTATTGTGAGGGAAGGCTAGGGAATGTTAGTAAATATCAATTGGAGCGAGCGACTTGAAACGTACATATCGTAGGCCGAAGAATTGATTTACTCCAGAGAAAAGTATAACAAAGACCGTCATCAATATCCAGGCCCGAACAGCTGTCATGGAGTGTTAATTCAGCTACTTAGCAGAAAGGATCAATGACTTACTATTGCAGGCGATGGTAGGATCATCTTTGTTGGACACACAAGCCGCAACCTCTGGAACTAGGAAGTGTTAACACCGGCTATTGGGATATATAGGTCAACCTACAAGGCGACTGGTCTCCCTCCACACTCCATTTGAACGCTTCGACTGGTGTGAGCTCTGTAAGCTCTGCTCTATCAGATTTGTACAGCCATTCTCCCGGATCTTGACTGGTATGTTCGGATTCGAGATCTGCCGCTACCGCCGGTGCCTCTGATATATTTGGATCTTTAGTAGGATCCTTGGAACTCGCCATAGCTGAAATAATTTTAAGCTGCAGGACGGAAAAAAAAGGATTGTATGAGATAGTTAATGGAAAAGCACTGGAGGGTGGGTTCTAAATATTAGTTCACAGCTGTTTTTTTTTTGTCGCGTGGCTTAAGCCAAGCCAAGATGCAGCAGTCACGATAGATCCACCGAAAATGGCAACAAGTTCCCCCGACATGGGACTACGCCCAAGCTTTGAAGTTAGTTTACGTTCATATGGGTTCATACTAACTTGAGTAGTATCACCGGTTGAGCTATGAACACTTGCTGACGCACACCAGCAAGACTGGATACCAAGTCGGGCGCCCAACTACCGCATCGTTTACCGTGTGGTTGGGGATGTCTCACAGGATTCCAAACATCCACAGTACTTATTATCATACCACTAATATCCCTGCAACAAGATTGCATTTGCAAATCATTGGTAGGAAGTCATTATTTGGTTTATCCGACCCGAAGCATACAACGCATTTATACAAGTGGGGTAATCTTATCAGTTGTGGATATTTCAACGAGATAGCCTATATATGGGAAATAATGATCTCGCAACAAGATGACCCCGACTAAAAAGGGATACTCATAAGAATGAGTTACAATTCAGACAACACTTGCCAAGTACACCAGGCGCATCTTCGGAGTGACTTCGGTGCGCCCGAGTGCTTAAATTCTTGATGGCGTGCCGAGGCGGCTTGATGAGCTTATCTCCACGGGATCCTTAGTGCATTCGCCTTCAAATTCGACTTTGAACCAATAAAAGCAGCGCATTAGCTGCTGATTCGATTTCTAGGAAAGGTCTCATTATTGGAGAAATTTGCGTGTCTCTCCAAGTCCAATATGAAGCAATGTGTCATGTTTAAAATGGGAAACTTAATATTCTAATGGAAGAAGTGATAAGAGAAGAGCACTGGTTTGTGAGATTCACGCAGTAACTTCAACGTAATTGAATTTGATTTAAATTATAAATATAAACTTCTTAATCGAGTACGAAATTCGGCTTGCAGCTCCGAATTCAGAGTGATGCATAGTGCTGCAGCGGACATGACCTAAAGAAAGAGGCCAATGCGGTGATGGCGCGATTAGAAGTGATTCGCCCACTAATTTTTCTCCGGTTTCTTTGGTTCTATTCTATCGGAGCAATCCTGGAGGCAAATATAGTACTTGTTTGAGAGGAGCCTGGCGTATTCCACAGACAGTGTAATCTATCTACAAAATGTCAATAAAGTCGGTCTCCCCAATTTCGATGTTAGTACGGAGTAACTCTTACGAAATGATCCGTTTCTACCTATTTAGTGACATCACCTAGTATGGAATAAAAGAGTTCATTTCACGTTATATTAAGCGCCGACTTATCCTTTCGGTAAGGTGGGCGGTGGGTTAGAGAAGAAAAACATCGAAAATAAGAATCTGGCTAAACGCTTTGATACCACCTAGCGACGGCCGCGGCTATGGCTATGTAGGTGGGGGATACTCGAAGCCACACCCCCCTTCTCTCATTGAAGCCCTTCGGCGTCGCGGATGAGAGCACGAAGCTCCTGGTTACGCTGGTGATGCGAACAACTCTCTTTGCCCAGATCTAATATTTATTCTATCTCGCCAACCAAGGGCCGTGACGCTCTCAAAATTTATTCATGTTCTTTCTAACTGCTAGCTCTATTTTTTTATCCTACTTTTATAGGTATTGAGGGATGCCTGTCGCCGGTGGTAGGAGAAAACCGGATTCACCCCCCTGAAACTAAAGTTTTTAAGAGCGCCCCTCAAGTAGTCTTCCGCATGACCCATTTTGGGTCGAAGATCTTGACCCAGAACCCAACCCAGACCTAGACTGCGATATCGCCCATGGACGGGCGGGTGGGCAAAGGTCACCCACAGGCCTTATATAAGCGGGCAGTGGGCACTACAGATAGACCCATAGACGGGCACCACCTTATACGCCCACGGGCAACGCCCACCGTGAGCGCCCGTGGGCGATTTTAGTAAGCAAAATTAGCTTGACACATGATTTCTTTTGACAGATTTCAAGATATTTCAACTAAATATATATATTTGAAAACGACAGTCTGGATACATATGATCACGATGCTGCTGCTGCTACTGCTGCTACATCGCAATTACCGAGTACTCATACTCAGCAGCGTACATCAGGGAGGAAGAGAACGCGAGTGGAGGATGATATATATGAGTATTCTTAGTATGTAAAACATCTATCACTTAATATCTTATCAATCAAATCAATCAAATCAATCAGTCCTGTGAGTTAATTTATAAGCTTATAAGAAGATGGTTCATGTACAGCTTTCACGTACAGCTTAGACGGTAATTTAAATATCCAAAAAAAATCAAGGGAAGAATGCATCACTGAAATTTTTGTCCTACCCTCAAACTATCCTGGATTGATTGTTTAAGCTTTATCTCTCTATTTTTGATTTATTGTGAAATTGGCATGTTTGTATTGCTTAGTGTATAATGGGGCCCATTCTGGGCGGCTATGGGCTTTGTTCGCTATGTAGAGGTCTATACCTTTCATCAATTCTAAACCTTGCATGCAAACATGTCTCCACGCCTACGGCTTCCTTTCTCTACTGTGATTTTCATTCGTTACCTAGAAAGCTGAAGAGGTTAGCGCCACTCCAGGTGGGGTAGATATGAGTCTTTATCAGCAAACGCGACATTTGACTAGCAGTAACAAGATCGCCTTCGACCTTGTCTTTTTCTTATCTCAACTATTTCCCCAAGTAGAGCTCATCCCGGATTTCATCTGGGACGTCCTTATGCGTCTCCAGGACACCACCTTTCTCGGCGTAGGTGACTAGACGTCTAAACTTTTGGGTTTGGAGGCGAAAACGCCTCTTTTCTTTTGGATCTAGCTGTCAATAATAGCTTAAAGGGTATACGGCGGAATCATATTTCACGAAATCATAAATAGGGCGCTAAAATAAATTACTGCACGCTTGCATTTTCTTCAGCATCCAGTTAGGCATCTCAATCGCCAAGCATCTTTCTTGTGACTGAAAATTCCCGTTATGGCGAGTAACTTTATTTCGTAGCCGGAAATTTTGGTCATTACCAAAAGCAGTATGAGAAATCTATATTCTGGCGTCTGTCGTCTAATGAGTCAGCCATGACAAGTAACCTTGGAACAGTTGTGGAAATGCCCGTTTCCAGCAGTCACGGTCAACCGAAAACATTTTCTCCTGGCTGTAAGAAATGGATGTTAAGAGTCTTGAGAACTAAAGCCTTGATGATGTGTATCGGGAGCCAGAAAGACCGCCTAATTGGTTTCGACTCATTCGGCCGATATAGAGAGGAATAAATACATCCATTTCTAGTGCCAATATGCGTAGGTGCCCGCGATACCTTTCCACCCTGCATCTAGTGCCTCCACAATTTCATCAGGCAACGGGCCCTTCTCCAGGTCTAGCAAATTCTGTTCCAATTGCGAAGAACTAGAAGCGCCAATAATAACTCCGTCTTTCAGCTCTCTTTTCATCACACTGTGATGTGCCATCCAGCGAAGACCACATTCTGCCTCCGTGAGACCATGCTTCTTCGCAAGGGGACGCAGAAGCTCAATAGCATCGAAGTACCGACTATTAAGATAGCGCCGATGATAGAAAAGGTTTCGACTTTCCCTGGGATCAAAACGAGAACCAACTTCATAGTCTTCCGTGTTTTGGTTTCTTTGATATCGTGAGGTCAGGAAACCTGCAGCTAAGGGCTGGAAGGCATATAGGCCAATTTTGTAGTGACGAAGGCAGGGAACAAGCTCAGCCTCAACTGACCGCTGAAATGCATTGTACATGCCTTGATAAACACTCGGCTTGATGTATCCGTGCCTCTCGCAGATTTCACAGATTTTGGAAACTTCCCAGGATTGAAAGTTAGAGATACCGAAGCGACGGAAGTATCCCTCCCGATGGAGTGCGTCTACTTCCGCTAAGGTCTTTTCGATCGGAACTTCTCTGTCCGGGGCATGGAGGTAAAACATTTCCACACTCTCAGCTTGCAGTGCTTTCAAACTCGTCATCAAACCAGCGCGGACATCCCACGGTTCGTGGGTCCATTGCTCAGAAGTGATCCAAGTTAAGTCTCCTCTTTTGGTCGGATACAGCTTGGTATCAATCAAGAGTCCTCGATCTTGCCATTTTGCATTAGCCAAGTATTCTTCTGTTGACCCTGCTCCATAGGTGCGGGCAGTATCGATTTCGGTATGTTTATGTTTTTGAAAGACATCTAGCATTTCGTTGGTACCGCCGATGGTATCAATTCGAACATGTGCCTTGTCTTTTCAGTTGAGATATCAGTTTTGGTCTCACTGTACTTATAGGTGGGACTGTAAACTCACTGGTTTTTCCAAGGGTCATGGAGCCAAGTATGACTGGAATAGCGGTTTTCGGAACGTCCATGATAAAAAAATGACCAATAAACTCTTTGCTGTAGGGAGCGGAGAAGCAGATTACAGGTAGAATCTGAATAGAGAGCGAACCAAAAAATAATTTGCTTGCGATGAAGCCGATCCAGATTGGTGAAATGATGAGCGGCGAGGACTTATTTATTAGAAAATTGATTCTCTAGATTTCTTGCCGGCCCCTCTAAAACACGCCAGCATCCCCGAATCTCCGTGATAACCCCGGCAGAAATATGCGCTATGGTGATAAAGTGTGATTAAAATCCGATCGCTACTTGTCTGAGTTGTCTATGTTGTAAGTTATCACCGCTAATGAAAAAGTGGATTCTGCGGTGGATTTCCTATATGCTGCTTATCATACACATCTTGGTTGGTTTTAATGCAGCGGAGTAGATGTTGGTTGGGCATGGTCACCCGTCACATAGTTCCAAAATACCACTCATGCGGTAGAGATGACACAATATCGTCATCAAAAGATGGCCAGCAGTTGCCTTTAGGTTTTAAATAACTTAGCTTCCTGCACTTTGCTTACTATCCGTCATAAATTGTGGGGTTAGTATTCGGATTTAGCTGGAGATAGCAGAGTAAGCAATGAATGATATTCGCAGTTGTCTATCGACATGACGCAATTTTTGTATATTAATGCGTTTCAGTGTCAATTATATCAAGAATTTCTTCCCTACCTTTGTGCTTTATGCGATCTGTGTTTTCCAGTTCAATAAAGCTCCCCAGCCTATCACCATGCCACTCCCTGCCCCTCCCCCACCGCGTTCGCCCCTTGACCGACACCGGCAGTTGGCTCCATCAGCTTCTGTTAGAGTCTCTCCTATCTTTCTCGGTGCCATGAATTTCGGTGAGGCATGGAAGGAGAGAATCGGTGAATGTTCAAAGGAGACAGCATTCGAAATTCTGGATTATTTCGTGAGCCAAGGTGGTAATTTCATCGACACTGCCAACAACTATCAGAATGAAGAATCCGAAAAATGGATTGGGGAATGGATTGCCCAAAGGCAGAACCGTGAAGAAATTGTTCTTGCCACCAAGTTTTCCAGCAGCTACAAGAATCATGAGGCTGGCAGGGTTCAATCGAATTATGGTTGCAACGGCTCAAAGTCAATGCGCGTGTCTCTGGATCTCTCACTACAGAAATTGCAGACCAGTTATATCGACCTTTGGTACCTCCACTGGTAGGACTATAGTGTTTCAATCCCATAACTGATGCATAGTCTCAACGATTTGGTCGTGAGCGGGAAGGTTCTCTATCTGGGAATTTCTGACTGCCCAGCTTGGGTGGTGGCCACGGCCAATCATTATGCTCGCGATCACGGCTTGCGTCAGTTTTCCGTGTACCAAGGCCTTTGGAACGCTTCGATCCGGGACTTTGAGCGTGAGACCCTTCCGATGTGCCGTGATGAAAATATGGGCGTGGTTCCCTGGGGAACCTTGGGCCAAGGCCGATTCCAAACGGAAGTGGGATATAAGGAGCGGGAGCAAAACAATCCTGGACGCAAGGGAAGAGCCGCAACGGATGAGGAGAAACGTGCGGCTAAGACTTTGGAAACAATTGCCGATGCAAAGAGGACGAATCTCACCAGTATCGATTTCGCCTACGTCCGGCACAAAGCTCCTTATGTCTTCCCGATTGTTGGCGGGAGAACTCTTGAGCATCTTCGAGGCAACATTGCGGCATTGGAGGTCTCCCTGAGTGTCGAGGAAGTGGCGCAGATCGAAGCTGCCTACAGCTTTGATCACGGTTTCCCTCATACCTTCCTCAGCGGCAGTCTGTTTGATGGTAGTGCACCACGGGCACCCAACGGCCCGGGAGATGTGTGGCTGACGAAATTGATGGGCAACTTTGATTGGGTTCAGCCGCAACTGCCTATTGAGCGGAATCAATAAGCCTAGCTTAAATAGCATTTTGGATATAAATGTCACTATTACCCCTCACCTTAAGAAAAGGTCTCTCAGATAATAAAATTTCATATATATAAGGTGATAAAACGAGCTTTAAACACGCTGTATTGGAACGATTGGCAAGTTTATTATGCTTGTAACCCAATTGGGGCCACAGCCTGGGTTAATGCTGGGTCCAGTTGGGCTCTGCGACAGCCTATAGGTAGACTACACTTGGGGTTACCCACGGGTCACTGCTAGGTCTAGTTAAGAGAGGTAAGGAAGCGTAGTAAGCCTACTAATAATTAATTTATATTAATATAATATAATATAATATATATCTATATCTATAATAAATACCTATTCAACCTACTATATACTAATACTACTACTATCTATCTATAATTAAATTACTTGAAAATACAGAGCTAAACTGGAAAGTCTCGGCAAGCACTATTATTCACGTACTAAACAATGGACGGGCTATCTTCCGGCGCCAAAGGAGGACGACTAGCTGCCATATTACATTGTCTGAACACCCGCACTTCATCCTCCCCAAAAGAGCCAACAATCGAATGCATCACACCATGGTTGTTGAACAGCACAAGATCACCCTCCTCCCAGTCATGGGTATACAAGTAGCAAGGATCAATGGCAGGTCTTTGCATCTTGTATAGTCGTTCGCGAATCTCCGCGAGATTATCAAGAACCTCCCCGTTCTCAAGATGGATTTTCCGCACACATGTCGGGTACACCATCATTGCGATCTTGCCAGTAACGGGATTTTTCCAAGCCATGGGATAAACCCTGAGCTTAGAAGCCTCGAAGGGCGGTAGCTGGTCTTCGGCAAGCTCCAATCCTTCTGAAATAATGCCTAAGCCATTGGAGCGTGACTTGGCCTTGCTCATCCAGATGTATGGATGAGGTGCGTATTCAGCCTTGCTGGTGCGGACGAAATGTTTATCTTCCTCTGAAAGCATGTCGTAGAGTTTGTATCCACTGAAAAATGCGGTTGTTCCAAGGGGAACGTCAAGTGTGGTGTCCGTGCCATCGTCATAGCGGCAGGTCTGGCGGCGGCCCTTGGGGACTTTGACGGCCAGCAACGTGGTAACCAAAGGTGGATCAAGGTTGTACATGGCCGAGTCAATGTGCCAGCGGTAGAAGTGTGTATAATAGTAATCTTCTTCAGGTGAAATGGGGTTCTTGTGGAATGTCTTGTGGTGTGGATGCTTCAGGCGGATGTTTGAGAGTCCCTCGTACTCTTTGACGAAGCCACTGCCGATAACTTGCACTTGCGGCTGATGAGGGATGGTTGTCAAGTCTGCATGGAGGACGCTGCGCTTGTCGATTGATTTCCCGTGACTATAAACACCGGCGGCAGGATCGAAGCGTCGAGTGAGTTCGTACTGGGCACGTGGGGAGAGTTTGCCTTGGTTTTTGATTACGACGACTTGATTCTCATACAATGTACGACGGAGAAAATCAAAGTCATCGTCTTTTAATGATCAGAATTTGAACCAAAAACAGTAGCTTTGATTATTGCTTACCCGTCATTGTTTCAACATCGAAGCCGGTGAGTTCAGCCCCAAAGTCTACCCGAGAATCATCGGGCTTGGTAACAGGCTTGCAAGAAAGAGTCATGGTAGCCATTGTGAATGAAGCAATTGAAATAAATATTTGGATGGAACCAATATGAATACCACCGTTGAGCGACTGTACACGTTTTATATTGTTTTCTTGTTCGTAGTAACACAAGGGCCAATCAGGACGGTGCGGGTGAGCTCCAACAGCTCACCCGTCCACGGAGATACCCAGTCAGGTTCCCAGCATTATTGCTAATTCATCGGGATGATAATACAAAAGGTATTACGCGTTGCGACCGGAAAGATGCAAGGCATTGGTCTTATCAAAAACGGTGGCACAAATCAGTGGACTCGTCCGCTCTGCTCCATTCCCGTTTCTACTTAAAAGGCAGCGTTATAGTTAACGACACAATATATCGAAAATCATTAGTTGGAAACACTTTAAACATTTCTTCGAACCCCAAAATGCCTGAACCAACAAGCTTGACCTTCGATCTCCTCCCTGATGAAATCAGACAAAGCTCCGCCATCGGTGCGGAAATCCAACTGCCTCCAGGAATGCCCCTGCTGGATTTGGACCGCCTAACGGACTACGACAAAGATACTCTCCGAAAGGCTCTTTTCGAGAACCAAGTCATTGTCATCAGAAAGCAAAAAGGCATTGACCCTACTGTCTTGCCGACGCTCGCTAAGATCTTCGATCCTAATGCATCCGACATCCATTCCGCCGGGGAGAAAGCTGTGAGCGATCCCAAGAACATCTTGTCGGCATACAAAGCCGGGAGAATTCCCAGAGCCCCCCAAGTTGGAATCATTGGCTCGGGGAAGTTCCAAGATTATGAGGGTTTGAAGGAGTTGGAAGTGGTGCATCTTGTTCGTGTCCCCCGTCTGACCGATGTACTAAACTTTCATTTGGCTGACTAGTGAGACAGGATCACACATTGTTTCACGAGGAGCCTCTGAGCCAAGAGGAATTGGATGAAGGTTATACCCGTCCGTACCGGTGGCACATGGATACCCCTTTCTATGAGCGTCAGCCGGGTGAAGTGACTATCCTGCACTCAATTCGCAGTCCCAGTGTACCGGATCAGAAGATCAAGTTCCCTGATGGAAAAGAGAAGATCATCGGCGCTGGAGCCACGGCTTGTGGGTACACCGAGGAAACACACATAGGTCCGCCAACTGACTGAACTTAGTCTTTTCCGGTGCTCGTGTATTTTCCCTGTTAACGCCAGAGGAACAAGAGTTTGCTCTCAATACCACAGTCACATATGCTCCTCAAGCATATGAGTATATCCGCCAATGCAAAGCGTCCGAAGATGGTCTGACAATCCCGAATTTTGGACGGGAGGTACCCGTGGAAAAATTGTCGGAATGGACATGGGGCAAAGTTGCAGAGCACCCAGTACGTTGCCTTTTCCAACCGCACACAATATAAACAAGATATATCAGCTGACAACTTTCAGATGGTTTGGCGAAACCCGCTCAATCCCGACCGGCCATTCTTCCAGGTGCATGGTTGTTGTGTTTACAAGCTCACCACACGGAACCCAGTGACCGGCGAGATCACGGTAATGGATGATGTTGAGAAGGTCAGAGAAGTGGTATACAAGATGCAGAGTAAGATCTATGCCGCTGAGAACATCTATGCCCATCGTTGGCAAAAGGGTGATGTGGTCATTTTCCACAACAGAGGTGTAATGCACAGTATTACTGGCCAATTAGCCCAGTACAAGGAACAGGAGGACAAAAGGAGGTTACTCTGGCAATGCACGATGACAAGCACAACTGCTCCCAAGCCCTTCCGAGATTATGAGGGAGTGAATGACACGGGGTATGCGAGGACATAAATTGAAAAATAGCACTGGCTAGGATAGCTCAATAAAATAGTGGCTTCAAGTGGTTATGAATTTTCGCTTCTCTCAAAACTGAAGAGGGTCATGTAGAGTGTGGAATGTTCCATTGAACCATGCATCAAAATCGATATCTTCTGCTGTATCCCACGCCGGCTGCATTTCATTAAAATGAGCACCGATCACATCTTGGGGATCGGTATTTGAGAATCTGCTAACAGTTGTTTCGGGGGTGTCAGGGCCTAGATTCATTCTCGTAAAAGTTGAGAACTTAGCCAGAATTTGACCAAAATCAATCATTTTGTTGCCAGGTCCCGCGGAGTCGGAGGATGTGTCGGCAGTAAAGATAGCATCGATTAACGCGACGCCTCGCTGAGCAAGCACGTCATTAGTCCGATCAGCAAGGCGGGTGCGAGCTGCGACTATGGCATCCTTGTGGCTTTGGGCGATAGTGACTTGGTTGTCTGCAGTTGCATTAACCTCAAAGCACATAATGACTGCAGCGGTAATCGCAAAGGCTGTATGAGTCCATATCGAGATATCCCCTTCTCTTACGATTACCTCGTGCTCACGCAAAATTGTCATTGCAGCGGCAACACAGGTACGTCTTGAGTAGATGTATGTTTGGTCATTGAAAGAGCGGAAGAGGAATGGCCGATGGATCATGATAATCTTCTCAGCTGCAGTGATAGCAAGACTCCGTCGAGCGATAGCAAGCCATGGAATTTGTGCTTCCTTTATTTTATCGGCACGCAGAAGGACTGGGGGTATGTTTTTCACAATGCCTCTCATTTTCTGGTCTATATGCAGAATATGTTCATATTGCTCTCGCATGGGCTTTCTGGATTTCATTGGACCGAGTCCGTCAACTAGACCGGGCATCAATTCTGCCAAATTCACGAGCACGCGGATGTACGTGCTTATGGTGGGGGATGTGATAGGCATATCCGTCAAGTCATAATCATCCGCGTTCATGGGGGGACCTGTCGAGAAATGCATCGGAGAGATACTGTAGGTGTCGGTAAAAGGAATGGCGAAATGGTCTTGGATAATCATTTGACACCACACTCTCTTTCCCACTTCTCTTTCTACCTTCTCATCCCATTCATCTTTGTTTTGCGCAGGTTTCTTTGATGGATCCTGAATTTTGTGGATCCCAAGGCACTCGGCAATGCGCACTGCAGCATTGAATAAAGTCGCGTTCAGTTGACTCAAGCCAAGATTATGAGCGACCTCGGTTGATATGACGATTGCTTGAACGGAGCATACGGAGAGATTGCTGAGAAAATGTGAGTTGTAGAGGGTTTGCACCATAGCAGAGAACAGTTGATGTGTAGATGGTATTGCCTGTAGGTCCACATCAACAAGCTCTCTTACTTTCGTACTATCCTGGATTGAGCTAACGGTGGCACTCAATACAGAAAAGTAGAGTGCCAGCCAGAGAGGATCATCAAATTTCCCAGTCTCCCAGAATAACTCGCACTGCTCGAGGAATTTTGGACCATGAATGCAATTATGATGCCAGGCCACATGGCATAAATGGAACTTGATCAGCTTCTGTGCGTCCGTAACGCTGGGAAGGGAGGAATTCAGCCCTGGACTGGATGCATTGACTGGGAGAGGGCCTGTCCCTGATAACGATTGGGGTCCATCTTTGCGATACTGACATGAGCAGGTCATGTGAGGGAAGCATCCAGCAGAATTACGACCCCAAGCCAGATGTTCAATAGCCGTGAGAAGCGATGAGTCAATTTGAGATGAGGTGCTGTCAGTTGCACCGAGTGACACTTTACTAGGTGCACGGTCCTCACTTGTGCTGGATTCCCGTTGTGCCGATGCGGTGGTGGATAAATCTGATTCTGTGGGGTCCTGACCGGTCTCCAGCCGAAATATTTGATTTTTGATCTTTTTAACGACTTGGGGCACTGGATCGGATGGAGATGATTCGAGGTCCACCAAAAGCGAATGCAAGAACTGAATTTCCGACCCATGTTGCACAGCGTTGCGTCTAAGCTGCACGACTTCTATCGAGCACTTCAAATTTAAGCGTTTACATCTCGCACAAGGATTCTGTTTGTCACATTTGCGTTTGCGCTTCGTGCATTCTGCATCATGTCAGTCGCCTACTGGTCCTGACTGACAGCAGAAGATCGGCATTTACCTCGGCAGGCTTGCGGCTGACGCTGCGATACACGGACCCTGGCCGCTTGGTTTGACGCGGTGTCGTTCATTGCCCCGTCAGCCTTGCATTTGAATACCTTTATCTTCTCAATTTGATGAGGTGATAACTCCAGGGGATTTTTTGTTGATACCGGGGGAGGTGGAATGTGTGGAGGTTGCGGGAGTGAGACTGGGCCTTGGCACTGATAAGCACTCGGATGGATCTGGACAAATTACCAACATCCACAACATCCCGAAGTCTTAATTTCGACATCAACAAGGTGATACTGGGAGTACTTTAATTTTGTGTATTTTACCCCTCTGTCGCTTAAAATTGATTCACGGGAATTTCGACCCAAGGTTTCTATGAAATCCATTTGTGACAGATGCCCCGAGGTCGTACCCGTCCCAGTAACTTCAGCCAGATTTCTTCAAATCCCGTAACCCAACTAGTGGACTTCCTTCAATTTTGGAAAAGTCATGAGCATCTAAACATGCCTGTCTAGAGTTGAGGAAGCTAGGCTCGGCTCGTGCGAAGACATCGTTCTCGTATGCTGCGAGGGAGGATACCAAGGCTTCGGAGTCGAAGGAGCTGGTGATTGAAAGAGCGATTATTAATATGAACTCAATCATAGAGAGTTGGAAGTTGTTTGATTCATACCTTGGCTGGCGCATATCGACCCGCTTCACGAGATCCAACACATCGACGATCGCGTTGTTGGCGCCTTCTCCGCGGACTAGTCAAGGTTAGAGAGCGTATTCTACCACAGCCACATTATCATAAGACAATAAAAGAGTCACATACACATAGTCATTGTGTGAGCTGAATCACCCATCAACACCGCCCGGGGATGCGCGTGTGCCCTGCCCAGGCTGAACATCCAGTCTTCAATGCGAATTGAGCGCACTTCCACATCGTCCGGGAGCTTGTGTACGAGCGATCGGAAGGGTTCCGACCAACTATCAGTCATCTTCTTCATCAGTGTGATGCGCTCGGCGTTCGCGTCTGGGACTGTGATTCCCTTCGAATCGGCCCAGGAGGTGATGATTTGACAGTGGTAACGATCCTTGCTACTATTCTCGAAGTTGCCCGGGGTATCCAGAACTAAGACATTAGTGACCTGTAGCCGAGAACAGATTTGGCAGACTTACAACTGAAGAATAGGAACACATTAGACTCAGGATGCGAGCCCTGGAAGATAAAAGGGTCGATTGACTCGATGCCACCCAGCTCTTCCGCACTGTACAGTGTCGAGGCACCTAGAAGCTGCACTGGTAACTGGTTCATCTGTACATCTGGGTATAGAATCTCGCGTGTGCGCGACCGTGAACCATCGCATGCGACCAGTAGCCGCCCGGTGTAAGATGTGCCATCCTCAAAATGCGCGGTGATTTCATCAGCTGTGGACTCGATACTTTGAAAGCTTTTGTTCCACTGAACGTAAAGTGTGAGTGTCCATCAAGAGTGGAAGAGGAATGATATTATTGCAAAGACGATAATACCACGACTTACTTGAACACCCACACCGGTTGTCAGCAACTCTCGCAAGCGAACGCGACTGACGCGAATGCGCTCCGCGGCGGGAATATTGTATAATGCATCTCCGGACTTGAGATCAAAAAATTGGAAGCGACCGGTGTCGCCTCGGGCGGAAGCTTCTTTGTTGACAAAAGTTTCCGGGAAGCGCTCGACGATGTGTTCTGGTAGTAATTCTCGCAGGGCGGGGAGTGACCAATGCAGCGTTAGACCCCATCCACCACTTCGGGCATCGATTGCGGAGTCTCGATCGAAGATCTTGAAAGGAACATCATGGCGCTGGAGGTATTGGGCCAGTACGAGACCACTGATACCTGCACCGATAATGAGAATAGGAGAATCAGGAGAAGTAGGCATGTTGAACAATGTCTGGTGCGCAGTTCCCCTGTCCAGTTTGATTGCCTCAATCTATACGAAGTGCAACACCGTGTCTCACCCCCGCTCCTGTTTACTTCCCAATCACACAACTAGTCGTGCCACCCACCAATTTTGGTTGGAATTGTGTACGGAAATTATCCGAATCCTTCGAGCGGACTAGCTAACCCGAAAGGATTAAAATAAGATTTTATAAAGGTGGAATTGATCCTTGGGACGGCTTGGGCCATTGTTACGGTGGAGGGATGTGGATATAGTCTAAGCCACGAGGATTCAGCATTTATTGGAGGACAACATTTGGGAGCTAGTCGAACATAGAGCTAAGTGAATTTGAGTTTTGTCACTTAATCAAGGGCTGAGACTGTTGCCTTGGACTCTTAGACTAGCTAAGCTTGGTCTAATGAAGTTACATTTTAATTATACCTGCATGCCGAACCCGACCTAACCCTATCGCACGCTCATTTACGTACAACATTCATATAGTACGGAGTACTTCGTACTCGTCTTGCATTGTCTTAGGACACACGGATCCGGGGCCCACTGGCCGAGCGGGCTGATCCTGTGGATCCCGGTCCGTCTGGGCCATTGTTTCGACAGCCCATTTGTGTCTGAAACACTTTCAGAAGAGTTTTTCATGCGTGAACATACGATCGAGGATTTTTGAAGTCGGCCGACCATGTGGGCTCGGTACATAGGCACAAACCCGGTGTTTTGCGGATCTTATAACCGCATATATATTATTGCCACCAACGCAAACGCCACAAAAGGCAAGGAGTGCAGGGGTATGAGGGGGGGTTGCATGAGAAGAAGAAAAAAAAAAAAAAAAAAGTTTTGAGCAAATAGATTAAGACAATTTGCCATGTAAACAAAGAGAATATACCCCATATATTGTAAGCAAAAAATTTGCGAGAGTTCGCTAGCGGGTCATCAAGCTTACTACTTGGGCGCCGTTCCCTCCGAAGAAACTCTATATTCAACCGTCTTCTCAATACCCCCATGCTCTGGTTCCTGAGTGGCCAAAATGAGTTCCTCGCTCGGTGTTCGTTTTGGTTTTTTATGGCCGGAAGCAGTTGACTGCATGTGCGATTGTGGATCTTTCGACCAATTATCCATCAAGTAGCTTCGGCCCTGACTGTCATAGTAAAACTGCTTTGATTTGTCACCACTTGAAGCGATTCCGCGGACGAAGCCCTTCAGTAGAGGCGCCAGGTATGGAATGCAAGTGACAATGTTCTAACACACACAGAGATTAGCAATTATAGTTCGCACGGAAGTGATCATCTTTCACTTACGCCCACGTTGAATTCAATCGTTCCCCACAACACAAGCATTGTTGAGTTCCCGTCTCCGAACGCCACACGTTGAATTTGGGTTAGTCGCATGATGGAGCAGACTGTGGTGAAGAGACCGAGGAGGAAAAGGCACACAACACCGGCCTTTTGTGCGAGTTTGATATTGAGACCGAGGAGCAACGGAATGGGGAGCACAATAATGATCACATCTGTGATGATGGTGTAAATCGCGAGACCGTAGAATAGCCCTCCCACGGGAAGACATTTGCCTGGTACACGAATGTTCCATGATTTTCGGATCTGTTGTGGGCGAATAGTTGTCAGCGTGTGGTCGCGCGCGGCCCTGGTGGAGGCTCTTCCTACCGGTGTGCAATTGAAGAGCAAACTAAGCGCGCCAGCGAGGTGACCTAACGTAGACGCTGCAATCACAATCCAAATGACAATTCGATAATGACGCTTTGAGGTTCCTGAGATCAATCGCAGATAGCTGAGGCAAAGCGAAGCCTTAAAACCAGCGATGCCGAGTTGGTAAAAAGGACGTCCCGCGTAGTTGATCTATTTGGCTTTTTGTCAGTTTGTCAATCGAATTAATAACCACCAAGCGGCAAACTGGAATGAAGAAAAAGGATATTGACCTTGGAATATGTTGGAAAATCTGCTCCCGGTCGTTGCTTCAACGGCAGTCCTAGTCCATATCGACTCTCTGTGAATGTTAGTAAGTCTCCTGCGGCTACGGGAGAGATCTAGGGGTGCTCACGAGAAATGCAGAGTGCACTGTATATAATACCAAAGACCTACTCAAGAATCAGTTGTATTATCCCTTGAATGACACACAGATTAACCTACCATGCTAACAACCATCACATAGTCTGCTGCTGCCCAACGACTGGCTCGCGCTCGAAGGAAAAGTCGCAGGCAAACGGTGAAAACCATTAATATGGTAAGACTCAAACATACTCCAAGAATAAGAGGGTACTGCGATGCAGCTTCTACCTCGGGCGAGGCATTGTGTACCCAGCCCATCGTTGAGGAGAAAACGTACGAAAGGGTATAGGGGAGAGTATAAACGAGAACATAATCAAGTGTCGACCAGGGTAAGCAGATAGAACAGATTTCTTTCTGCACAAGAATTATAAAAAATCCCAAAAATCCCAAAATAATTCTAAAAATGCTCGTCCCACAGCAATTTCCTGTTTAGAATTAATACCGATAATGCCGGTACTTTGTGCTCCTCACTTCGGACTCCGTACTATCCCGGTCTTGCAAGGTTGTTCCTCCAATCTTATCACAAGCTTGATGTTTAACTCACCCCTTTCATAAACTAAACTTCATGTAGTTCCTAATATGGCAAGTTTCTAGCGTCTTAGACTATCGATTTTAATTCGTTGCCAGGTGGCACTACGTGTAGCCACGCGATCTCCACGGTGGTTGCGACGTTATTTATGCTTTTGTCGCATGAATCCATTGTGTTTCCCACTATTTTTTTCCACTAACCTTTTAACGAGCTTCCCTTATTTTCCTTTCTTTTTCCTTTCACAACTTCCCATTAACTACATTCCTTGTCTATTTCCCTATTGAGCCCAGTCGCGATGGGTGAAATCCAATCAGAGGTGGTGCCGCAACCTCACGCAAATCGAGTTGATGATGCTGTGGTATATCTCAAGGGCCATGAAAATGAGGCGCTGGACTCTCAAGTCGATCTGCGGGCTTTACGTCGTAAAATTGATCTACGTTTGATGCCTTATATGTTTTGCTGCTATGTCCTTCAGTTTTTGGACAAGGTCATGCTGAACGTGAGTTTGACTTTGAATCCCGCCGTATGCGCCATGTTATTAATGCAAGGATGTGGATACAGTATGCAGCTGTTATGGGGATCAAAAAAGACTTGAAACTTGCCGGCAATGAATTCTCTAACGTTGCCACATGGGTTTTCATTGCTTACTTGATCGCAGAAGTACCTAATGGTGAGTTTCTTGATTTATCTCTCTGTCGCCAATTTCTTTGTTTGTCACCGCTAAGTCTCAAATTTCAGTGTATTTGTTACAAAAAGTACCCCCTGCTAAATGGCTCGGTGGAAATGTTTTCTTCTGGGGAATCGCAGCTGCCGCTTCCTCTGGCGCCCGAGGATATCCGAGCCTGTTGGCAGCACGAATTTTCCTGGGTATCTTTGAAGCGACAGTGGGACCATCCCTGATGCTTATCAGCAGTCAGTACTACACCAAAAGTGAACAAGCTCCTCGGTTCACTATATGGTACATGGGTCTTGGTGTAGCCCAGATAATTGGTGGTCTGATTTCATTTGGATTCCAACATGTGCATCATGCCTCACTAGAGGGTTGGCGGATTATGTTCCTTGTTCTCGGGTTGGTGACAGCTGTTGTCGGCGGTCTCACATTTTTCTTCATTCCAGATACACCGATGAAGGCACCCTGGTTGACTGATAGCGAAAAGGTTGCACTGCTTCAACATGTCAGCCAAAACCAGACTGGAGTATGGAGTACAACTTTGAATGTGAAACAAATCTGGGAAGCAGTACTTGATGTTCAGCTGTGGCTCCTGACTGTGATTACTATTTTGGTGTGTCTCACATTCCCACTTTTACCCCTTACTCCAAAATATCCCCTGCAGTTTTATTAACCAATATTGCATAGATCTCCGTGTCAAGTGGTGTGGTGACGACATATTCCGCGACTCTCATTGCCGGATTTGGCTTCACGGGTCCCATCTCAGCGCTTCTCAATACTCCGGGAGGTATCGTTAGTATTTTTTTCACTCTCCTCGTGGGTTTTGGCATCCGGCAAACTTCCAATCGCTGGGCATGGAATGTGCTCTGTACCATTCCTGGAATCATCGGCGGCGCATTACTATCCTTCTTGCCCAAGCACAACAAAGCCGGTGTCCTGATCGGTATTTATCTTGTCAACGCAATCGTAGCAACTCTTCCGATTCTATACCAGTGGACCATGGCCAACTGCGCTGGACATACCAAGCGTGCATTTGCTAGTGCGCTTGTTGCTGGGTCTTTTTCGGTCGGAAACATCATTGGCCCTCAGACATTCCAGGCACGCGATGCGCCTGAATACCGACCGGCCAAGATTGCTGTTCTTGCAACCCAGGCTGCGGCGGCTGTACTATCTGTGGTGCTCTTCTTCTATTACAAGTGGCAAAACAGCCAAAGAGACCAGACAAAGGCCGTGGATGAGAACAACTTCGACGACACCAAGTGGGCTGGGCTCACTGATAAGGAGAATCCCTCCTTCCGTTACGTCTACTGAACATTTGACGGATCGAAGATTGAACATGTACTGTATATATCACCGTGGTATTAATTTCGGTTGGCCTAAAACTGCTCATTTGCTTGGCCTGCGATGAGTTTTCTTGAATATATATTTCCCTCGTTTGAGATGGAATTACTGATCCTTGGTCACAAAAGCGATGCCGACAATGCCAAGTTCTTGATCTTCACGTAACTTTCTACCGGTGGAGACTCAGTGTTAACTTGTACTCTTCGGCGAGTTTAAAATGAAATCCATTTATCCAGTTAGAATTGCAAAAATGTCATCCCGTATCCTATGACATCTAACACATCCGAAGGCAAAGGAATACAAGGATTAGACAATCTGATAGCACTGGGTACTCGAAACCCAAGACCGTAGATGCTCAAGCAATATATCGGCCATCTGGATGTCGCTCGTATCTGCTCTCATCCACCCCCAGGTCGTTCACATAGTCGGACCCGAGCCAGGTGGCAGCTGGTATAGTTTAGAACTCGTCCGGTAGGCTGGGGCGCATATTGATTGGATACTCGCAACCATGTGGAGTCAACTTGAGCTTGGGGCTGCTGTACGTAAGTAACATAGAGAGTGTTATGAATATATCCTCGAATCAAAACTCTGAGTTTCCGGCTTTTGGACACGACGTCGAGTACTCCGAGCCCATGGTACTGGGTCAGCCCCTGATAGGTAAGCAAATTGTCAGCCTCAGAACGGACATATATTTTCAAGATGTGATGTCGCCACAAACATATCCTGATAACCCATCTTTCATAAGTGTCCTGGCGATGGTCAGGTAGGCTTTCAAACCCGATGGTGAAGTTGCAAAGGCTTTCGGCCGTGCTGGCGTTGTATTGGATGTGTCTGTGATTTGTCCATTGAGTAATATTGTGAACATCACGGTTGAAGATAGGAACTGTTTGCTATGTCCAGGCTGTTGCCAGGGGCTGGTTCCGAAGCTCAATTATCTCGCCAGCATCAATGCCGAGTTATTGAAGTGGCCCACCATGCTTGAACCGCCATGAGGTCGACGTGCAGCAGGCCACATGTTGTCATTTATTTCTCCGGATCTTTGACCTATGCACAGTCATCCAACTACGCAGTTTTCATTGAATATATGAGGACTGTAGCCCCTAGAGAGGAAACGGGAAGAACGATGAAGGATAAATATGCCGTATGCTCGTTGTTCTAGGGACCGATAACATGTACCGCGCGCAGGCAATGGTGACACTGGATGGAGGGCTAGATTGGAAATGACGACAAGAGCGAATACCCGGGTGCAGAGCACCAGCACGCAAAGAGAATCTGGGAACGGAAGCAAGCAGCTCAAAGCCAAAATGCCAAAAACTACCAAATTATCTAAGACAGGAAACAGGAATTAGTACAACAAAGGGGGGAGATAGCCTTAGAGAGAAGCATCAGGTCCATTCGTGTCGACAGAAGAAGGGAGAGGTAAATGTAAGAAGTTAAAAAAACGTGGGGTTGGGTGGAAAAACCCTGAATGCTTAGAATCAAGATGGAGAGGATGTTGAGAAGGAAGGAAAACAGCTCCGTGGATGGAACAGCGGGGGTAAGAGAGGGGGG